>NC_090325.1:75221143-75524173 GCF_035084215.1 Heptranchias perlo
ACTTCTCACCCTGCTCCACGGAGCAGACTCTGGACTGGAAGATGATCTTTGAGGCCTCGGAGACGAAGAGCGAGACTTGCTGGCCCTTCACCTCTCGGAGTTCCTCCCCAGTATTGACTCCCATCGACTGCAGCTGGTGCAGATCCTGCAAGCTTTTCTGGAGCTGCGACACTTCCCTTTGTCTCTCTCTCTCGCCTTTTGAACACCTTTGAGGATAAAGAACCTCTTGATGTTGGTCTTGATCACTTCCCACCAGTGTACCATGGAGTCGAAGAGGGGTTTCACGGTCCTCCAACCGGTATAATCTCTCTTTAGTTCCTCAATGTTCTCCAGGGTCAACTCTCTCGCCTTCAGCTTCCATATCCCCCTGCCCACCCTCTGGTCGTCCTGCGATTGACAGTCGGCCAGTAGGAAGCAGTGGTCAGAAAAGAACACCAGCTGGATGTCGGTGGATCTGACCTTGAGCACTGGGGACACAAAAAGGGAGTCTATCCTGGAACGGATGGACCCGTCTGGCCTGGACCAGGTGTATCACTGCAGCGCTCCATCTGCAGGGTTGCTGAAGACATCGCAAAGCTTTGCGTCTTTCACTGCCTCCATCAGGAGTTTGGACGTGGTGTTGAGTATTCCATCATCCCTGCTGGATCGTCCAGTCGCATCGGTGATGCAGTTGAAGTCTCCAGCGAGAACGACCGACCTAGCAGCATCGGTAGGAGCTGGAAGACCTCCAGACGCTCGTTCCTGAAGGTCGGGGCGTACACATTGATCAGTCGCAGAGAGGCGTGCTTGTACAGAACATCTGCTATGAGCAGAAGGCCCCCCACCACCTCCTTAACCTCGGTGATGAATTGGCCTCCTTGCAGCAGAATTCCCAGGCCCGAGGAATGACTATCATCGCCTCCTGACCAGATCGATTGCCCCTGGGTCCACATGCATGATCACTGCCGGTAGTTGCTGATGTGCGGGATCCTGCACTCCTGCAAGAACAGAAGGTCTTTCTTGACCCTGGACAGGTAGTTCAGGGTCACAGCACATCGCATAGTCAATTTAATACTACCGTCTTCCTCGCTGTGCGGGAAAAGGTAGGTGTGTGGGCGTCAGGTGGGGACAGGATCAGATTTGGCTGTGGTGCACTTCACCCCCACAACCTGCTTAGTCAAACAGTCAAAAACTCACTGCTTAGGAGGAATGGCCACTATTGGAGGGAAATCAGTGCCCACAAGTTCACCATTGTCAGGAAAGGATGAAAGGAAAAGAGAGAGAATTGAAGCAAAGGATTCAGATCACATCATAAACTCTGAGTGCAAAACAAGAGTGGTTTATGGACATCATTTAAATTGCAAATTTAAATTCTTATTTACACTCACTTTCATCCAATCTTTAAATAATACACTCAGCAATTGGTAACTATGGCAGTCAGAGGCACTGTAAAAGTTTCATTCATGAATGGTCTGACTGGGTAATTATGACATAGAATAATAGTCACACTATTCACAGGAGCTTCTAATAAGGAAACAGTTTTGTATTCCAACTGCAAAATTACAGAAGGATCAAAAACCTTTTCGGGGTTTCTTTGCATTAGAATGGCTCATTGTGCTAATTGAGCCCTACAAATTAGAGCAGATGCAATTTACACCTCATTTCCACCTTGTAATGGCAGTGCTGCTGGGAGCTCATTAGAATTTATGCAAAGTGGCTGTTGGAAGTGCTTTAAAGAGCGATTGCTGGATTTAAGAGAGAGCTTTCAGAGCAGAGTTTATGCACTGCACCTGGACATGACGGATCTTACCTCTGACAGCCTGAGAGTTTGGGAGACCACCAGAATATTTTTCCACCTTAGCAAAGAATGAGTTACAGTTATGGAATTCCCAATGGGCATTCCCATTTTTCTTAGTTTAACGGAGGAGGAGCAGCAGTGGAGGATAGTACAGGATAAAGAAAGAGAGAGTAAGGCAGCATTTGTGGAGGATGTGTCCTACAAGATATTGTTTACCTCCCACCCCACAAAGAATATACAGGCCATGCAGATCTTATGAAGACCTGAGTGAGGAGGTCTGTGTGAAAAGAGTGTGCTTCACCAAAGAAACTATAGGACATCTCTGCCATCTTTTGCATGAAGACCTGCAACCAAGAGCATCTGCCTGGATAGCTCTGTCCGTGCCAGTAAAAGTCACCACGGCACCTGACTTTTAAGTAACTGGCTTATATTAAGCAGCGGATCTATGAAGTAGCACCCAGGGTGTCATCCGAGCCTGCATTTGTCAGGTCACTGGCACCACTTTTAGGGGATGTGGGGAATTGATTCGCTTTGACATAACTACCAGGTTGTTGTGAACGGATGAACGGACACCGCGCAACAATCGCCAAACAGGAGGGTTCCCTCCCAGTCAGGGAACACTTCAGCAGTCATGGACATTCAGCCACTGACCTTCGGGTAAGCGTACTCCAAGGCGGCCTTCGAGACACACGACAACGCAAAATTGTCAAGCAGAAATTGATAGCCAAGTTCCGCACCCATGAGGACGGCCTCAACCGGGATCTTGGGTTCATGTCACGCTACACGTAAGCCCACCAGCGAACAAAAGCGATCTGTTTTTAATATATCTGGTCATTTGCTGGCTTTCTCTGCCTTCCGGATGTTTCTGCCTCTCTCTCTCTGTTTTTTTTCCTGTTTGTTTTTTTTGTTGAATGTATATTCGGGGGTTCTGTAGGTGACACCTCTCTGTCTGAACACGGTGATTGCCTTGGCAACGGGCAGTTGCAGGGGCAGTCTGTAATCACCATGTATTGTTCTGTGATGTATAAATGCGTAGGCTTCGAGGAATTCCTGACATTTACCTGAGGAAGGAGGAAGCCTCCGAAAGCTTGTAGATTTCAAATAAAATCGTTGGACTATAACTTGGTGTTGTAAAATTGTTTACAATTGTCAACCCCAGTCCATCACCGGCATCTCCACATCAGGTTGTAGTGTGATTGGGGAACCCAGCAACTTGATGAAGCTGGATGGCCCTAAGTGCAGGGTACAGTTGGTGGCATTAATACAGCATTGCAAGCTCCTACAGTAAACTTCCTAAACTTTCTGAATAGAAAGGGCTTCCACTCACTGAATGTGCAGGTCGTGTGATCAGATGCAAAGAATTCTGCATGTCAATAACAGATTTGCTGGAGGTTGCCACAATGTTTTTGTCCTCAGGAAGAATCTGAAGTAACCAGATGGCTTGTGGGAAACAAAGTGTATCCCCTGCTGTCATAGATGATGACCCCTCTGCTACTTGCAAGGACAGCAGCTGAGGAGTGCTACAACAAGGCACTTGCTTCTACTAAAATTCTAATTGAGAGAACTATAAGGATCTTACAGGGGTGCTTCTATTTCCTTAGATCTGGAGCGGCTCTGCAATATGCTCCAAGGCATGTATCACAGAGCGATAGCTTGCTATGCCCTGCTGTCTAAAATGACATACATGGAGATTCCTGGGGAGGCAAAGGAGCATGGAGGGCAGCATCAGGAGGACTGGCATTCAAAGGATTCCTCAGTAGTAACTGCAAGGCACATCAGAACTCAAATAATTAATGAAGTATTCTCCTCTGTTTTAAGTGCCTCACTTTGTCACCACTGCCACTATCAGACCTTGCAATTCATAACATGCTCCATGAATAATTGAAGACAAAATAAGTGCTCCATCCCCATCTCTTTCATTTTCACCACAACAAATATCAACAGAAACCATCTTACACCTTCTTCGCACTGTGCTTCCCCTCGGTGCATAAATATGTCTCTCTAGCTCCTATTGTAGTGCTTTGCCTAGGTGCAACCTGAGGTTCAGTATCGTGAGAGGTATTAGGTTCCCCCGTGGCACAAAAGATTCCTGGGAGTGAGGTGGCCCTCCTCTCATGATAGCTTGGTCCTGGGAGGGAGTCGCTGCTGGCTACATCTCTGAAGCTTGTCCTACTTGCCTCTTGCGTGATGCTCTGAAGTGAAAGGATGGATGCCTGGCATATGCTGCTATTCTGAGAGATGGCAGTATCACGCATGTCAACTCCGGCCTTTCACCATTCTACTGGGCCCTAAATCTGTTTTTCCACTGATCCATGGGATGGCTAATCTAATGACAGCCTTCAGAGCCTGAAAGGCCTGAGAGACAACTTCCTGTATCCCAGCATAAAAGTATCCATCATGTCCCCTATTGCCACCAGGGCTGCAATTTGTGCTTTTATGAAGGAGGAGCACCAACTGGTCCTAGGCCATTTATGAGTTGAAGAAATGTCATAGATTTCAATGAAGCTGCCATGTGCTCCATTGACGCCTACAACAAGGAGATTCCCTGATGTTGCCGCAAATGAGGGCTGTGGACTCCAGAATCACACCTGTCAGTTGCCAGACATCCTCAGGGACTAACCTTGACATCTCCACGGAGATGTGCTGTTCCTCGAACCCAAGAGTCTTTTATAAACAAATAAATAATAAAAGGGTAATCTAGGAAAGGTGGGACCGATTAGGGACAAAAAAGGAGATCTTCTTGTGGAGGCAGAAGGTTTGACTGAGGTACTAAATGAGTACTTCGCATCTGTCTTCACTAGAAAAGAGGATGCTGCCATTGTAGCAGTAAAGGAGGAGGTAGTAGCAATATTGGATAGGATAAAAATAGAAAAATTGGAGGTACTTAAAAGATTGGCAGTACCCAAAGTAGAAAAGTCACCCAGAGATGCATCCTAGGTTACTGAGGGAAGTAAGGGTGGAAATTGCCGAGGTTCTGGCCACAATCTTCCAATCCTCCTTAGATTATGGTGATGGTGCCAGGGGAATGGAGGATTGCAAATGTTCTACCCCTGTTCAAAAAAGGAGAGGGATAAACCCGGCAATTACAGGCCAGTCAGCCTAACGTCAGTGGTGGGGAAACTTTTAGAGACAATAATCCAGGACAAAATTAATTGGCACTTGGAAAATTATGGCTAATAAATGAAAGTCAGCACAGATTTTTTAAAGGAAAATTATGTTCAACGAACCTGATTGAGTTCTTTGATGAAGTAACGGACAGGGTCAATGAGGGTATTGTGGTTGATGTTGTGTACATAGACTTTCAAAAGGCACTTGATAAAGTACTACATAAGAGACTTATTACCAAATTTAAAGCCCATGGGATTAAAGGGATAGTGGCAGCATGGATACAAAATTGGCTAAGGGACAGAAAGCGGAGAGTAGTGGTGAATGGTTATTTTTCAGACTGGCGGGAAGTATACAATGGTGTGCCCCAGGGGTCAGTATTAGGACCACTGCTATTTCTGATATATATTAATGACGTGAACTTGGGCACAGAGGGTATAATTTCAAAGTTTACAGATGACACAAAACTCGGAAATGTAGTAAACAATGTGCAGGATAGTAACAGACTTCAGGAGGACATGGACAGACTGGTGAAATGGGCAGACACGTGGCAGTTGAAATTTAATGCAGAGAAGTGTGAAGTGGTGCATTTTGGTAGGAAGAATCAGGAGAGGCAATATAAACTAAATGGTACAATTTTAAAGGGGGTGCAGGAGCAGAGAGACCTGGGGATGCACATACACAAATCTTTGAAGTTGACAGGACAAGTTGAGAAGGCTGTTAAAAAAGCATATGGGATCCTGGGTTTTATTAATAGAGGCATAGAGTACAAAAGCAAGGAAGTTATGCTAAACCTTTATAAATCACTGGTTAGGCCTCAGCTGAAGTATTGTGTTGAATTCTGGGCACCACACTTTAAAAGGATATCAAGGCCTTAGCGAGGATGCAAAGGAGATTTACTAGAACTGTGCCAGGGATGAGGGACTTCAGTTATGTGGAGAGACTGGAGATGCTGGAATTGTTCTCCTTAGAACAGGGAAGGTTAAGGGGAGATTAGATAGAGGAGTTCAAAATCATGAACGATTTTGATAATTTCTCCTTATTTACTCGGTTTCCAGTGGCAGAACAGTCGGTAACCAGAGGACACAGATTGAAGGTGATCTGTAAAAGAGCCAGAGGCGACATGAGAAAATATTTTTTTATGCAGCGAGTTGTAATGATCTGGAATGCACTGCCTGAAAGGGTGGTGGAAGCAAATTCATTAGTAACTTTCAAAAGGGAATTGGATAAATACTTGAAGGAAAAAATTTACAGGGCTATTTCGAACGAGCAAGGGAATGGGACTAATTGGATAGCTCTTTCAAAGAGCCGGCACAGGCATGATGGGCTGAATGGCCTCCTCCTGTGCTGTACCTACTATGACATTATTATCCTCAGCCACTGCCCGCTCCTCCAATTCCCTTGTGCTCTGTGAATCATCTGATACCACATTCTCACTAACACTATTTAATTCCCCCAGGTGAAATTATCTGAACTGGTGTGTGGAAGTGAGGTAGCAAGTGACACAAGGGGTGATATAAAGGGGGCTAGGGGCAAAGGAACATGCGGCAGGTTATAGCATGATGGACTCCTGCGTGGTCTGCTGCTCATTATTCCCATTATCATCATGATCATCTTCGTCACCTTTGTCGATATCATAATAATCATAATCACTGTAGTCTACAAGAAAGTTTCCTTCTCGCTGTCTCCTCATCATCATCATCTTCCTCTGGCCTCCTCACCCCCTCTGTTGCTATTTTGCCTCTGCAGGAAAGAAGGCATAACTTAAGAATGGGTGATCATGGACAGTTGAGATTGAAGAAGATCTTGGATATTTGTTGCTTTACAAGGATGTCATGGTGATTGTGTAGGTTTGCTCCCACGAACCTGCAGCCTACACTATTCCAGAGATCTCACCATTTCCACAGTTAAAGCAAAGTGCCTGCCCAATAACTCTATGGCCTGCTGTCTAATGTTGGGTGTGCCCCTCCAATCACCTGCCTTTCATAGGCATCATGCACAAGTTTCTCATGAAACATGATTGTATGCATTAAGTGAAGGCTAGCATTTGAGGGAGGTTCCCCAGGTAGTATCAGATAGCTGATGTAACAGATCTGATGGTAGCATCCTGTTAAAGTGAAGAGAGGTTTTAAGCTCTGCATGCATTGTAATTCTTGAAAGGGTGAGTGCCAAGACATAATGTAAGATAGAGTCAGTGAACCCCTGAGCCCACAGTGCAGTGAGAAGGAAGACTTGTGTAGGTAGTCATATGAGGCAAATTTTAGTCTTTACTGCCTGGGTATTAAGCATTGTTTAGGCGGATTACATAGAGCAAAACCTGACGGGAAGAATTATATGCAGTAAGAGAATCCGCCTGATTTTCCTTCCATTCAAATTAATGGCAGGAAAATCTGGTGTGTTCTGTAAGGGGCATGTGATCCTGCTCGTCAGATTTTCCTTTCTGTCCTCTGCCCAGGCGGCAAAGACTAAAATCCATCCCCATGATCCCACTGACTCGCTATGAGCAATGCCACTGGAGATCTACGAGTATTATACAAATGGGATACAGGATTTTCTTTGTACACAGAGGATTCTCCAGACAATGTTATTTGAAACGGGGGCCATTAGTATTTTGGTTTACTACGCTTTAGGCTTTCAACAGAATTTTTCTACAGTTGAGGAACCTCCAATATATTGGTCCAAAACTTCCTAAAGTAATCAAATAGTGAAGACAAAACAAACATTGAAATCATATTTCACACAGTCCACATGTTGCTGCCTTTGAATTTTCAAAAAGCAGGGAGATTATTTATGCGGTCCACTTTAACCAGATTCAACCCCTGGCATCAAATTGAAATTTCTCAATGTAAATAAGACCATTGAAACTCATGTTCTGAACTTAATCTCAAAATTCCCTTGGACATTCAGTTAATTTCTTACTGTTCCTGTCTGGGTAATTCATTTCATGAACTATTCATTAACTAGTTTATGTCAGTTTATATTACAGGAAAACAGAGAGTTCTAGTTGGCTGAGATCCACGATGACATTCATGAGGGATGCACAGTTAAATTAACCCTGAGAGCATTTGATTACCCCACCTCAGCTACTCCACTATGAAGTCAGGAGGACTAGAGGCAACGTGGAAAATCACAGTAAAAAAGGATTAATAAAATGATACATGTTATTACCTTTAGTGCGAATGAAATAATAGGTGCACTTAAGTTTGGGCACCCCACAGTTTGTTTTGCCTTACAGCTGTGTACTAAACAGCACTGTAACAAAAGTACACCATCACTTTCAGTGTTGCCCAATTTAAATGAATTAGCTGTGAATGTTTTGAATAATCCATTTTTCCATTCAGCTTCAAAACCTTTCATTGTTCTGCTGCAAAACAACTGCTATGAAATCAAAACCCAACAACAAATACATGGATCATCATTCATTATAGTCTTATTTCCACACGTGCTAACGTAAGCACACTTTATTTGTGTTATTTCTGATTAACTGCTGCCCTTTTGGTTTGTTACATAGTTCTAAATTAAGGTTTTGCTTTGTACTGGGGGTCAGCTCTGTTGGTGCAAATAGAAGCTTGGTGACTGCAATGAAGGCTGAGGTATTTAAAACAAATGCACACTTAGCTTGTAGCCATGCTTGCTTTCTATTGGATACTAAGCTCAAAATTGAAATAAGATTTCAAATATTCACACTGGGTGTGTAAATATTGACCTTAATATTCTTCTCCCCCACTGTTTGGAGGTGCTAGTCAAGAGCAGCCCACTCAAAGTGCACTGCACCGGACCTGGCTTGAACCCACATGGAAAACAATTTCTTGACCTTTTGACGAGCGACCATGAGTGGTCCCTTTAAGGATGGCTGGTTAGGCCACTCACCACCTGGTACAAATGAGTGGAGTTTGTGCTTGCACACTTCACCCATTTGCACCTTAAAATTGCAATCAGGGTCCTGCAACTAACGTTGGATCCTGATTTGTATGCTGCTCGCCATTTACACAGACGCCTGAAAATTGCATTAGTCCATGGCTTGCTGAGGTGCCCCCACCCCAATTTACGAGTGTCAGCTGCCCATTTCTCACACGAGGAAAAGCGACTGGCAGTTGAAAATTACCCCCTATGTTTGTAAACTGGGGATTGAATCAAAATTCTGGTTTCCTTCTATTAAAACGTTGGAAATAGCAACACTTGCCATTATTTTCAGGTTTTATTGGCTCTGCGACAGGAGGGGAGAGTTTGGGTGATGTTATGTCTGTTACATCTGATCGCCATTGAGAGGAAGGAAAAGCACTCAGTCCTTATTTACTTAATTTCAGACTGTAATCCTCCTCAAAAATCCCACCCTTTACCCTGCTGCCCTTGCAAATAATGCTCCATCTCAAACCTCCCTTTCTTCTCCAAAGTCCTTGAAAGTGTTGTTGCCTCCCAAATCTGTGCCCATCTTTCCTGCAACTTCTTGTTTGTACCTTTCCAATCAGGTTTCCGCCCCTGCCACAGCACTGAAGCAGCCCTAATCAAAGACACAAATGATATCCTAAGTGACTGTGACCGTGGTAAACTAACCCTCCAAATTTTTCTCAACCTATCTGCCGTCTTTGACACGGTTGACCACACCATCCTCCCCCAATGCCTCTCCTCCGTTTCCAGCTGAGTGACACTGCTCTCGCCTGGTTCCATTCTTACCTATCCAGTCGTAGCCTGAGAATCTCCTGCAATGGCTTCTCTTCCCACCCCGGCACCGTTACTTCTGGAGTCCCCCAAGGTTCTATCCTTGGCCCCCTCCTATTTCTCTCCAACATGTTACCCCTCGACGACATTATCCGAAGACTTCAAAGTTAGGTTCCACATGTACCCTGACGACACCCAGCTCCACCTTACCACTGCTTCTTTCGATCCTTACACTACTTGTGTTGTCAGAATTCTTGTCCGATATCCAGTACTGGATAAGCCGAAATTTCCTCCAATTAAACGTTGGGAAGACTGAAGTCGCTGTCTTCGGCCCCCACCACAAACTCTGTTACCTGGCCACTGATCTATCCCCCTCCCTACCCACTGTCTCAGGTTGAACCAGACTATTCGCAACCTTGCCATCCTATTTTGAACCTGAGCTCAGCTTCCGACTCCATATCCTCTCCATCACAAAAACCGTCCACTTCCACCTCTGTAATATTGCCCGTCTCCGCCCCTGCCTCAGCCCATCTGTTGCTAAAACCCTCATCGTTGCTTTTAACTATTCCAATATTCTCCTGGTTGGCCTCCCATCTTCCACCCTCCATAAACTTGAACTCATCCAAAACTCTACTGCCTGTATCCTAACTCACACCAAGTCCTGTTCTCGCTGATCTACATTGGCTCCCAATTCACAATGTCTTGATTTTAAAATTCACATCCTTGTGTTTAAATCCCTCCATGGTCTCTCCCTCCTTATCTTTGTAACCTCCTCCAGCCCTACAACCATCCGAGAACTACTCCAATTCAGGCCTCTTGTGCATCCCCCACCTCCTTCGCCTCAACATTGGCAGCCGTGCCATAAGCCGTCGAGGCCCTAAGCTCTGGCTTTTCTTCCCTAAACCTCGCCACTCTTTCTCCTTCTTTAAGACATTCCTTAAAACCTACCTCTTTTACCAAGCTTTTGGTCATCTGTCCTAATGTCTCCTTCTTTGGCTTGGTCTTTTGTCAGATTACACTCCTGTGAAGCACCTTGGGACGTTTTACTACATTAAAGGCTCTATATAAATGCAGGTTGTTGTTGTCACCAGAACAAAAATCAAGTTATAACTGTGGAATATTGTTCACAAATTTGTATTCATTATTTGACAGGTAGCTAACTGGAACCATTTCAAATAATGGGTTGACACTGAAGGTCATACCTTTTTAATAATTCACAAGCAACAAAGAAAGCTGTACAGATCTCTCACACAAGTCAAATAAGCAATGCTACATAGCTAATCTTGCATAATTTTGTTTGCAGACAACAGGGCTTTTAGATGTGAAAATTATTTGTTTTCTTTAACATAATAGCCTACCCAAAAATAACAGGACTGGCTGTACAGAGTGAAAGATTCTAATTTATTTTGCTGCAAATGTAATTTCCTTCCATGTCGCTTCAATAGTTGTAACCACAAATGCCATTTTCTGCAGATAATTTTTGGAAATAAAGAACGGATGCATCCAGTGGTGTAATCCTTAGAATGTGTCCCTATTCTCAGATCGATCAATCCTTGTTGCTGTTACAGTACTACTACATTCCCAGAGAGGTTTCTGGCCCTGAGGTGTTTACAGAACCCTTTCATTGACAGTTACAGAGGAGAAGATGAAGCTGCTAACGAGGCCCTGTAGAATAGGTGCTTTGTGTTATTAATCCCAAACCAGAAATCATAAGCTGTCTAATAAGAAAAAAGCTTTTTAACTCTTTCATTAATTAGTACAATATGGGGAAACAGGCTGAACCAAACCACATACTCTGCAACTGATTGAATATGATGTGGAACATCAGACAATTTTCAAATCGTTTTTTTAAAAAATGAAATGGAGGAAGATGTCCTCTGGCTGCTATATGCAAGTGATGTAAACATAGTGGGAAGATTATTTCCAGTGAAATTGTAAACAAATTTTAAAAGAACATTTTTATAACTGTTAAAAATAGCAGTGTTGCTAACAC
Organism: Heptranchias perlo; assembly: GCF_035084215.1. Taxonomy (NCBI): domain Eukaryota; kingdom Metazoa; phylum Chordata; class Chondrichthyes; order Hexanchiformes; family Hexanchidae; genus Heptranchias; species Heptranchias perlo. Next base: position 75,232,678 of record NC_090325.1, read on the forward strand.
ATAGCAGCCAAAATAAATCTTTTCCCATAACGACTTCAGATGTTGCAGAGGGTTAAAGTTGTATTAGATTATTTAAAAACTAAACTATCATTCACTTTCTATGTTAGCAGGCAGGTTGGGATTGAATAGATAGGGTGGATGGAGATTCCGGAGTTTGGCTTGCTTAGATTATCCTTTGGAAATCATGGAGTATTTATGCTGAACTTTCCCTCTGAAGATTAAATGAGTGAAGTAAACCCAAGAGACGATAACTGTACAGGGTCTGTGAATGGAGAGGGCCTAATAGGCCGAGTACCATTTTCATGCCATGCTTTCTCAACTTGCCGATGTTGCACCAAATACATGGAAGCTTTATTTCACAGTTGGTAACTTCACAATGGATTAGTTACTGCACAATATGAAAAATGTATGCTACACATTCCGCTTTTGCTGGTGTAATTCATCCGGTAATGTATTCTGTTATTATACTTTTTAATTATCTTCTGTATGAAGCAGTTGCTGCTTTGTCTACATTATTAAAAAAATATTGGAAAAGTAGTCTCCATAATTATAAGAGCACTGCACCAATCACAATAGTCAAACTGAAATAAAAGTAACTGCAAATAAACCTCTAGGATTAAATCTTTCTAGCTGAGAAACATTGGGGTCAATTTAAGGATGGCCGAGCGGGTGCGTTCATGGCAGGGGGAGTTCCTAAAATTGGGGAATCCTGGAGCGGGTCCGGAGCCCGGCTCCAACCCGCCCACTTCCAGGTTCCCCAATGACGCGAATCGGTGCATGCGGGACTTCCACCGGCAATTAAAGCTGGCGGGATGACAGTTTAGATTTTAGCAGGGATATGATTTTGAACTCTCCTCAGCGTGTTTCCCATGCTGTGGGAAAGACTCCCTGTTGTTGCAGACGTGTTTCAGTCAGCAGCCATTGGGAGATGCAGAGGATTTCTTGACAGTTGGGGGGAATACCTCATTCATTGCAGCAGGGCATTCCGTCACCTCAGACAAAGTTTTGCCTGCCACACCATTGTCTCCACACTCAAAATTATTGCATCATACCCTAAACTCTGCTGTCCAAACACATTTACCTACTTTGCGGACCCCCTCACACTCACACCGTCAGGATGGGGTGGGTTCCATAGCTGCATTCATCACTCCATTGGAGGACGAGCAACATCACCGGCCTCGCCAGGCATGCCGTCCACCTCCATCACATGGAGCTACACAACACATTGCTGCTCAATAGGCACCTGCACAAAGTAGTCGTGCAACTACACATACACCCACTGTAGGGTGACCCAATGGGTGGCATCAAGGGTGTTCATGGAAAACCTCATGAAAGGGCCTTATTGCACAAGCCAGTCAAGAATGGCCAAGACGTGGCAGTAGTGGCAACAATATAATATGTAATGTGAATTGATCAGAAATCAAATATAAGTAAAAACCACAACAAACCCTCAAACACCCTTCTGCATCTGCTTCATGCTCACGACACGTTTGCCTTACGCTTCCTACAATACATACGTGATGCATGCCCTGTGGCTGCAGCACAGATAGTAGCAGGTGGGGTGAGGCTGACCGTGAAAGAGATGCATGAGAGGGTGAGTATGAGACAGAGCCATGAAATTGTATGAAGATTGGGTTGAGTGGTACTGGTGGGATGAGTACTGGAGAGGTAAGGATATGCAGGTAAGATGAGGATGAGGGTTCAGTGGGTGCGAGGAGTGATGTGATAGAGTAGTATTAGCAGTGCAGAAGGAGATATGGGGTGGGGGCGGTGATGTGGCAGACGGAGTGTAGGGGAATGAGTAAGTGTACTCACTACGGCTGATCTGGTTAGGTCATTGAAGCGCCTCCTGCACCGTATGTTGGTGGTGCTAGTGACCTCCTCTGCCACCTTGAGCCAGGCCTTCGTGGTGGCAGAGGCAGGCCACTTCCTCCCGTCCACCAGGTGGAAGATGTCCCTCCTCCTCCTCACCCCATCCAGTAAGACCTGGAGTGAGGCATCATTAAACATGGGAGCAGCCTTCCCCCTGGGGATCTCCATGCTGTAATTTTGCCTATTTTCTGTAGCATCAGTCAGTGGAGGACTGCCCCTTTAAATAGGGCTCGTCCAGCTGACAGCCTATGATGTGGGTGTGCAGTCCACCCGTTGCACAGCTTTACAGTGCAAAACCCGGAAGCCAAGGTAAGCAACTTCAATTTACTTACGATCGCGTGCCAAACCCATCGATTTTACTGGGCGCGTTACCCATGCGCCCAGTTGACCTCCCGCTGCCAGCCCGCATTGAGGTCTTACCTTTATATCACATTAGAACCCAAAAGCAATATCTTCCTCTTCCGCCCCCATGCTAGTGGATATTTTAATATAATAACTTATTAGTCTTACAGAGTAAAGCCTTATAACAAATAATAATAGGACATAAGTAGAGAACAAAATGCAAGCATTCAAGAATTGATGTTTTCTTTAATTTAAAAGCAAATCTTACTGCCTGTTTTAAATTTGAGACAAACACTACCTCCGTAGTATTGATGCTAATTGGAAGGCAAAAGAGCCATTTCAGTTTACCTTGGAGGAAGCCCATCAGCTGTTCAACCATCAGGCCTAGACCTACATGTTTAACACCGCCACATAAACATTAGATTGAGGGGTGGATAAGGGAGGATAGTTTATGTTAATTAAAATCAAGAGTACACTTGTAATTAAATTATGAATAGGTTATTCTATGGTCACAATACTGCACTTTTGAAACTAGTACCACACTGTATTTTCAGCACGCCAGCACCAAAAGTGCAGTAGAACTCTACTGGTGCAGCATATTTCTACTGGTGCAGTATGCCTCTACAAGTGCAGTGTAATTCTATTGATTCATATCATCGTGTCATAGTAGGTACAACACAGGAGGAGGCCATTTGGCCCATCGAGCCTGTGCCAGCTCTTTGAAAGAGCTATCCATTTAGTCCCATTCCCCTGCTCTTTTCCCATAGCCCTGTAATTTTTTTCCCTTCAAGTATTTATCCAATTCCCTTTTGAAAGTTACTCCTGAATCTGCTTCCACCACCCTTCCAGACAATGCATTCCAGATCATTACAACTTGCTGCGTAAAAAAATATTTCCTCATGTTGCCTCTGGCTCTTTTGCTGATCACCTTAAATCTGTGTCCTCTGGTTACCAATCCTTCTGCCACTGGAAACAGTTTCTCCATATTTACTCTATCAAAACCGTTCATGATTTTGAACACCTCTATCAAATCTCCCCTTAGCCTTCTCTGTTCTAAGAACAACCCCAGCTTCTCCAGTCTATCCACATAACTGAAGTCCCTCATCCCTGGCACCATTCTAGTAAATCTCTTCTGCACCCTCTCCAAGGCTTTGACATCCTTCCTAAAGTGTGGTGCCCAGAATTAAACACAATACTCCAGTTGATGCCTAACCAATGTTTCATAAAAGGTTTTGTATAATTTCCTTGCTTTTGTACTCTATGTCTCTATTAATAAAGCCCAGGATCCCATATAGAATCATAGAATCATAGAAGTTACAACATGGAAACAGGCCCTTCGGCCCAACATGTCCATGTCGCCCAGTTTATACCACTAAGCTAGTCCCAATTTCCTGCACTTGGCCCATATCCCTCTATACCCATCTTACCCATGTAACTGTCCAAATGCTTTTTAAAAGACAAAATTGTACCCGCCTCTACTACTGCCTCTGGCAGCTCATTCCAGACACTCACCACCCTTTGAGTGAAAAAATTGCCCCTCTGGACCCTTTTGTATCTCTCCCCTCTCACCTTAAATCTATGCCCCCTCGTTATAGACTCCCCTACCTTTGGGAAAAAAAACAGCCTTCTCAACTTGTCCTGCCACCTTCAAAGATTTGTGTATGTGCACCCCCAGGTCTCTCTGTTCCTGCACGCCCTTTAATATTGAACCATTTCGTTTATATTGCCTCTCCTCATTCTTCCTACCAAAATGTATCACTTCACACTTCTCTGCGTTAAATTTCATCTGCCATGTGTCAGCCCATTCCACCAGTCTGTCTGCACACCAGTGCAGTGTAATTCTATTGGTTCAGTATTAATCTACTGGTGCACTATAATTTTATTAGTTCAGTATTAATCTACTGTTGCACTATAATTCTTTTTAAAATTCATCCTCAGGCTGTGGGCATCATTGGCAAGGCCAACATTTATTGCCCATCCCTAGTTGCCCTGAGAAGGTGGTGGTGAACTGCCGTCTTGAACTGCTGGACTCCTTGTGGTGAAGGTGCTCCCACAATGCTGATAGGTAGAGAGTTCCAGCATTTTGACCCAGCAACAATGATGGAACTGCAATATATGTCCAGCTCAGGATGATTTGTAACTTCAAAATAAATTTGGAGGTGATGATGTTCCCTTGCACTTGCTGCCCTTGTCCTTCTAGATGGCAAGTTGCTGCAGTGCATCCTGTATATAGTACACACTGCAGCCACAGTACGCCGGTGATGGAGGGAGGGAATGTATAAGCCATTGGATGGGGTGCCAAACGTCTGTGGGCAGGAGATTTCAACTACCCCTAAATAAACTGACAAGAAGAAGTAGGGAAAGGGGACAGGGGAATAGAGCTTTCACAGTGAGTACAATGTTTTCACAGGACAGCAGGTAGGTGATTGGATGGTGAGTATTCCCTTCCTAACAGCACTGTGGGAGAACCTTCACCACACGGACTGCAGCGGTTCAAGAAGGCGGCTCACTACCACCTTCTCAAGGGCAATTAGGGATGGGCAATAAATGCCGGCCTCGCCAGCGACGCCCACATCCCATGAACGAATTTTTAAAAATTACCATTCTTTTGCTCTCTAAGCTGGCAATTGTAAACAATTTTACAACACCAAGTTATAGTCCAGCAATTTTATTTTAAATTCACAAGCTTTCGGAGGCTACCTCCTTCCTCAGGTGAACGATGTGGAAGGAGGTAGCCTCCGAAAGCTTGTGAATTTAAAATAAAATTGCTGGACTATAACTTGGTGTTGTAAAATTGTTTACAATTGTCAACCCCAGTCCATCACCGGCATCTCCACATCATCTCTAAGCTGGGGTAGTGGTTTAAACTAAGAGCTGGGAAGCTATAACTATTACTTTATTAAATCAATAACTTAATCTAGATAAACTAATTAGTTAATAAAACTAAAAGTATCGAGTGAATAAAAACTGATTAAATATGTAAAACAAGGTTAGATAGGGATGGCAGGGCAACATGTGGGAGTTTGTGGAGATCATTGAGATCCCGAGCAATCACATCTGCAGTAAGTGTCTGCAGCTCACGAAACTTCGGCTCAGAGTTGTTGAGTTGGAGTCCGAGCTGCAGTGATTGCAATGCATCAGGGAGGGGTAAGAGTTATCCGGAAACTTTCATCCAGGAGGCAAATACACTCCTTGGGTTAGGAAGTGGCTTAGATTTGGTCAGTGGTCAGGGACAGGAGGATGTGACTGCGAGTCAGGCAGGTCCCAGGATGCAGTGATGGAGGAGCCTCAGCCTTTGCCCTTGTCCTGGGGTTCTAGCACCAGTATTGGGGAAAGAGGGAGCTGTTCCGTTGGGACAGGCTCCACTTAAATTGGGCTGGGACTAGAATCCTGGCGAATCGAACATCTAGGGCTGCAGATAGGGCTTTAGATTGAAAAGTGGCGGGGGAGGGTTCAGGTGAGGGGAAATTTATAAATCTAAAAGAGACTAGTCAAGGCAATAGAGCAGCGTAGTGATTTAGGTAAAGATAAGTAGCGTGACAGGAAGGGACAGAGAGATTAACGGTGATCGTGCATCAGTGAATAACGTCAAATCAGGGAAAAATGGTAAAAAGTTAAAATTAAACGCACTTTATCTGAATGCACACAGCATTCATTAAAAGACAGATGAATTAATGACTCAAATAAAGATAAATGGGTTTGATCTAATAGCCATTACTGGCACGTGGTTGCAAGGTGACCAAGGTTGGGAACTAAATATTCCAGGGTACTTGACTTTTCGAAAAAGCAGATAAAATGGAAAAGGAGGAGGGGGTTAGCCCTGATAATAAAGGATGAGCTAAAGACAGTAGTGAAAAAGTGTCTTGGCTCAGAAGGTCAGGAAGCAGAAACAGTATGGGAGGAGATAAGCAATAATAAGGAGCAGAAAACACTGGTGGGAGTAGGTTATAGGCCCCCCAATAGTAGTTATACTGTTGGACAGAGTGTTAATAAAGAACTAAGAGGAGCTTGTAACAAAGGTAATGTAATAATTGTGGGGGACTTTAATCTTCAAATAGACTTGGCAAATCAAATTGGCAAAAGTAGTTTGGAGGACGAGTTCATGGAATGCATTAGAGACCGTTTCCCAGAAAAATATGTCATGGAACCAACCAGGGAACAGGTTATTTTAGATCTTGTCTGGTGTAATGAGACAGGGTTAATTAGTAATCTCATAGTAAGGGAACCTCTGGGGCAGAGTGATCATAATATGATAGAATTTCACATTGAGTTCAAGAGTGACGTTCTTAAATCCGAAACTAGAGTCTTAAACTTAAACAAAGCCAATTAAATAGGTATGCGGGGTGAGTTGACTAAGGCTGATTGGGAAATTAGATTGAAAGATATGATGGTAGATAAGCAATGGTGAACATTTAAAGAAATATTTCACAATTCTCAACAAATATACATTCCATTGAGAAATAAAAACTCCACAGGAAAAGTGATCCACTCATGACTAACGAAAGAAGTTAAGGATAGTATTAGATTAAAAGAGGCTTATAATGTTGCCAAGAAAATTGTAAGCCTGAGGATTGGGAGAGTTTTAGAAACCAATAAAGGGTGACCAAAAAATTGATAAAGAGGGAGAAAATAGAATGAGAGTAAATTAGCAAGAAATATAAAAATAGATTGTAAGAGCTTCTACAAGTATGTAAAAAGGAAGAGAGTAGCAAATGCAAACATGGTCCCTTAGAGGCTGAGACAGGAGAAATTATAATGGGAAATAAGGAAATGGCAGAGACGTTAAACAAATATTTTGTACCTGTCTTCACAGTAGAAGACACAAAAAACATACCAGAAATAGTGGAGAATCAAGGGTCTAATGAGAGCAAGGAACTCAAAGTAATTAATATTAGTAAAGAAAAAGTACTGGAGAAATTAATGGGACTAAAAGCCAATAAATCCCCTGGAACTGATGGCTTACATCCTAGGGTTGTAAAAGAGGTGGCTGCAGAGGTAGTGGATGCATTGGTAATGATTTTCCAAAATTCTCTAGGTTCTAGAAGGTAACAAATGTAACACCGCTATTCAAAAAGGAGGGAGAGAGAAAACAGGAACTATAGGCCAGTTATCCTGACATCAGTCATAGGGAAAATGCTGGAATCCAATATTAAGGACATGGTAACAGGGTACTTGGAAAACCATAATATGATTAGGCAGAATCAACATGGTTTTATGAAAGGGAAATCGTGTTTGACAAATTAGAGTTTTTTTGAGGATGTAACTAGCAGGGTAAATAAAGGGGAACCAATGGATGTAGTATATTTGGATTTTCAAAATGCATTCGATAAGGTACTACATAAAAGGTTGTTCCACAAGACAAGGGCTCATGGGGTTGGGGGTAATATATTAGCATGGATAGAGGATTGATTAATGGACAGAAAACAGAGAGTAGGAATAAAGGGGTCATTTTCAGGTTGGCAGGCAGTAACTAGAAGAGTGCCGCAAGGTTCATTGCTGGGGCCTCAGCTATTTATAATCTAAATTAATGACTTAAATGAAGGGACCGAGTGTAATGTATCCATGTTTGCTGATGATTCATAGCTTGGTGGGAAAGTAAGCTATGAGGTGGACACACAGAGTCTACAAAGAAATATAGACAGGTTAAGTGAGTGGGCAAGAAGGTGGCAGATGGAGAATAATGTAGGGAAATGTGAGGCTATTCACTTTGGTAGGAAGAATAGAAAAACGGAATATTTTTTAAATGTTGAGAATCTATTAAATGTTGTGCGCAGAGGGATTTGGGTGTCTTTGTACACGAAACGCAGGAAGTTCACATGCAAGTACAGCAAGCAATTAAAAAGTCAAATGGTATGTTGGCCTTTAATGCATGGGGGTTGGTGTACAAGAGCAAGGAAGTCTTACTGAAATTGTACAGGGCTTTGGTGAGACCACACCTGGAGTACCGTGTACAGTTTTGGTCTCCTTATCTAAGGAAGGATATACTTGCCTTAGAGGTGGTGCAACGAAGGTTCACTAGATTGATTCCTGGAATGAAAGGGTTGTCCTATGAGGAGAGATTGAGTAGAATGGACCTATACTCTCTGGGGTTTAGAAGAATGAGAGGTAATCTCATTGAAACAGATAAGATTCTGAGAGGGCTTAACAGGGTAGATGCTGAGAGGCTCGTTCCCCTGGCTGGAGAGTCTAGAACTAGGGGGCATAGTCTAAGGATAAGGGGTCACCCATCTAGGTCTGAGATGAGGAGAAATTTCTTCACTCAGAGGGTTGTGAATCTTTGGAATTCTCTACCCCAGAGGGCTGTGGCTGCTTAGTCGTTGAGGATATTCATGGCTGAGATTGAAAGAGTTTTGGACTGTAAGGAAATCAAGGGATATGGTGATCGGGTGAGAAAGTGGAGTTGAGGTCGAAGATCAGCCATGATCTTATTGAATGGCGGAGCAGCCTCGAGGGACTGCATGGTCTACTCCTGTTCCTATTTCTTATGTTCTTATGTTCAGAACTCCTTTCTTACCCAGTATGTGAGAAGCCCAGCAAAAGAGGAATCACTGCTGGATCTACTAATGCGAAATGAACCAGAGCAGATAAGAGAAGTGTAGGTAACATCTAGGCAATAGCGATCATAACATATTAAGTTTTAAAATAATGATTGAGAAAGGCATAAGTAAGTCAAAGACCAAGGTAATAGATTGGAGAAAAACTAATTTTGAGGGGCTGAGAATGGAAATAGGGAAGATAAACTGAAAAAAATATTTAGACTGACAAAGGGATAGAACAGCAATGGGAAATATTTAAAACGGTGAACAAGAGAGTTCAGGAGAAATATGTTTCTCTAAAAAACAAGAACAAACCAGCCAATAATGAAATATCATGGATGAATAAAGAGATAAGGGTAAAATTGAAACTAAAATACATAGTACGTGGACAATAAAAGAAAGGATGATAAAAGGGAATTTGAAGAGGTTAGGAAAGAAGTTTAAAAAATCTGGAAAGTGAAGAGGAACTACAAAATTAAATTATCAAGGAATATAAAAAGAAATATTAAAGTATTCTGCAAACATAAGTAAGACCAAGAAAAATCAGAATAGTGATATGGTCACTAAGGGATGCACAAGATAAACTCACAGGTAATGACAGCGAAATGGCAGAAATATTGAATAGTTACTTTGCCTCAGTATTTATCAGGGAGACTAACAAGGTGGGCATGATATTAGAAGAAGAGATCAAAAAAGACTATAAATCATTTAAGATAGGAAGTGGGAGATAATTGATAAACTAATCAAACTTAGAGAGGATAAAATCCCTGGTCTGAATGGATTGTAAAATATTACAAGAAGTTAGGGAGGAGATAGCAGAGGTACTATTACATGTATATAAAAATTCATTAGAAACTGAATAGTACCACAGAGGACAGGCGGACAGCTAATGTTTCTCCTATATTTAAAAATGGAGCAGAACAAGTCCAGGGAACTATAGATCAGTTAGCTTAATGTTGGTGGTAGGAAAGATAATGGAATCTTTACTCAAAGATGTGATAGAAAAACATCTAGAGAATGAAAATATAATAAAGAATAATCAGCATGGATTCCAGAAGGGAAGGTCATGCTTGACCAACCTTATTGAATTCTTTGAAGAAGTAACAGAAAGAGTAGACAAGGGTAATGTAGTAGATGTAATATATTTGGATTTTCAAAAGACCTTCGATAAGATACTGTATTGTAGACTCATGACTAAGGTCAGAGCATGTGGAGTCAGGGGACCCTTAGCAGAATGAATAGTAAGTTGGCTACAAAACAGAAAACAGAGAGTAGAGCTTAAGGGTACCTACTCAGACTGGCAAAAGGTGGGAAGTGGTGTTCCACAGGGATCAGTGCTGGGGCCACTGTTGTTCACAATTTACATTAACGATTTGGATTCAGGAATCGGAAGTACAATTTCTAAATTTGCGGACGACACCAAATTGGGGGGTGTAGTTGATACAAAGGAAGGATGCGTCAACACGCAAAAGGATGTTAATAAACTTGCAGAATGGGCACATAATTGGGAAATGAATTTCAATATAGATAAGTGTGAGGTGGTACATTTTGGTAGGAATAAGAAGGAGACCACATAATGCTTGGATAATAAGAGTCTAAACAGGATAGAGGAGCAAAGGGATCTAGGATACAGATATACAGATCAGTAAATGTAGCAACGCAGGTTAATAAAATCATAAAAAAGGCACACCAAGGGTTAGAGGGATTGAATTGAAAAGCAGAGAAATTATGTTAAACTTGTATAGAACCTTGTTCAGATAACATTTGGTGTACTGTGCACAGTTCTGGTCTCCATATTATAGAAAGGATATGGAGGCATTGGAGAGGGTACCAAAATGATTCACAAGGATGATACCAGAATTGAGAGTATGAGGAATAAATTAAATGAAATACAGGCACAAATTCAAATTGGAGAGTATGACATGTATCCATGTTTGCTGATGATTCAAAGTTTGGTGGGAAAGTAAGCTATGAGGAGGACACACAGGGCTCGATTTTAGGGTCGGGTTACCTGCGGGTTTCCAGCGGGGGGGCCCCGAAAATCCCGATCTCCGATCACGTGACCGGATTCGGACGAAATCCCGGCCACTTCCGGGTACCGCGCTGACGTGCGGGGCTGCGCGCGAAAGCCCCGCTGGTGGGAATCCCGCAGGCAATTAAAGCCAGCGGGGTTCCACTTGAGAGTACCTAACTTGCTCGTTGTGGTCAGTTAATGAGCTGAAGCAGCTGTCAAAAGAGGAAGTGTGGGATTTTACGTTCAAAGCAGTCAGTTTCCCACACTGGGGGAAACAGGACCCTTCAAACCAGGCGTGTTGTAGCCAGCAGCCTGTGGCAGGTGCCAAGGTGCGCTCCACGGGGGAGAGCCCTCACCCACGCAGGAGGCCACCGCGTCACATAGGGCAACCCCTGCCCCCCACCACCCCCCGGCCAAGCCAGAGGACAGACCGACACGAAACCACAGCCCCAGTCCGAGGACCCACACACCTACCCTGCACAACCCCTCAGACCAACACCTGCCAGTTGGGTGGTGTGTGGACACCCTCGGAGGACGAAGAGCATGACCAGCACCAGCAGCCTCGCAGTCCACGCCGTCCGCCGCAGAGACGTGGATCCCCCCAACACGGTGTGGTTGCACGCCCACCTGCACAGCAGGAGGGAGGGCTACCGCAGAGAGAGACGCGTCGCAGAGGGCACTACCCTCGCCACAGGGTCCACAGACCGAGGCGCAGCTCCCCGGACCTCTCCGAGCAGCAGTGCACAGGGAGGCGCAGATTCGCTCGACATGTAGTCGTGGAGATCTGCAGCCTCTTTCATGCCGAGCTGCTCCTGGCTGGCCCCAGCTGCAACTGCTTACCTGTCGCTGGCAAAGTCACCACTGTCCTCCACACCTTCTCCTCCGCATCCTTCCAGGGTGCAGCCGGCTACACCGCCGATGTCTCTCAGTCGTCTGCGCGGACGAGCCCTGCAAATACACCTGCACCTACTCTGCAGTAACACGATGGGTGGCATCAGTGGTGGGTCCTCATAGTGATACCCAGGAGCGGGCATAATTGGACACAATGGACAGGATTCGCGGAGACATGGCAGTGGTGGTGCCAATATAATGTGTGCTGTTTGTGGCTCTGAAATTCAATATGGGTAACACCCATGACAAACCCTCAGACACCCTTGTGCACCCCCTTCATGCTGACGAGACGTTTGCCTTACCCTGCCTACTGCACATATGTGATGCATGCCCTGTGGCTGCAGCACAGGTGGTGGCAGGTTGAGTGAGGCTGGCCGTGAGGGAGATGCACGAGAGGGTGAGTATTAGATGGAGCCATGAGATTGTATGAGGATTGGGTCGCGTGTTAGTGGCAGGATGAGTACTGGCGAGGTGAGTAGGTGGAGGTAAGATGAGGATGGGGTGTGAGTGGGCATGAAGGGTGATGTGACAGAATAGTGTTGGCGGTGCCGAAGGAGATTTGGGGTGGGGGCAGTGTTGTGGCAGACGGAGTGTAGGGGAAAGACTTCGTGTTCTCACTGTGGCGGACCTACTGCGGTCATTGCAGCGCCTCCTGCACTGTATGCAGGTGGGCCATATGTTGGTGGCGCAGGTGACCCCCTCTGCCACCTTGAGCCAGGCCTTCTTGGTGGCAGAGGCAGGCCGCTTCCTCCCGCCCGCCAGGGGGAAGATCTGTGTCCTCCCCCTCCTCCTCACCCCATCTGATGATAGCTGGGGTGAGGCATCATTAAACTGGGAGCAGCCTTCCCCCTGGGCTGCTCCATGCTGCAATTTGTCCCATTGGTTGCAGCATCTGTCAGTGGAGGACTGCCCCTTTAACTAGAGAGCCTCCAGCTGACAGATCGTACTGCACATGCGCAGCCCGACCGACGCGCAGGCCAGCGCCGTGGACCCCGGAGGAGCAGGTAATTGGATCCTATTAGTGGATTGCCTGCTACGATCGCGTGGGCAACCCACTAATTTCGCCGTTCGCGTTTTCGACGCTCCCGGAGGACCACCCGCTGGGAACCCGCAGGCCTGCTAAATTCGAGCCCACAGAGTCTACAAAGAGATATAGACAGGTTAAGTGAGTGGGCAAGAAGGTGACAGATGGAGTATAATGTGGGGAAATGTGAGGCTATTCACTTTGGCTATTACTGAGACATGGCTGCAGGATGGACAGGATTGGGAACTAAATATACCAGGTTATAAGGTCTACAGGAGAGATAGGGAAAATGGAAGAGGGGGAGGAATAGCCTTAATGATTAGAGATGAAATCACTTCAATGATAAAGGAGGATATAATGAGAGGTAAGCAGCCAACAGAGACCTTATGGGTTGAATTGAGAACTAGGAAATGATCTAAGGCTATAGTGGGAGTTGTATATAGGAGCCCTGGCAGCAGCTCTGAAGTGCTAGATTGTATAAATGCAGAGATTAGACAAGCGTGTAAGAAAGGCATAGTGGTCTTAATGGGGAACTTTAACCTTCACATAGATTGTGAAAAGCAGACTAGCAACTGTCAGAAAGGTAGTGAATTTCTTGAGTGTGTCCGGGATAGTTTTCTACAGCAGTATGTCCTAGAGGCAACAAGGGGCAAGTCATATTAGATTTAATAATGAGTAATGAACCAGATTTGGTTAACAGCTTAACTGTGCGTGTACATCTATCCAATAGCGATCATAACATGATCGAGTTCAAGGTAGTGTTTGAAAGGGAAAAAGTGAATCAGCTGCTAAGATTCTAGACTTGGGTAAGGCCGACTTCAATGGGATGAGACAGAGACTGCCACATAAACTGGGCAAATCTGTTAATGGGTAAAATGACTGATGATCACTGGGAAATGTTTAAAGAAACATTTAATATGATACAGAACCAGTTTATACCCCTGAGGGGCAAGAACTCTACTTGCCAAAAAAAAAGCCACGGACAACTAAAGAGGTAAGGGACAGTATAAGACATAAGGAAAGGGCATACAAAAAGGCAAAAAATGGCACAGATCCTGGCGAATGGGAAAGATACAAAGAACAACAAAGGGTCACAAAACAGATAGCAAGAGCTACAAAAAGAGAGTATGAAAAGAAACTTGCAAGGGATATCAAAACCAATACAAAGAACTTTTATAGTTATATTAGGAAAACGAGGGTGGTCAGGAGCAGTGTTGAACCCTTTAAAAACTGAAAGTGGGGATATTGTCATTGACAATGGGGAAATGGCGGACGTGTTTAACGATTACTTTGCATCAGTATTTACAGTAGAAAAAGAGAATAGCATGCTGGAAATCCCCAGAAAACTAATATTGAATCGGGGACAGGGACTCAATAAAATTAACATAAGTAAAGCAATAGTAATGAAGAAAATAATAGCACTAAAGAGTGACAAATCCCCAGGACCAGATGGTTTCCATCCCAGGGTTTTAAAGGAAGTAGGTGAGCATATTGCAGATGCCCTAACTATAATCTTTCAAAGTTCTCTAGATTCAGGAACCGTCCCTCTAGATTGGAAAATTGCACATGTCACTCCACTTTTTAAGAAAGGAGAGAGAGGGAAACCAGGGAATTATAGACCAGTTAGCCTAACATCTGTTGTGGGGAAAATGCTGGAGCCTATAATTAAGGATAGGGTGACTGAACACCTCGAAAATTTTCAGGTAATCAGAGAGAGCCAGCATAGATTTGTGAAAGGTAGGTCGTGCCTGACAAACCTGATTGAATTTTTTGAAGAGGTGACTAAAGTAGTGGACAGGGGAATGTCAATGGATGTTATTTATATGGACTTCCAGAAGGCATTTGATAAAGTCCCACATAAGAGACTGTTAGCTAAGATAGAAACCCATGGAATCAAGGGAAAGGTACGGACTTGGTCAGGAAGTTGGCTGAGCGAAAAGCGACAGAGAGCAGGGATAATGGGAAGGTACTCACATTGGCAGGATGTGACTAGTGGAGTCCCGCAGGGATCTGTCTTAGGGCCTCAATTATTCACAATATTTATTAACGACTTAGATGAAGGCATAGAAAGTCTCATATCTAAGTTTCCCGGGACACAAAGATTGGTGGCATTGTAAGCAGTGTAGACGAAAACATAAAATTACAATGGGATATTGATAGATTAGGTGAATGGGCAAAACTGTGGCAAATGGAATTCAATGTAGGCAAATATGAGATCATCCACTTTGGACCAAAAAAGGATAGAACAGGGTACTTTCTAAATGGTAAAAAGTTAAAAACAGTGGATGGCCAAAGGGACTTAGGGGTTCAGGTACATAGATCATTGAAGTGTCATGAACAGGTGCAGAAAATAATCAATAAGGCTAATGGAATGCTGACCTTTATATCTAAAGAAGTTATGCTGCAGCTATACAAAACCCTGGTTAGACAGCACCTGGAGTACTGTGAGCAGTTCTGGGCACCGCACCTTCGAAAGGACATATTGGCCTTGGAGGGAGTGCAGCGGAGGTTTACTAGAATGATACCCGGACTTCAAGGGTTAAGTTACGAGGAGAGATTACACAAATTGGGGTTGTATTCTCTAGAGTTTCGAAGGTTAAGGGGTGATCTGATCGAAGTTTATAAGATATTTAGGGGAACAGATAGGGTGGATAGAGAGAAACTATTTCCACTGGTTGGGGATTCTAGGTCTGGGGGCACAGTCTAAAAATTAGAGCCAAACCTTTCAGGAGTGAGATTAGAAAACATTTCTACACACAAATTGTGGTAGAAGTTTGGAACTCTCTTCCGCAAATGGTAATTGATGCTAGCTCAATTGCTAAATTTAAACCTGAGATAGATAGCTTTTTGCCAACCAAAGGTATTAAGGGATATGGGCCAAAGGCAGGTATATGGAGTTAGATCACAGATCAGCCATGATCTTATCAAATGGCAGAGCGGGCTTGAGGGGCTGAATGGCCTACTCCTGTTCTTATGTTCCTATGAGAGGATATCCTTATCAGGAAAGGCTGAACAGGCTGGGACTCTTCTCTCTAGAAAAGAGAAGGCTGAGGAGTGACCTGGTAGAGGTCTTTAAGATAATGATAGGGTTGACGTAGAGAAAATGTTTCCACTCGTGGGGAAATCCAAAACAAGGGGTCGTAAATATAAAATAGTCACTAATAAATCCGATAGGGAATTCAGGAAAAACATCTTTACCCAAAGAGTGGTAAAAATGTGGAATGCATAGTTGAGACAAATAGCATGGATGCATTTAAGCGGAAGCTAGATAAACACATGAGGAAGAAAGGAACAAAAGGGTATGCTGATCGGGTTAGTGGAAGTAGGGAGGGAGGAGGCTAATCTGGAGCATAAACACTGGCATAGACTAGTTGGACCAAATGGCCTGTTTCTGTGCTGTAGTTTCAATGTAACTCAACATAACATATGTCATTGTCTCTTCCACATAAATTTCAACAGGAACAACAGTAAGGAGGACCATAATTATAAAAATGTGATTTACTCACATTTGCCCAGTATTTCCTGATGGCTGCAACTATGGACTTATGGAAACCTTGAACTCTTCAGAAACAATTACTTTCAAAACTTTGAGGAGATAAAATATTTCCTTTTTAGCCTGAAGTGAAGATTTGTTCTGTTTTCAATTAGTAGGCTTTGGAGTGCAGCTGATTCTTGAACTGAGTAATCCTCGTTGAGCAATTAGTTTTGCTTACAAGCCCACTCATTTGAGAACTGGCCTTTTCTTCAAGGAGACTGATTATAAATTCTGTTTTTCTGCAACCTTTCAGCCTTGTGCCTTTTTTAAAGAAGTATGACACACTTTTAGTAACTTTCAGATATGAAAATAAGTTCAGCAATTAAAATTTTAAAATTCCATTTGCATTTCCTTAACTATAAGCAGCATTGTAATTTTACTTCTCATTGCGATCCTGTTAATTCAATAGATCTTTTAAGTTTAAAATGTTTTCTGTCTTATCTACATGTAGCAGACTGAAAGGCACTGTGAATTTGAACACTGCTCTTTCACCTCTGAAACATGGGTTTGAATCTAGTCCAGGCTGATGAGATGAAAGTCTTTTCTCTCTGATGGTTGTAAATGAAATGAATTTGGACAATCTCTGGCAGTCCAACAGTACAAAATTGCCCATAATTCAGCACTAATTGCCATAAAATGGCTGAAATTCCTCGGTATGCTTTTTTTAACAAAGTTGTCAACCTATTTATTTTAAACAAGCTTTGTTAAAATAGGGAACAAAGGAATTTCATATAAACTAGCTCATTAAAAATAGGCCACAAGGAAATTTCTACCTCAAAGTTGACAACCTCATTTGGATGCCGTAAGGATGTCTGGTATGAGAAATGGAAAATTCAGTTTGCCGCAGTACTGGACATTGTTTTAAGAAGGAACTGCAGAGTGAGCTTTAATCTGGATCTGGCTGCACTACACCTAACCTGCAAGCACTTCATCCTAAGGCTTAGTGTCTCAGTTCTGCCTTCTCTTGTGTTTTCTTACATAAAGGTTTAACTGAAATATTTTAACAAAACGTTTTTATATCACCTCAATGTGCAGAACCAGCAACTCAGTTGTGGATTCAAATACAATTTGCATGGCTCAAAGTAACATTCTGAAGAAGGGCACTGAACACTTCATCACACATTGTGTACACACATCTGTGATGCCAATAGATAGAGCACAATACAAAGGATTAATTACTTCATCAGAAATTGAAAAGGCTCAGACTGTATGTTCCTGGTGTCAGCCAGCCCAGAAGAGGAAGCACCAGGCACGGCTAAAGGGGATTGTCCACAGGGTGAAGAGAAGCACTAGAGAACTAGTGAGCCTTAAGCAGCTTTCATGCTGTGCTCAGTGGAGTGCTAGAGTCTCTGACTCCTGATGCATGGGCTTCGTGCAGCCAGTGACAAAGCAAAGCGGAGAGTCATTGAAAAAACCTTGATACAGAGCCCATATTATAATCCACTCTTTGAAGTCCAAATGGGGACAAAAGAAGAGAATAAAAAAGGTATCCATCCCAATTAAACAACACTGTCAACCAAATTGGTATTCAAAGGCACAGAAATTGGCTGACATATTTTCCTGGTTTACATCTATAAAACAAAGCAATTCTGATAACAGTGAAAATAACTTTCTTCCAGTGCACTGGCCAGCACCAAAAATGGCAATTGTCTGTGAGTCTTGATTGGCAATCCACTTTATCAGAGCCAAAAAACCACCTTAAATGTAAGTTCTTTATTTTTTAGTCAAGACGTATATTTCATTATTCACAAAACTCCTCACTTCCACCAATCTCAGTTAATCCTGGCAACAGCTGTGCCTTATACTTTTCATTCTAATTTACCCCTAGTGCACTGAGAGTGGAAAAATGGACAATTCAGGCTGCGGCACCATTAGCCCTCATTAAAATATATGCTAACTAGATGGCTGGGGATTTAGCAGGCGGATTGCAGGAAAGGCCAGAAAACACGTGGAAATTTGGGAGGATCAATTTTGGGGCAGAAAACCAGCCAAAACAGCTTCCACCCCAATTTGCTGCTCATAAAATCTGCTTGCCCCAATTTTGCACCAAAGATAAGCCAAGGCTTCTTCGACAGCACCTCCCAAACCCACGACCTCTACCACCTAGAAGGACAAGGGCAGCAGGCACATGGGAACGACACCACCTGCACGTTCCCCTCCAAGTCACACACCATCCCGACTTGGAAATATATCGCCGTTCCTTCATCGTTGCTGGGTCAAAAACCTGGAATTCCCTACCTAACAGCACTGTGGGAGAACCTTCACCACACGGACTGCAGCGGTTCAAGAAGGCGGCTCACCACCAGCTTCTCAAGGGCAATTAGGGATGGGCAATAAATGCCGGCCTTGCCAGCGACGCCCACATCCCATGAACGAATAAAAAAAGCAGTATGGAATTTTGGTGCTTGGCCTCACATCACCTAGTGCATGCTGCCGGACAGCATTCTGGAGAATGTCGGACTTACACCATCAGCTTAAAGATCAGGTCAGCACTAACAGTGTTATGACACCAACACAATATAAGCCTCAGCATGGTATCAATGTGGAAAATGCAGTGTAAAATAAGTGCTTCAGATCACTATTCTGAACAACCCGAATCAGCAGTATGTTAAATTGGAACAAGTCATTGGCCCTGAATTTCTGCAGGAGTTCTCCTGATCTCCTTCTGTAACTTTGGCAGAAGATTGGCGTAACCCACAGAGAAACATTGTAATTGTCTGAAAATAGTCGTTCATGTCGTTTCCCCAGGAGTTCCGCCAACTTCCTGTCAAAGTTATGGCAAGAGATCGGGATTACCAACAGAAATTACATAGAATTTACTGCACAGAAACAGGCCGTGTGGCCCAACTGATCTAGGCCGATGTTTATGCTCCACACAAAAGTCTCCTCCCACCTTACTTCATCTCAGCCAATCAACATATCTTTCTATTCCTTTCTCCCACATATAATTATCTAGCTTTCACTTAAATGCACCTATGCTATTCGCCTCAACTACTCCATGTGGTAGCAAATTCTACATTCTAATCACTCTTTGGGTAAAGAAGTTTCTCCTAAATTCCTTATTGGATTTATTAGTGACTATTTTATACTTATGACCCCTAGTTTTGGACTCCCCCATATTCAGAATCATTAACTCTATTTTGTGTGAAAATACCTCCACAGGAATTTAAAAGCAATATAATTGGAATTTTTGTAACTGCTATGACCAAGCTGCCACATGGGAGGATCCATTTAGGACCAGTAGAATCTGCTTTGAACTATATTTTAAAATGGAATTGTTGTATTATGCCCCCTTTAATGAAGTCCAATTTACTTCCTTTATTTAGTATTCCTAACATGTTCCATCATGTACCAGTCAAGACCAGTTCAAGTCAGTCAAATAATTAGTTTGTACTGGTATGAACTGAAATTTACAAGAGTACAGGTTGTAATGCCAATCAGACATTAAGCAGGTTAGACATATTACTTTCATACCAGAGGCAAAGAATTTTTAATTTAATGCAGTATGTTTGCAACTCATTGATGTTGAGTTTGCACACAAAATGGATTTTAATATTACTTCTGATATTACATAAATATCTCAGAATAATATGTCTTGAAATTATATAATGCAGTTTTTAGTCGATCAAGAATGAATAGCCCATGCTTGTGCCTTCTCACCCTGCATATTTACACAGTGTGAGGTATGATTGCATTTTATTTCTTTCAGTAGGTCTGATTTACATGAAAAATAAACAAAATTAGGAACAGAAATTGCTGGGAGTACATAATGGGTTATAGACTCTTTATCTGAACTGTTCTGACGGAGGGTGTCTATCCAAAACATTACCCTCTTTTTTCAAATGCTGATGGATCTGCTGTGCATTCCCAGCATTTTCTGTTTTGGTTTCAGATTTACAGCATTGTGGTGTTGTTTTTCTCTTCTTATCTCAAGGATTAACAGAATATTAGTCATCATCTTACTAAATGAACAGAATTTCCCAATAGACAGCACAACAAATGCCTTGAAATGGTTTTAAAGTAAATTCCCCTATGATGATTTAACAGGTAAGGACATCACACAGTGTAGCATTGAACCATCCAGACTAAGAAAGTCTCCAGTTTGATCCCTGGTCTGTGCTGAGTTAACAATCCTCAATTGGGACAACAGTAGGGATCTGGCTTCAGTGTACTTTAGACAGGGGCAGAAAAATCAGCCAAGCTTGTCAGACTTACTTACAATTCTAGCGACCACTACCTTTCTCAAAAATCTATGGCCTAGAAATTCAATGACACTGCTATTGCTTTACAGGCATAAAAAGCATCCAATACGGCAGGCACCTGCATGCACATTCCGCGCGGAGGTGCACCACCCGGCATATAGGTATAGGGATCAAAAGAGGCATTAGGCCCTTGCATATGCAAATAAGGGAAATAACATCTGTTTGATGCTTTCTTTACCAAATTGGTTTACATGCAGCCTAACAAGTGGTCCTAAAAGGGACCACTGGAGGCCGCCCCCAAAGAGGTAAGTTTTATAAAAAATATTTACCTGAATGTGGAGTCGGAAGGAGCAGGAGTACTCCTCACGGCTACACTGCAGCTCCAAAGACCGTTGCAGATTTCTACTCCTCCCTATCCCGATCACTACTCCCTTTCCCAATTGCTGCCTCCCTCTCTCTCTACCAATTGCAGCCGATCAGCAGCAAATATAAGCCAATGCTCCAGTCCCATTTGGTTCCATGTAATCATTTTGGGGGTCTGGTCCTTGGCTGACTGCTCGACCATACAGATCAGTGACGCACTTTCAACAGCAATCTGGTGATTAACTGCACATGTGTGAGGCTCCTACATGTGCAGTAGCATTGAAGTCACATTGGCACTTTTGAAGCAACTGCACATGCATAACTGTTGCAGGTGCGGTTTCTTGCTGCCAAATCCACTCCACAGCATAAACAGGGCAGGAACAGCACAACTGAGATGATTAGAAGTGACTTATTAATTTATTGCTGATACTGTGTTCCATCAAAATACAATTAGGTGTTAATCCCTCTGGCTCAGAAACATGAAAAAAACAAATTAAGACTGGAACACACCTAAAACAAAATGTCCAACCCAAATGTGGAGAGTACACTAACCACCAACCAGACTGTCAACAAGTTAGTCCAGTTTTGGGAGTAAGTTCAAGATGCTTTTTTAAAAAGGTTTAGGCTCGAGTTACACCATTGTTGCCCCTTTTAAAAACAATTTCTGCCTGCCGATGGCCTCTAGAGGGAGCTAAAAACATTAACCTGGGTCTGATCATTTGCATTTCCATTGGTGTAAAATGGGTGTATAATGGGTGTATAATGGGTGTAAGCAGCTGGAAACTTCTGTGCAGCCTTAAAAACACAGTTCAGTCTGCTCTCTTCAGTAACAAACTGGGAATAAACAGGCAAAAGAGGAACAGTGCTTGGCTCTTTCATTTCACTACCGAATAACTTCACTGCATAACTTAGCAATATTTTTATTATATTTGTGCAGAATTATGACCAGTCATGCACCATTTGTGCCCAGAGGGCAGCAGGACATGGCATCAAGCCAGAGGAGCAGAATGTCGAGCTTCACACATTCAGACCTTCAAGCCCTCCAGGAGGGTATTGAAGGCAGGACAAACAAACTCATGGGTGAGTCCCACCACGTCACCCAGAAAGATTACTCATGCCACCTGGAGAGAGGGAGCAGTGGCACACAACTGCCAACTCTCTTACCCCCAGAACTGCAGAACAGTGCCACAGAAAGAAACATATCCTTAGCGGGACAGGCAAGGTAGCACACTGCACATTGCTCCCTTTTCATCCATGACCCCCACAGAGCAGCAGCGGTCCAAACTCTGGAAACTCGGAGCTGCTTCACCATTTGCTCTCACTTTGACATATTCAAATGAGGCCAGTGCTGACTCGACAGGCAGATCGCGGGTTAGCTGCAGAAGTGCAAAAAAACTCAAGGGGGAAGCCGTTTCAAAGGCAAATCGTGAGGAAATGGCTTCCACCCAAATTTCCTCACAAAAAAACATTTGTACGCCATTGCTGTGGATTGGACATGGCAAGGAAATGCACCCCCATTGTGTGCATGTACTACTGGACCTATTTTTCATACAGGCTTGCAAACTGTGTTGCACATGCATGATCTGGCCCATTTCGCACATCCACAATCCTTCCTAATAAATTCTCACCTCATCCTGTTTACTTACATAGATACTATCAAAAGATCTCTTAAGTGGCAGATATTTAAGCTGTTTGGCATAGAGCCAATATGAAAGATTAGAGTAAATTTACATCCATTAGGTTGTGCAGGACATTAACCCTTTAAGCAATATAGTGTAACATTGACACCTACAGACAAATGAATTACACTTCTTTCCGCCAAATTTCCTTTGTCCTCACCCTTCTCATGAAAACATGATTCATGCCTGGATACAATCTTTTACAATCAACTGAAAAAACAGACAGGGCCTTAGTTTAATGCCTTATGCAAAAGGCAACACCTCCAACAATACAGAGCTACCAAAGTTTGTGCTGAACTGTCAGCCTAATTTATGTGCTCAAGTCCTGGAGTGGGACTTGAACCCACAGCCTCGCTGATTTAGAAGCAAGAGTGAGCCAAGCATTTTAGTACTCTTTGATTGTCTTGGACAACATTTTGCAGGAACTAATCTACCCACTATCTGTCACCTTAACCTTTACTCACCATGGGTAACACTACCAGAGATCCATATATTAGTCCTAATTAGAAATAATCAGAAAATCACTTTTTTTTATTCGTTCATGGGATGTGGGCGCGCTGGCAAGGCCAGCATTTATTGCCCATCCCTAATTGCCCTTGAGAAGGTGGTGGTGAGCCGCCTTCTTGAACTGCTGCAGTCCGTGAGGACCCAGCAACGATGAAGGAACGGCGATATATTTCCAAGTCGGGATGGTGTGTGACTTGGAGGGGAACGTGCAGGTGGTGTTGTTCCCATGTGCCTGCTGCCTTCTTGCAATGTGAAAGAAAATTGAGTGAATTATGACACCAGGAAAGTTTTTTTTCAGATCTCAAAGAGTTAATGTCTGTCACCAAAACCAGTGTCTGCTGTTTAAGTCAACACTGTCTTAGATCAAAAGTCAACTTAAAAATTCCCAGCATTGAAGGCAGCATTCCTGAAATGTCTTATGTGCTGATGTGAAAGATCTTATTTTCAATCATTTATTGATGCATTCAGCTGATTAGCTACATGAGTTATATGCACCAATTAAATTAAGGGAGACTGCCAGACAACTATATAAAATGCTGTCCCAATGGCTTAGTGAGAGTATCTAGTGAGTAGGCTAACCCATACAGACTAAAACGGTCTTTAGGTTCAATCCCTAGACAGTGCTGAGTTAGCTAGGGCACTGATAGGAGAACTGCATGCCTTATGCATTGGGTTAGGGGGACAGAGGCAAAAATCAGTCAGGATTCCTACTTCTAACCATTATCCAGTGACCCATGCTGGAAGTGAATGTGTGGATATCAGGTCAGGACAGGGCTGAGCCGTAATGCTCCCTGAATAGACCGACTGACAAGACTGCTTTGTGAATAATAGTCACTTGCCAGTTGGGGAGCTGTGCTGAGCTAGGAGTCAACACCTTTAGGAAGTGAGGAGAGAAAGTTGGTAAAGGATTAAAAAAATATAAGTTATGAAAAGTAATATGCACATCTTTTATCTCCAAATGACTAGCAATCTAATGATGCTACCTAACGTCTGCTTCACTTAGCTTGGCTTGTGCAGGAGTTTTTTATGAAGAAATAGATGATATTTGAGCCACTAGTCCATGAAATTAATATTCACTTATTGCCTTGTATCTTAGTCAGTCATTATGTAGACAGTAACTCTTAAACTCAGCAAATGAATGTCAATTCATGAAGAGTTAATTTGGGCACTGTAATATTCTAACAGAAAATCAATGCAGTATGGTATGGATTTATCTAATCTGTGAATTTAAAAGATTTTTTTTTCCTTAGGGGAAAAATGATCTTTAAATGACAAATTTATCAATCAACTGCAGATGTGACTGATTAACTTCTAATTAAAAAGGAATGAGTGAACAGCACTACTTTCCCCAGAAGGGAAAAAGATATAGTGATACCAATTTAAATTGAAATTTTACCTGGTGACAGCATTTTTTGTAAATGATTGTAAGGTGAAGGTTTGCTACACTGAACAATGGACAACTTTCTAGCCTGAAGATGCAAATGTTAAAGGGAGATATTGGCCAGTGTAAACCCAAAAAAGTCAGTAATTTATTTATTAATAAATAAAATATTCGATTGACTATTCCATTCCTATGCTGACTTCACTCATTCTGATGAGCACAAATATTCACTTCATATTTAATTTTTAAAGTTTAAAAATATCCTTGCATGTAATTTAACAGCTTTAACAGTAGGTTCTATTATGGACTTTCGAAAGGCCTCAAAATGCCTAAGGGAAAAGATATTCAATCCCAGAGGGAATTAGTTACCTTTCCAGGATGGACCAACAGCTCCTTTGAGTTGAAAATTTAAGCAGCTCTTCTACTATTAGGCCTTTGCTGGGCCTCCTATGCTGCAATGGAAAGGGCACGGAGCTGCTCCAATATTCCGGGCCTCCGTCAGTGCGGGTACCACTGAAGCACCTTTACAGGCACCATGTACCCACACTGAACATACTAATGATGCCATCCCCACAATTTGCGATGGGATCAGCATTTATAACAGCAGACAGCTGGGAGTCTGGCTCTTTCGGTGACAAAGCAGGGACCCCATTTTCTTTTAATGATGCGTGGTACCCTCTGAGTACAAGATGGCATTGATTGCACGCACATCATGACTAATGCATCGTATAACAATGCCCTTCATAAGAACATAAGAACATAAGAAATAGGAGCAGGAGTAGGCCAATCGGCCCCTCGAGCCTGCTCCTCCATTCAATAAGATCATGGCTGATCTGATCCTAACCTCAAATCTAAATTCATGTCCAATTTCCTGCCCGCTCCCCGTAACCCCTAATTCCCTTTACTTCTAGGAAACTGTCTATTTCTGTTTTAAATTTATTTAAATTCTTCCTTTTGTCAATGGAAAGTATCATTGCTCACTTAACATATGTGACCATAGACAGAATATTCTGCAATGCTGGTCTAGATCACTTGGGGTGGAGGGGGGGTTCAGTATGAGTCAAAGCAAGCTGGCAGCATAATAGTGGTATATTGCATGCTGCACATTATTGTCTTTGAAGGAAGTATATACATAGCAGCAGTCCCAGGACGAGGATCAAATTGACCAGATATCACCAGAAGCTTCACAAATGAAAAAGAATCGCATTAAAGAATTTCTTTCATCGAGGCCTGCCCACAGTGCTATGCACAGAGGCATGTAAGTACTGCTTGTGTGTTGTGAAAGGAGTAACCCTGCATTGTTTAGTCTTTTCCAGCATAATGAAGCAATTTTACTGCTTGTTTGTCTGAGATATTGAGTGTGCTATAATGATTGCCTGCAGGAACTGAAAGATTTCCATATTTACTGTTGCCTCTTCATTACATCCTATGCTATTTCTTTTCACCGTGCCTATCCTTTGTGCCTATAACTCGTGATCCTAACCTTTTACTCCTTTTACAGGCTGTGACTGTACCGATGGAGCCCCAGAGGACTGAGATGGCACTTGCCTCAGTGATGCTGCCATCCTTGCAGGATCTGCTTCTGGTGTCATGTTTCTTTTTCATTCAATGCCTACCCGGCCTGGCTAGCAACTCCCTCCTGTGCTGGCATTGGGAGTGGTTGTATTGATGCAGCCACATTGTCACTATCATGAGAAATGGCGATATCTGTTGCTACTTCTTGTGACCGACTTGTGCTGGGCACAGGCTCAGTTGGGCTATTGGTCTGCGTGATAACAGATTGAATAATACCAATTAAGTCCTAAAGGCTCTGAACTAAGATGTTCTTGAGGGAATCTATGGAAGCAGTCATGGCTGTCACTCCAAAAGTAATGATAACCCTTAGATCCTCCTCCCAATGTCCTGCTGTAGCAGGAATCTCCTTGATTGTCACATTTACCAGCGTGTTCCACATACCCTGATATCTCTCCTTCATTGTGTTACAAAGGCAGATCATGGACTCCTCCAATACTTCCACTATATCTAACACATAAGACGAGGTTATCTCCAATGTCTAAACACAAAATCTATACTCCTGAATCATAGTTCTTTTAAAGATAGCACCCTGAGATTTAAGTCCCTGGGCTCATCAGCTGAGACTAGACATTTCTGTCCCCCCACCCTACCCCACCCCACCCCACCCTACCCCACCCCACCCAACTCTCTGGGAAGGGATGGCAGGTTCCTCATCATCTCTTTCCAACTCCTCGTTTTCATTAGTGCTCTGTGCTTTACCCTGTGATATACTGCCTGTCTCATTAGTTACATCTTCCTGATTGGGTGTGTCTGGGCTGTGCTTGAATTAGTTACGGTGCTATGCTGAAGTCAGTGAAGCAGGTGCAGGAATGGACCCTCTGGAGCTTCCAGGCTGCTCACCACAACCTTCTTTCTGTAAAGAGCCAGCATCTGTAAGGGTTTCCATTTTGGAAGGGTGCACTCTTACTTATGATTCAGAAGAAATTGCTGAGCAATGATAAGGGGCCTTTTAAAAACTCAGAGTGGCTGATTTCCAAATCCCAGCTGCCTGTTCCTCATCAGAAAAATGGGCAGCCAGTAGTTGAAAATCGGGGAGGGCACCTTGGCCACCCTAGAGATGCCCAAGGCATGCCTGATGCAAATGTCAGGTAGATCTGCAAATGGACGAGCAGCATGCGTATCTGTTGTAGGACCCTGATTGCAATTTTCAGGTAAAGTGGGTGGAGTGCGTCCCTCGCATTTGAACTGCATTGAATGGCCTAATCAACAGTCCTTAAAAAGATGCTCAAAAAAAGGTCCAAAAAATATCAATTTTGGATTGACAAGAGCATAGATAAAGGTTTCAGTGGCAGAGGTGCTGAGATAGTGGTGGAGGTGGGCAATGTGGCAGAGGTGGAAATAAGTGGTCTTGTTGATGGATAGGGTGTGGATTTTGAAGCTTAACTTAGATTTGAACAGAATGCCACAGTTTCACCTGATTCAGCCTCAGTGAGTGGCCAGGTAGGAAGATGGAGTCAATGGCAAGAGAACAAAGTTGATGGAAACTGAAAATGATGGCTGCAGCTTTCCCAATGTTCAGTTGAACAAAATGACATGTGAAGGAAATTTAGACATGTAAAGCAGTGCTTCAGGATTCCAATATGTCATACACTTATTCCGATTATTGCATGACCCTTTCTGTTCATGGTTGTCTCAGAGGTCTCAAGCACCATGGCTATAAAGGGTGCCCTTGGACTCCTAGAATCCATACTTCTACTTTTCTTTTTCTGCAAATAAGGCCAACGCCAATGCTTGCTTTAAAATGAAGGCATCATGAGAGCTCTCAGGGAAACAGGCATTCACTTGCCTTATTCTTTACTGGTGGTTGTATACCAGCTGCACATTGATGAAATAAAAGAGTAATTTTTATGAATTGTAGAACTTCACATGCAAGGAATGCATAGCTGGAATTTGGACACAGATGTCAGCAGATCCTATAGGATTTTTCACTGAATCTACCCAAAACGCCCTCACATTTCACGTAGGGTATAGTAATATGCAAAGGGGCCTGACTAACAAGGTCCATGCTATCAGTGACTCTGTAGCAGACCTGTGGGATTGCACTTCTCAATCATGTTGGTGGTGATTGTCAGTAGGCAAAGTAATGAAGTTGTTGGCCCTGTTTATTAAAGCATCTGTGACCTATTTCATATTTCAATTTGGCTGACACTGCATACATCACCTGTGCTTACATTGAAGGATCCAGATGCATAGATATTCAGGGACATGGTGACTTTAACAGGCACTGGCTGTGTCATACAGATACTTGATTATGTCTGGAGGTACTCACCGAGGAGATGGCTCAGCTCTGTCACAGGCTTCCCTTTTCATCATTCCTCAATCATTCCCAAGTGCCTGGATAATCGACCGGATGCATTACGTACCATTCGGAACTCACCTGTAAAGTGGCCTTATGTGTCACTTTAAATCATAGGCAGCCCTTTGCTGTTCTTACTCATCATCCTCAGTCAATTGCAGTGCCAGTAGCACATTGAATCCAATACCTATTATTGTGAAAGTAGCTCAGTGCTATAGCCAAGCAGTTTTCAGCTTCTGCAGCAACATTACTTTTATATGAGAAGTAGGAACAAACCACACAAAGAAGCCAGGGAAAACAGTGCAAATTGCAGTTGATCATTAATTATACTGGCATTAATGAGATCAACATGCTTGTGGCAAAAATGTACTTCGGCCTGTGTTGAATTTTTAACTTGCATTCTTTATTGCTGGAAACAGCATGGCCCCATATTTCTTAGGTGCCTTAGGGCCTTAGGTCCACTGTCAATGTAAGTCAACTGGGAGTGCAGTCTAGCCCCAGAAAAATTTGGCAGGACCCAGGTAAGGCTAGGACCCAGCCCAGGCTGTTAATGTCCAACAGGTCTGGTTGGGCCAGAACCTCCATCCGCCCCAAATGTGGCCCATGATATCGGGAAGCAACAAGAAACAAGGAATTTGCACACTGGAAATGTGCTCAGCCCTCGGCCTCTCCACTGTCTAGTGACATGGACTTCAGGTGAATCCAGCATG
Organism: Heptranchias perlo; assembly: GCF_035084215.1. Taxonomy (NCBI): domain Eukaryota; kingdom Metazoa; phylum Chordata; class Chondrichthyes; order Hexanchiformes; family Hexanchidae; genus Heptranchias; species Heptranchias perlo. Next base: position 75,261,605 of record NC_090325.1, read on the forward strand.
TCAGTCATTTGGGCAACATAAGTGGTATCCACCTAGGGGATTAGGCCAAGGTCCAGGCCTGAAACCCCATTGGAACACCACCAGCACTATTGGCTGCATTATAAAGTAAGCCTATTGAGCTATAAAAAAAACCTTTGCACAGGAGACCAAAAGAGTGGCTGGACAATGTCGCTTTCCCTCCTCCAGCAGGTGCCCAAGAGGTGCCGATAGTGGCGTGAGCGACCGCCACTTCAATACAAATGAGGTGACCCCATCCTGACCCCAAATACTCCAACAGGGTCAGGAGCAGTGGTCGCCAGTGCCTGCTCCACCGTATTTCTGCTGGCAGAAAAGGGCCAAGGATTTTTAGGCCCCATGTAAGGGTTAACAACCCAGGATTAGACAGGATATTTCTCAAAGGCAAACACTTCATTTCAGTTCCAGGTGAGTTGATTGTGGTGGTTTCCACAAGGTGCAAGATTCTAAGACCCACACATGTGTTAATTATTTAAGATCTTCGGGTAAGCATTCTCCAAGGCGGCCTTCGAGACACACGACAATGCAAAATCGTCGAGCAGAAATTGATAGCCAAGTTCCACACTCATGAGGACGGCCTCAACCGGGATCTTGGGTTCATGTCACGCTACATGTAACCCCACCAGGGGGAGAAAAAAAAAGAGAAAAAAAAAAGTTATCTGTTTTTAATACAATTGGCCATTCTTTGTCTCTCTCTCTCTCTCTCTCTCTGTCTTTGTAATCTGACCGCTTGCATATTCAGTGGTCTTAGGTGTAATGTTCCCCTGTCTGAACACCATCCATGCAGAGGTGTGAAAACAGGCAGTTGGAAAGATTATCTGTAATCATCAGGCATTGTTCTCTGACTATATATGCGATGCTTTTATGGAAACCTTCACACACCTGACGAAGGAGGAAAGCTCCGAAAGCTTGTGATTTTCAAATAAAACTGTTGGACTATAACCTGGTGTTGTAAGATTCCTTACATTAATTATTTAATCAACCCTGGGCCCTTATATCGAATGACAAACATCTCTGCCATTGTAAAAGATTGCCTACATTCAACAGTAATGAATGGTTGTTTGATCTAATGCAATTATGAAAGATGCAACCAGCTATTACTTTTGTCTCAGGATAGCTGGGGGTTGGTCCTAAGCCACCTTGACACAGCTGAAAGAATAGGCTCCAGCCTGGGGTGATAACTTTGATTGATAGCTGTATCTGTGACCCTTGAGATGGCAGCAGGACTATTGGCTGTAGTCCTCCTGACAGACAGCTCGGGGTCAGACTTCTCTTATTATGGATCATATTCGGAGACATGTTCAATTGTCAGTCTATAGTCAGTGTTTGAGTCTCTCAGCCAACAGCTGCAGAACTGAGTGGTTTAAAGTTTTTGTTCCAGCTAGCCAGGGAATTAGGCTAGACTGAGGTTGCAGCAAGTAAACCCCTGTTCAAAATCTGTGTTTAGAGAGAAAGCAAATGGCATATTTATTATTTTTATGTATCAAGGAGACTAGAGTAATATGCATTTCACTGTGTTATACTATTTACTGTTCTTTCATCTGTGTTACGTAAATAAAATCACTTCTCAGTTTGAAGCCTGAAGCTTCAGTCTGGTAAAGGTGAGTATTTATTCCACCTTTCAAGGAGAGGAGAATCATGTGATGCCATTTGATACAATCTAATAGCCAGTGTACAAAGTAAGGGTTCTCTGTTATGATCCCTGGTTTCCACTATCGTTTGCCCAGATATTAGGCAGTAAAAGATACACTCCAGCTCATAGGGGATGTGAGATCTGCTTACGGGAATGGTCAGTATACTGATACTGAGAAAATGCCTACTGTACAAGCCCAAAAACCTGACAAAACCGAATGAAAATCTTCAGCACTGTAATGCCAAAAAGCCACTTCCTTCCAGTAATAATTTTTCAGTATGCAATAACAGGGGATTAAATTTGCACTTCTCTGCACTCCTGCAATTAGAGCCACCTAACCCAAAAATTGCACAGTTGTTAATTTTTTCCTAGCACAGTAAAGGCATATCTCAACAGTAGTAATAAATAGCATGTGACTGCAGTGTTTACAAAATTCCTAATTTTTTTTATTTCATTGGAAGGACATGCATGCTGTGCAAATATCATTATCACGGTGCACTGCTGTGCTGTTCAGTGTGGTTCCTTTTGATCTACTTCTAATTGATTCCCCAGCAGAAATAATGAAGGTGGTAGATTCCTGAGAGATCCTGTAAAGACCTGTTTGCAATTCCACTACCTCAACAAGATGGGGCCCAGATGGTCATGCCACTGAGCCATGAATAGCCTGTTCTAGTTCAGCGATGGAGCCTACATGCTTGGTCCAGAGAGTCTATATTACAACAGCGACTACATTTCAAAAGTACTTCATTGGCTGTAAACCGCTTTGGGACGTTCAGAGGTCGTGAAAGGCGCTATATAAATGCAAGCTCTTTCTTTCTTGTCACTTGCCTTGAAGGGCTTACAACTACTTGAGAACCATCTGTCTGTCCATGTGTTTTAACATGCATGTTGCTGGTGGAGCTGAGTCCTCAGTTCATCCACTGATCTGTATGAGTATAAATCAAGGCACTTTAATAGGGTCTCCAATTTGTTTCTTCAATTATTGTCAATAATTTGCCCCCAAAATGCTTAAACCAACATCCTGGAATACGGACATCAACAACAGTAAGAGCTTTCCTGAGTCATACTGCTACTATGTTCTCATCCACAATACCTGAGCTCTCCTTGTAGAAGTCACTGATTGTGCATATTGCTCAATGGCAGTACTTGCTGCACTGAAGTACTAAACTAGGTGGCAGAATCCACAACTCTTTCCATTGCAAGAGACTTTTCCAACTGCTCTTGTTCATGCAGTGATTCATACATCATGAGTGCCAACTTCAGGATGCAATCACAAAACATCCTGGCCAAGATGAACCTCCACTCAGCGGGAGCCTGCCTTTTGACATGCACCATCTCTGCCAATTCCTCACTTGCAATTAGTGCCTCACCTTACATAGCTTCCAGAACCTCCCTATTTCCCCTTGAAATGTAAAACACTGGGCTTGTATCTGCTTCAACTGATGTGGGTGATGTAGCATTCGTTTTTGATTGTTTGTCTTGACCATCTGGGTCTTTTTGTCTTTTTGTAAGAAAAAAACAAACATGATTGGTATCGAAGCATTTTGCTATTGCAATAGCAGCACGCACTAAAGTGATAATTTTCAACTTGTAAATTAATGGTTAGCAAATTACGTGCAGCGTGCACCCGAATTTCTGATACGTCCTTCAATCGGGTGAGGCAACCTGAAAAGTCCCAAAATTACTTCTTATGTTTGCATCAGGGCAGAAACATTGATTTGAACATGATCCAAGTAACAATTATTGACACAGTAAATAATTAAGATAGCACATACCCTGAATGTTAGGATCTGCACAAACTTCTGAATCATCCAATCCATGTACTAGCATCCTTGTAAAGGAGTTTAACATTATGCATTCCTCCAACAGTTGCTGTACGACATTGCTTGTTGAACATAAGAACACAAGAACATAAGAAATAGGAGCAGGAGTAGGCCACATGGCCCCTCGAGCCTGCTCCGCCATTCAAACAGGTCATGGCTGATCTTCGACCTCAACTCCACTTTCCTGCCTGATTCCCATATCCCTTGATTCCCCTAGAATCCAGAAATCTATCGATCTCAGCCTGAATAACACTTTTTCCTGCACTTTTTCCCACAAAGGAAAAGTTTACATTGTATGAAATGAATTGTACAGTAAGAAGTAAATTCTATGCCACATCATATGTAGCCCAGAAATTACCATAACTAATAATATCAAATAAACACTTTGCACATTAATATAGCATTTTCTGTGCACAACTTTAACAGAGATATCCATCTATCTAATTATTTATCTATCTACCTCTCTAGCTCACTATCTATTCATCTATCCATCTATCTATCTACCTTTCTACCTATCTATCTATCTATCTATTATGGCATAGAACTTGCTGGTGGCACTGTAAGGGTCTTGCTATGTGACCTATTGGCCCCGATTGTTACAGAGAGGCAGGGAGGGGGTGAGGAGAGGGGGTTGTAACTCTAAGGAAACCCAGAAATGCGGGGTTACTCGGAGTTCCTGCCGTTCGTAATCTGAATTTTTGTCTCCGTTTCCCCACAAGCAGCCAGCCAGATTAAAAGGCTGGCTGGCTGTTGGGTGGGGAGGCCTGCATTAGAAGGCCACAGCTGGGGAGCAGAAAGGAGCGTGGGAGGGAGAGATCGTGGGGCGGGGGCGGGGGAGAAAGAGATCACAGGGCGGCCTGGAGATCTGAGGGGCATCTGATCACAGGGGGAGTCGGCGGATTGTGGGGATGGGAAGCTGATCACAGGGATGGAGGCCGATCGCGGCAGGTTAGCTTGGTGGGCCAGGAAGAAGCACTCCTACTCCTCCCGGCCCACAAGCAGTGCTACAAAAAGCACTTACCTGCTGGATCCAGCCGTTCTCGACTCTCTTCAGCTGCTGGGTTTCCCGGGCCCTGGGAAACCTGGCCCACAGGCATTAAATGTAAAAGTCTGTTAAAATCTGATGCACACAGCCGTATTAACATATTTAAATTATTGACCAGCCTCTCAAGAGAGAGTGGTTAGTTGCCCAGCCCCCAACCCACCCGATTAAACCAGAAGTAGATGCATTCGGGGCGGATTGGGGGACGGGTTTCAGATTTTTAAGAATTTAAAACCCCCCCTCACCTCCTGCCCATCCTGGGGGGGTTAAAATTCACCCACCATTAAGTACAGTGTGGTCCACCTAATATTAGGTGGGAGGCCCACTCTTAACACCCTCCAGTCACCCTTCATCACACATGAAAGCTGTTGAATTAAACAACCTGATCCAATGACCCCTAAATTGATGATTCAACTTCTCCCCCACAGTTGTTTCTTTTCAATGTGAATTGCAGTTACAGTTCTGTCTGTGTTCAAGCCCTAATCACCATTTTAGTGAAAGCTGCATTCATTCCCTTCTCAGTGATTAATTTTCACCATTACAGTTATCATCTCAGGACAAGAGAACCCTGTTCTGTTACAGCCTTCCCATCGTATTTTCCGTCCCTGAAAAGCAAACCCTGTTCCCTTTTTAATGACAACCGGCCTGTTCTGTCACTCCTCACTTGTCACTAAACCTCACCTCTCTCCTTTACTGAGCAGGAAAGCAGTTCGTGTGCCCCCTTCCCACCCAACTGAGCTGTTTAATGGTCCATGGCTCCCCTCCAGTCAGCTGCAAAACAGATCGTGAATGCTTTTCATCCTTGAGTCAGAAGCTGGCTTATGGCTGACACCCTCTCCACTGAGCAGCAAAACTGTCCTCCTCACTGCACATGAAAATCTGTTGCTTTCCCCACCCCACTGGGCAGTTGAAAGAGTTTAGGCTGCCCCTCCCCACTGAACAGGAAAATGAGCCCCGGTTGCCTCCTCCTGCTCACCAGCATATAAAACATCACCTGGCAGGCCCCTGCTAAGCAGCAGAATGGGCTCTGGCTGCCCCTCCCCCCTCCAGCTGAGAGTAAAATCATGTCTCGAGAAAGAAGGCGGAGCAACACTCCTCCACCAGTACCAAAGAAAATCTAGTCTCATGGGACGAAAGAGTTTCCTGGTTCTCCGTCCCTGCTGAGGTAGTTTCATGCTTTATTTCTCCCTCCCCTCCTTCCCTCCTCCTCTCCCCCAACCCCCACCCTTCCTTCCAAACCTAGAAACTAGTCCTTAAAACATCTATTATCTCTTTGGATTTCTTATGATACCAATGCAACACAATTATGTGTAATATCAATATATTGCTATGTAAGGTAATTGTGACTCAGCCCCATATACAACAACAACTTGCATTTATATAGCACCTTTAAAGTAGTAAAATGTCCCAAGGTGCTTCACAGGAGCGATTATCAATCAAAATTTGACACCAAGCCACATAAGGAGATATTAGGACAGGTGGCCAAAAGCTTAATCAAAGTGGTAGGTTTTAAAGAGTGACTTAAAGGAGGAGAGAGAGGTAAAGAAGCAGAGAGGTTTAGGGAGGAAATTCCAGAGCTTAGGTCCTAGGCAGCAGAGGGCACGGCCGGCAATGATGGAGCAATGAAAATCGGGGCTGCGCAAGAGGCCAGAATTGGAGGAGCATAGAGATCTCGGAGTGTTGTAGGGATGAAGGAGATTACAGAGATAGGGAGGGGCGAGGGCATGGAGGGATTTGAAAACAAGTATGAGAATTTTTAAATCGAGGCATTACTGGACCAGGAGCCACACACATACAGTAATGTTAAATAATCGAAGGTCACCCGTTTTACTTACTTTGGCACTTTTTCCTTGTCTAGCAAATGTGAGACTCCACATTGACTCAGCTAATGATGATCTGCTGCCTATTGGACCTGCTGATCATTTTTTGGATGTCCTTCAGAACAATAATAGGCATTCTTTTTTTCCGCCACACTGTCAGCTATAATGTGCAGGGCATTGTCAGTAAATGTATACTTTCTATGCCTTGCTGTTTTCCTATTAACATATCAGACCTCAAAGGTAGCACGCTGAGTAAAGTTGTGCGGAGATGACAAATAAAATAGAAATAAAAAGCGGGAATTACAATTAACTCTATTTTAATGCCACTCTCAATGTGCTAAGAGTAAATTATATCATTAAATTGGACATTATGTGAAAAAGTACTCTGGGCATTACATTAAAACACTTATTATTTGTTTCTTACTGTGAGCTATATCAGGATTTCATGACAACTGAAAGGTTGTAGCATATGTATGGAAATTGCTTTATCTGTAAAGCAGCTATCTGTACTGTGGTTTACCACTTTTCATTCCAGAAAAATATTACTTACTCTTTAACCATTGTAACAAAATATTTGGCACAAATTCCAATAAAGTGCCTCATTATCTTATTTGTTATGGGATTTTATTGCAGCTTCATTCCCATTGACTGCTCATCTTTTCATGACTAGTAACAGAAAAGCTTGCATTAAAAACACTAGAAGCTAAATCAGAATGAACTGCTAAATCATTATATCAGTATTGGGATGAAATCACACGGTGCAGTATTAACAAGTGAATGCATTAACATGCTCATGTGTTAATTTTGCACAGCATGATTTCACCCCACGATCAATATAGGTACACAGGCGGATTCTGCACATCTTTTGAATTATAAGAACAAGTTCTAGGCCTATGTTCATAAAAGGATTTTCTGGAAAGTAAGACATTCAGACAGAACATGGCTTTTAAGATGCATTAGCACTGATGAGTTTCAGTGATATGTTCTTGAAAACTATGATGAAAGCAGTGTTAGTTTAGCTAATATAAAGGAATTTTAGATTGAACACATTAGTGTCCATCCAGTACAGTGACTGTGCGGTGATGATTCGTTACAGCGCAGCTCTGGGAGGCTAAACCATGGAATGTTTTAAGAAGTTTTCTTAATTCACATAAACACAATAAATTTAATAAAAAACAATCAGATGTTTCTACATATTTGTTTAAGATTGGTTAAAATTGATTCATGTACATTGGTGTCGGAGAGCTTCCAATCAATCCACTTCTTGAAACAGTTCTGCAATGCAAAGAAGAGATGAGAACCGATTTCCCTATTACCTTAACTCATTTCATTTTAATGTTAAGAATGAAGATATTCTTCTGACTATGAAAATGATTTTCTTGTATAATGTGATTTCAAGGTATTTACATTTTTCTTTGCTAGATGTGATCGCAAACACAAAGTATAAGCATGGCGCCAGCACTAGGCTCACAGGCCTGATATCAGCTTGCTTCATGCATACTGCGTGCCCAGGAGATGATAAGATTCCGCTCTCATAAAGAACATTTCACAAATATCTTAAAAATAGATCTCTTTATAGATGCTATTTTAGGTACCTGAAGCACTTAATGCGTGTCTTAAAAATAAATGGATTATTTTATGAGGCATTGCAATTCTTCAGCTTTCTTTCAAATCAAAGGGAATGTACTGGAAATCACTTCAGATTCCTAGGGCCGGTTGGATAGATTTTCAGCCTACTGGCAGCGGATGGGCTAGAATTTGGAGCCGAGCCTGGAACTGCCAGGGTTCCACCGCTTTTCAGCCCCACTGGAAATCATAGTATTTTCAAGGGCAGGCTCACCATATGATCCCCACACACACATGGAACATATTGTGTTGCAATTTAAATAAAGGAAATATATCATACAATGTAATTCCCTTAGTCATGCTCTTAGCAATGTTAAATGCCAGGGACGCCTGCATTGCCAGGACTGTGGCGGGGAGCGGTTTAAAAATGTAAAGTCCAGTTTTGCAATGCAGCTCGGTGTGGAGCGGAAATTCTGCATGCCCGCTGTTGGGATTGGAGACATCAGCAGTGGACATGTAGAAGTTCCGTTGATCCCCAGCTCCATCCCAGGTATTTCAGGGCTGTATTCTTTAAAACCAGGTCTCTGCCTGCCTTTTGGTCATTCCCTTCCAATCACTGGTGAATGCTCATGAAAATGAAGGCATGCAACCTAACATACTCTTGGGGAAACAGAAAAAACTGTTTATAATGTTAAGTGGGGTTTAATACTGTATACCAATTTGGATTTTTATGAAGAAAGGGTGTGTATAAAACATGTGACTGACTAGAAAATTCTCTGAAAGTCAATTCGGTCAGAGCTGATGAGATTAGTCAGTGAACACACCTTAGCAGAATACGATTTCAAACAGGAAAACTTTTGAATTCCCATAGAGCCAGTAGTGCACTCTACACTATGGTTTTATTCAATTTAATTTGGCCACTGAAAATACATGACGAATAATGTTGTGCACAGGCAAGTAATATGTATGCTACATTCTTCAAAATTTTTCTTCTATCATTTGTTTTCCCATCAGCCACATTTCTTCATCTGGTCACCATGCAGTGACCAAGGTAAGTAGGGTGCAAACCATTGCAACACAATGTGAGGCAGCCATGCAGCTCTAGCAGGACAACAACAACTTGCATTTATATAGCACCTTTAATGTAGTAAAATGTCCCAAGGCACTTCACAGGAGCGTTATCAGACAAAATGTGTCTGATAACAGACAGCAATAGTCAGGAACTAGGAGTATTCACATCTGCAACTAAGGTCTGAGATGAACAGAATTGACAGCTGTTGTGATTTTCTTCATTACATAACTACTTGTACTTGAAGTGGTGCTACATTGTGTTTTGGAAGGCACCCCATTATGAATAGATTTGAAAGCACTGATTGCAATGGAGAAACAACAGTGTACACAGAAGATAAATCCTGCACACTTGTTTAAAACCACAATAGTGATTTTCATGTTCCGTATGTGGACCTTCCTCAGTATCAAGGAAGTTGAGAAATGGAAAAAAAAAACTGAGCCTTGGTAAAGAAAGTGGCATGCAGTGGTGGCCATTTATGTTCAGTGTACTAAAGAAGGCCCCTTGAGATGGTGGTTGAATTCTCTGCCAGCAGTAGCACTGTATCATTTGTATTACAGTGTTGCCATTGATTAGGGCTATTGTCAGCAGCAGAGCTACAACAATAAAGGGCCAAACTTACATTGAATGCAGCAAAGCTATTGGATAATCTGACATAAATTTGGAATATTAAACAGGATATTGCTGTTACTTGACAGTAAAACAAAGATTATTTTTAATATTCCTCCTTCTGAGGCTTCGTTTTTGCATCCCTCTCACTCTTCAGCAACATTTTCCAACGCAATGGTTGCCATGATGCTCCCTTCTCTAAACTGTCTTCTAGTATATTTTTAGGGTGCCATAGGTCTCCATTAACAAACACCAAATGAAAATACAATATAATTTGTTAAACATTCATGTCTTTAAACTCAGCCAATGACAGTTGATGTGCCATCATCTGTAAAATACATTTCCTGGCAAGATTGTTTATTTTTTAGACCATTTAAACTGTAGGGATTCTTTGCAACCATTTGTTTCTATAGTTACCAATTTCTTTTTTTTACTAATTTGGGCCTGGATTTTATAACAAACCAGAGTCTAATTGACATTTGCAATCATATTTTCAAATAAAAACAATGTTAAAAATTTTATCACTAAAGTAGATGTTAAACTTACATTTAAATACCTACAGCTACAGACTTTCCAGCATAAGTAAAAAAAAAATCACCTTTGCCTTCGCCATATCTCCAGCGGCTCGTTGTTTGATACAGTGCTGAGCCAATGCTGTGAGCTGATCTCAGCCAAAGGAGTTGGATGTACTACAATTGGCCTCAGGTTCTCCAGCATAAGGAGCGGAAAAGTAAAAAGTCAGCCTAAGTTCCTGCTTCTGATTGCTATCCAAAGTATATTAAACATCTTTAGTCCCCTCTTTGGTCCCCAATGCCCAGAGCTGACTCATGCCACCATCCTTTCTCCTTCTAGAAGATTTGTAGGAAATATTGGGCCTCAGTCCTCCCTAAGGTGATCAAGTAACTTCTGATCCTGCCATTTCCTCCATCTGAGGTGAAGCAATCCTCATTTAAACATTTGTTTAAACTTCCACTAAACAAACTATTTCCAAAGACCAGGGTGTGATTTAAAGCAAACTGTTTTACTGATATACTTCATAAACAAGTAAGGTATACTATTGTAGGTGTTATTCATGGCTCAGTTGATAGCACTCTTGCCTCTGAGCCAGAAGATTGCAGGTAATGTGTCCCATGATAGAGACTTGAGCACAAAAATCTAGGCTGATACTTCAGTGCAGTACTGAGGGAGTGCTGCACTGTCGGATGTGCCGTCTTTCAGATGAGATGTTAAACTGAGGCCTAGATGGCCTAGAGGGCAAAAGATCCTATTGCACTATTTCAAAGAAGGGCAGGGGAGTTCTCCCTGGTATGCTGATCAATATTTATCCCTCGACCAACATCACTAAAACAGATTAACTGGTCATTATCACATTGCTGTTTGTGGGACCTTGCTGTGCACAAATTGGCTGCCGTGTTTCCTACATTACAACAGTGACTACATTTAAAAAGTACTTGATTGGCTATAAAGTGCTTTGGGGCCTCTTGAGGTTGTGAAGGGCGTTCTATAAATGCATGTCTGTCTGAAAAGAGTCAGCTCAAAATATACGGAGTTACCACACACATTATACAGTTAAAACAAGCAAAATACAAATTGAACCAATTGCTACTATATGGAGACTTACTCGTAATTCAGTTTTTAAATATTTTCCAGTTGCTCTCTAGGATGACTGATTTTTATTTCACCAAAGTAACATCATTCCTTTACTTCTCTTAGACACCCAAATAAAGTAAAAAGCCAGTCACTGGTTTAGTTGTAGTCACTGTTTTCAATAACCATTTATTAAAATCTAGACATTTCTCAGAATTCTCCAAAATATCTGTCAACAGTTCATTAATAGAGATCTAAGTTACCTGAAATAAACCAGGAGTAAGGGGAACTATTTGAAACAAAGCCAACAAATAAGGTGTGCCCCACACTCAGCACCCTGCTGCTGTAACTTTCACAAAGTGCACAAGGGCAAAATAAGAAAACAAAATCCAGATTTATAACTGTTTGCTGGTATTCCTGTACTGTGTGTGTGTGTTTTTTAAGCTTACACAAAGTATTTAAAGATATATTCATTTTTTGTTTATTTTTAATGCTTTTCCCCTTCTTACCCCTCTTCTCGAAGATGCTAACATTAGTCCTGTGATCTGTAATCCCAGTGTGGAAGCGACACTTGAAGGAGACAGGGCTATAACACTACAGTCCTCAATCCCCGGCCCATACCCTTGCGAGTTGCCGGATCGTGGAATCACAGTATTATCCCTAATCAGTCATGCTTGAGTACAGGTGCAGAGAACCCTTCAGTAATCTCACCTAAGTGGCTGTTTTTGGCATCCGAGCCAAGGCAGTGAGTGTTAGCAGGCAGTCTGACCATGGAGCATCACAGTCAGCTCAATCCTATCCGCACTCAACCTCCAGACACTTGCCAGCAGGAGTCATTGGATAATGAGCAAGAGTGGGAGCCTTGGGCTGATTTTTTTTACTCCTTAGACAGGGGCACTCTGACCAATTGTAGCACCCCTAATGTTGCCCTGACTAAGGTCAGCTAACTTAGAACGGGCCGTTGATCACACCTGGCACCTCCCTGGTCCCTGTGGCTCAGTTCCATACAGGACAGTGTACTTACCCACTGAACCATCAGGACAGCTCGTGGGCCATCTTTAACTTACCAACCTTTTAAGATCATTCATACATCCTTTAACATACTTGGCAATAGAGAAACTTTTGTTTCTATATTGTCTTTGTCCAGCCACTGTGATGCTCTAAATTGTTATTTTTCTAGAAGTATCCAAGATTGCTCTTTTATCTTTACAAATTGCTGGTCCAACGTATGCAGCTCTTTGTGCACTTCAGACCAGGCATAACGGGCAGCCCACTGCCAGTGATCGGCCCCATCAAAGATCTGGCATGGAATTATTTTTTATTAATTTTTAATCTGGTCTCTTTCTTGCAGGAGCAGCCAAATGGTTCTTCCAGGGGGGTCAACTCAGCACCCTCAAACCCAGACCAGAACTCTTCTGCCAGACTTTCCGGACTCGTCAGCACGGAACAGCCTCAGGTATGCCCCTAGCCCACCAAAGGCAATAAAGTTGCGGGACCCCCCCCCCCCACAGACCCTGCTGACCTTCGTAGGGCAAGTGGTGGAGATCACAGCCAAGGCCCATCTTTGATGATTTCTACTTCAAGAATTTTCATTGAGTTTTGAAGAACAGTTTTAAAAACCTGGGGCATGATTTTAACTCAGAAAAATGGGTGGGTTGGGGGCGGGGGGGCAGTAAAAATGTTAAAAATCTATAACCTGCCCCCAACCCGCCCATTTTTTAACGTAGGTGAGACGAGGGGCAGGCAACCAATCCCCTCTCAGGATCTTGTTGAATGGCGGAGCAGGCTCGAGGGATCGGATGGCCTACCCTGCTCCTTTTTTTTACGTTCTTATGTTCTTAAACTATGACAGTGAAAGACCCTGTTTTATCAATAGATGCTGTTTTCTTTATATTTATATAGCCCTGGGTCTGATTTCAGCTTTGTACTCTGTTGAAGCTCTAATTGTTTTAAATTTTGAGTTGGCAATGTTGTATTATTATTCCTAAAATATCAAATATGCCAATAGTTTTAAGTCATTCAGATGAAATTATACTTTGTGCAGTTATGGTTAAGCTGAGGAATAATCCAAGGATGACATGTGTGAGCTTCCTTCGAATCATATAATTTCATTATAAAGGAAGCTTCAACTTAACCTGCAGAGACATTTAGAGTGAATTGTCCTGTATGGGGAGAGGAAGCACTTTTGGTGGTAAAGAGAGACAAATGGGGTGAAATTGGAGATGGGCGAGAAGAAAAACTGGCGGAATCGCTTTTGCCGCCTGTTGTATGATGTGCCTAATATTCATTTCTATTGAATTTAATGGAACTGAATATCGAGCGGAGCAGATAACGAGAGACCGATGCGATACCGCCTGTTTCACGCTCCCGCCTGTTTCACGCTCCCGCCCATGTCCAATTTCACCCCCAAAGAGTAGATTCGATCACTGTCTAAGTGTAGAGTTGCATGTATCCCCACATGATAATTTAAACCAGCCAATCGTAAATTGGATGAAATTATGGGGATGGGGATCGGGCAGGAAAGTGGAGTTGAGATTGAAGATCAGCCATGATCTGATTGAATGGCGGAGCAGGCTCAAGAGGCCGTATGGCCTACTCCTGCTCCTATTTCTTATGTTCTTATTGTAATTATGCAGATTTGTAGTCTTGACATTGACTAATGGTTAACCTTTATCAATAGGTGTGGCTTACAACAAATAGACAGCTGAATCTAAAGTTATAGGAATGCCATGTGTCACTAAGAGATGTAAATATTGGTTCAGCAATTTGTAAAGAGAAAAGAACAATCTTGGATACTTCTCAAAAAATACCAAACACTTCAGAGCATCACAGTTACTGGATGAAGATAATCCAAAATCAAAAGAATTCTTTATTGCTAGGCATGTACCAATGATCTTAAAAGTGTGGTACAATTAAAGATGGTCCATGAGCTTTCCTGATGGTTCAGTGGGTAAGTGCTCTGTCCAGTATGGAACTGAGCCATAGGGTCTAGGGAGGTGCCAGGTGTGATCAACTGTCTGTTCTAAGTTAAATGACCTCAGTCAGGGCACCATTAGGGGGGCTACAATTGGCCAGAGTACCCCTGGGGCTAAGGAACAAAAAAGATTAGCCCAAGGTTCTCACTCTTGCTCATTATCCAATGACTCCTGCTGCAAGTGCTTGTGCCTGGATATTGAGTGCAGATCGATTGAGCTGACTGATGCTCCATGGTCAGATTGCCTGTGAACACTCACACTAAGATCATGGGATTGCAGAACTGCTGGGGGTGGGTGTATTGTGGTATAAATAAGGGAAATACATAATACGACGTATTTTCTTCATTTAGGGGCTTATCAGAGTTGGGCACCAGAAACATCTTTGAGTCCCGGACTCCAGCTTGCTAGGGCGATGGTGGAGGGAGGTGGGAGTTTAGATGATTCAACAGCTATTTTTGGCTATGCAATTGATTGCAGAACCGAAAATGGCAGAAGAAACCAAACAGTTTAAAATTTTTGATCTGCGCCCCTCCCCCAAGAGCCCATGGGCCTGTTAACACTACAGCAAGGTGCTGTAGCCAAATTTCTCTCTCTCCACCATCCCCTCCACTAGGAATAGGACTGAAATAGGACTGGAAGTGGTGCAAATGCCTGCCCAAAACATTGAAATGAACTTGACCACGGGATGTCAAACGGGGTCAGGGCTAGGCTGAAGTTCTTATCCACCTTTGGTCTACCCCTCCCTTCAGGCCTTCCCAGCAATTTCAGGACTTGGCTGCCTGAAAAGTAACGGACTGCAGCAGTTCAAGAAGACGGCTCACCACCACCTTCTCAAGGGCAATTAGGGATGGGCAATAAATGCTGGCCTTGCCAGTGACGCCCACATCCCACGAACAAATAAAAAAAAGGAATGATGCTACTTCTGTGAAATAAAAATCAGTCATCCTAGAGAGCACTGGAAACTATTTAAAAACTGAGTTACGAGCAAGTCTCCATATAGTGGCAATTGGTTCAATTTGTATTTTGATTGTTTTAACTGTATAATGTGTGCATTTGAGTATGTGGTAACTTCATACACTTTGTGCTGACTCTTTTCAGCTTACAATAGTATACCTTACTTGTTTATGAAGTATATCAGTAAGACAGTTTGCTTTAAATCACACCCTGGTCTTTGGAAATAGTTAATTTAGTGGAAGTTTAAACAAACGTTACACTGGCAGCATTCCAGTGCAATGGAATGCTTCACCTCAGATGGAGGAAATGGCAGGAGCAGAACCAACCAGCGGAAGCACCTACTTGTCATCCAGTCACAAAATGATTTTGACAACAGCCTTGGGGAGGACTGAGGCCCAATCTTTCTTACAATCTTTGAGAAGGAGCAAGGGTGATGGCATGAGTCAGCTCTGGGCATTGGGGACCAAAGAGAGGAATAAAGATGTTTAATATATGTTGGATAGCAATCAGGAGCAGGAACTGTGACTGATTTACTCACTCCCTCTTAGCCCAGCACAGCTGAGACCAATTGTAGAGTACATTTACTAGCAAAATACAAATTGAACCTGATTTCATCGGTTGAGATGGAATAATTTAGCACGAACAGTATGAGGCTTAAACCTGGCACCTTCGGGGTCTTCAGGGAAGAAGAGAAGAAAATTGGAGGAAAAAAACTCAGTTATAATAAAGGTTGAAAATGAAGTGTGAGGGTGGTGATGTGTCACCTAGGAAAAGAAATGACTGTTTGATGGAAAGTGACAATCATTTTTAATCTGTTGTAGACCACATCCACTGACTCCTTGGAACCTGGAAAACAACATAAAGTATATCACTCACTTAATATAAGTACCAATGACATGTATGTAGACAATCTTATATGGATGAAAATATCATATTATTTTGTTTATTGTGATGCATACATAATGTTCATTCTCTTCATATCTGAGTTCCTGACAGAAAAGCAAATATGTTTCAAAAAATTTATACAGTTGTCTTTTTAAAATCTTCTTTGCTTGAAGCACAAGCCATACATTTCTTTTTCTGTTTACATACAACAACAACAACTACTTGCATTTATATAGCACCTGTAAGGTGGTAAAACGTTCCAAAGTGCTTCACAGGAGCGATTATCAAACATTCATAAATCTGCAACACCAGAACAATGGCTGATCCTTTGGATGAAGAACCCCCTAAGTGTTAATTGTATCCATGTGATTTATATCAATGAATGTTAATTGTATTCAGGTGATGTGTATCAATTGGGAACTCTCTTGTCTCCATTTATAAGAGAGCTGATCTGGGGTGTGGTGTGGGTGTAATATAGAGCTCCTTTATCACCTGGTTATCCAATTCATAACACGAAGGAAAAAGTGATACAGAAGAAGGAAAGATGTGGAAAAGGGGATCCCAGAGCAACAAACAAACAGTTAAAGGGCATAACACAAACAGGAAGAAAGTCAGGAAGGATGTCACCTCCATTCCAGAATTTTCCACAAACTTCCTCGGCAAAGGCTGTGATTATCTGAAGAGCCAGCTAACACATGTAAAGATGCATCAGTCATAGGCTCAGGAGTTCTTCCTTAACCCTATTGCTCCACTCTCAGAGCCATCAGGAGACAGGGGCACCTTGATATCCAAGCACACAGAATGTTTTGCAGAAGGTTACCACTGCTTGAAAAATAATATAACATCTTTCCATCTCATTAGCAAAGGAACAGGGCACATTTATTTTAGCAGGTTAGCTCAATCAAAATGCTGACTATACTAGTCAGCAGCCAGCTGCTCTCCTATACTACGACAACAACAACAACTTGTTTTTATCTAGCACCTTTAACATAGTAAAACATCCCAAGGCACTTCACAAGATCGATTTTCAAACAAAATTTGACACCCAGCCACATAGAGATATTAGGACAGGGGGGTCAAGAGGTAGGTTTTAAAGAACGTCTTAAAGAAGAAGAAAGAGGTAGAAAGTTGGAGAGGTTTATGGAGGGAATTCCAGAGCTTAGGGCCTAGGCAGCTGAAGGCACGGCCGCCAATGGTGGAGCGATTAAAATCGGGGATGCGCAAGAGGTCAGAATTGGAGGAGCGCAGAGATCTTGACGGGTTGTAGGGCTGGAGGAGGGGCGAGGCCATGGAGGGATTTGAAAACAGGGATGAGAATTTTAAAATCGAGGCATTCCCAGACCGGGAGCCAATGAAAGTCAGCGAGCACAGGGGTATTGGGTGAACGGGACTTGGTGCGAGTTAGGATATGGGCAATAGAGTTTTGGATGAGCTCAAGTTTATGGAGGATGGAAGATGGGGGGCCAGCCAGGAGAGCATTGGAATAGTCGAGTCAAGTGGTAACAAAGGCGTGGATGAGGGTTTCAGTAGCAGATGAGCTGAGGCAGGGGCACAGATGGGCGATCCAGTACTGGATGCCAGACAAGCAGTGTGACAAATCAGACGAGGAGGAACGCGATGGACACCTACAGACGCTGAAAGACGCCCTAGTAAGAACGGGATATGACGCTCGACTCATCGATCGACAGTTCCGACGGGCCACAGCAAAAAATCGCATAGACCTCCTCAGGAGACTAACACGGGACGCAACCAACAGAGTACCCTTTGTCGTCCAGTACTTCCCCGGAGCGGAGAAACTACGCCATGTTCTCCGCAGCCTTCAACATGTCATCAATGAGGACAAACACCTCGCTATGGCCATCCCCACACCTCCACTACTCGCCTTTAAACAGCCACCCAACCTCAAACAGACCATCGTTCGCAGCAAATTACCTAGCTTTCAAGAGAACAGCGTCCACGACGCCACACAACCCTGCCACAGTAACCTCTGCAAGACATGCCAGATCATCGACACAGATACCACCATCACACGAGAGGACACCACCCACCAGGTGCATGGTTCATACTCCTGTGACTCGGCCAACGTTGTCTACCTCATACGTTGCAGGAAAGGATGCCCCAGAGCATGGTACATTGGCGAGACCATGCAGACGCTGCGACAACGGATGAACGGACACCGCGCAACAATCGCCAAACAGGAGGGTTCCCTCCCAGTCGGGGAACACTTCAGCAGTCATGGACATTCATCCACCGACCTTCGGGTAAGCGTACTCCAAGGCGGCCTTCGAGACACACGACAACGCAAAATCGTCGAGCAGAAATTGATAGCCAAGTTCCGCACCCATGAGGACGGCCTCAACCGGGATCTTGGGTTCATGTCACGCTACACGTTACCCCACCAGCGAACAAATGTTATCTGTTTTTAATATAATGGGTCATTTGCTGGCTCTCTCTGCCTTCCGGATGTTTCTGCCTCTCTCTGTTTTTCTTCTCTGTTTTTTTTTTCCTGTTTGTTTTTTTGTTGAATGTGTATTCGGGGGTTCTGCAGGTGACACCTCTCTGTCTGAACACGGTGATTGCCTTGGCAACGGGCAGTTGCAGGGGCAGTCTGTAAACACCATGTATTGTTCTATATGTATAAATGCGTAGGCTTCAAGGAGATCCTGAACATTTACCTGAGGAAGGAGGAAGTCCCCGAAAGCTTGTGAATTTAAAATAAAATTGCTGGACTATAACTTGGTGTTGTAAAATTGTTGACAAATCAGAGACAGTGAAGGGGTCGAGGGAGGTGGTGGTGAGGTAGAGCTGGATGTCGTCAGCATACATGTGGAACCTAACGTTGTATACATGGCTCAGTGAAGATGCCAATCAGAACTTCTAAGAGTTATCCTGCTGGGGTTGTGTCACTCTGGTTGATGGGTCACTTCAGTCACACGATGATCCTTCCTGCGAACTTTATTCACCAAGTTATAAAGCCACTTTTCTAGAACTGTTTGTGGTATAAATTAGTTTTGAAGTAAACTTAATTTATTTTACCGGATAAGAAATACAATATTTTTTTAGAAGACTAACAAAATGAAATGGTTTTTTTAACATATTGTTAATGACTAATACCATTTCATATAAAACTCGGGCAAATACCATGCAACAAGGTGGCCATATGTCCAGCTCAGTTTTGCAGTGTATTTGCGTTGCTTTATCATCGCTTTGGTCCTTATTTTGTTAATATATTCACCTGGGGGGTGGGGGGGGGCGACATGCCTTACATTTAATTTTGTTAGTCTTCTAAAAAATATTGTATTTCTTATCCAGTAAAATAAATTAAGTTTACTTCAAAACTAATTTATACCACAAACAGTTCTAGAAAAGTGGCTTTATAACTTGGTGAATCAAGTTCGCAGAATCATCGTGTGACTGAAGTGACCCATAAGGCATGCCTCATAAGAACAAATACATACAGTAATTTCTGTTAATGTCATATTTGGTACTATTCCTTTAAGACAACAGTAGCATGCAATGCAATTGTAGTTTAATTTTTATATATAGTATATGTCGGTCCAGAATCCTGATAACTCCCTATGATTGTATCATAGAGAGTGTTAATGAACCCCTACAGTTACAAGACTCAGCAGGCTCATATTCATGTAAAAGTATTGGGATATATTTGTGACAAGTTTCACTTTAAGAAAATTAATTGCATTTCTTTCTAGACTCAATTATATGAGCATGCCCATGGAGCTAATTGCCCTCTGTCTCCTCTGTTGTCCACTTTGATGATTGAACCCTTGGGCCTCAGGTCAAATCCTGACAAAGGACACTAATGCCTTGGAGCAAATAATCTCCCTTGATGGCTGTCCTGGTCCATATTACATAATGGGTTGTATCCCTCCCCACAATACAGGAATATTGAATGCCTTTACAAATACAAAGATTGAAGTTATGCCACTTGGCAGAGGTTGCTTAGAGAATATTTGTTTGAACTTATTGTTTAGATGACCTTATATATGGAGTCTACTTTTCAGTTGGGAATTAAAGTGATTCCATTTTACTATGCAAATCATCCTCTCACTCTGCATTATATTTTTTCCTCGAATTAAATTAAGGATGATTCTTTCCATCTCCTGGTTAAGTCGCATCAATGTAATTAAAACAGCCAGCTCATACAGATTTTTGCAGCTATTCTAGATATGACCAGTGTAGGTGCTTACAAGTGTCCAGTTGGAAGAGATTTTCTGCTTTTATTGAAAAGTTACAAATTCAAGTTAAAGCTCTGCAGTCTATAAGACACCCGACAGAATATCAAGTATCAGTGGCTGCACAATTACTCCATTTACTAATGTTGTCCTCCCATCCGGAGAATAACCACTGTTGACCAATGGAAGCACTTATCTATAATCCTTTGTGGATGAATGGCATCTAACACTAAGCTACAACAGGCAGTCAATCACAAACTCAAGATATGAAATGAAGGATCTCAGGATCCTCCTCCCAAATCACTCACATTTGTTACTAATGACATTGGCCTGGCTTTTGGACTGAAGAAGACTGATTTCCCCTTCAAGTTGTGGTTCGATTAAGGTGTTATCTGCTTAAAAAATTTGATTCAAAGAAATTGATTCAAAGCCAGAAAATCAAGTTTTAATAAGTTGATTATTTGTTTGGATGCCTGTAGTTCAGGAAGGTGAATTTTCTTGCACGCATATGTTTCTACTGAATAAGCCAATAACAATTACTAACAGCAAGGTCAAGGTTGTCTCTTCTGTATGTGGTATATTGGCTTTTACTCAAATGACTGTCAGTTTCCAAGGGA
This sequence comes from Heptranchias perlo, assembly GCF_035084215.1. Taxonomy (NCBI): domain Eukaryota; kingdom Metazoa; phylum Chordata; class Chondrichthyes; order Hexanchiformes; family Hexanchidae; genus Heptranchias; species Heptranchias perlo. The sequence continues at coordinate 75,282,393 of NC_090325.1, forward strand.
AATTAAACAAGATTTGGCATATCGCAAGATCAGTGCATCTTTGCATCAGGACCAAATAGATACAATACCAACTAATTCATAGACGTTCTTACACACTTCACAGACTGAATCAGATGATCCAATACAAATGGGTTAATGATGACAGAACTGTGGGATCAGCAACTCCCTGCGACATGACTTTCAGATATGCTCAGCCTTACAGTACTTCTGCAGTGTACTCGACTGTCACCCAAGTAATTCAGATTAATATACCTAAAGATCCAGCAGCTGATATTATGAAACTTCCTTACCCTCAATCAATCTGGGCAAGGGCTACTAATATATCTTTGCTTTTTTTTTTGCTTTTTCCTTTCATTTTCTATTTCCATCTAGTTTGTTTCCCTTTTCATCTCTAATCAGATGAGGAATTAATATGTTAAACAGTATAAGGCATAGGATGAAGATATCCTCTGGTTGGGTATTTCTTACTGATTTGGGCAAGTTCATCTATGAACCACAGAATATTTAGAATTATATTCAATCAGTCTGACATTAATTTACTGAAATTGATGAATCTATATCGATTTGATTCTTTTGAGTCTGTAGAAAAAGATTTGCCATATATATTTTGCTATCCCTCGTGGTATTAGTTTGTTGTAATATTTTATCAAATAACATAAAACTGTTACCATGCTGTATGTTCACTTTTTTCTTCAATGAAGAATAATACATTTGTAAATAAGTACTTTCTTATCATAATAAAGCTTACATTGGCAAAAGTATGGTTGACCAACAGAAAAAACCCCACAAAAGTATGGAAATCACGAAAGCAAGGATATTGTTTGCTATCAATTCCATCCTGGTACCCTTTATTAACAGTACCCAGACTTATTGGCAGTGATTTAATATATTGGCTCGGATTTCAAACAACATCCCCTACTGTCCAAGTACAGCCATGTGTTATTAATGTGGTTGGAGCCAATGATCTGAACTACTGCCAATAAGTCTGGATGCTCGAACAAATTATATCAGGGTAGCTGCATTAATAAAGCTTTCTTTACTTTTCTGACTTTCATGTGTTTCTGGGTTTACTTTTCTCAGTTGATCAACTACATTAGAATGTATAGTCTGAGCAAAGTAATTATGAAACATAATTGTGAAAAAAGCCAGGGAAAGACAATCCAGCCTGCCCCTAGTGCAGACAAAGTGCAGACATCAAGCAGCCAATGAAGTATTTTTGAAGTGTAGTTTCTTGTTGTAATATAAGGAAATGCGGCAGCCAGTCTGTGCACAGCAAGGTCCCACAATCAGGAGTGAGATATATGACCAGATAATCTGTTTCAGTGATAAATATTGGCCAGGACACCAAAAGCACTCTGCTGCTCTTCTTCAAATACTGTTGAACATATTCAAATTTGCCCTAGTCCAACTACCCAGAACAACATCCCGTTTAGTGTGTGGGGGAAAGTGACTGCAATATGATGCCGCCGCTCTAACACCTTCTGCTTGAAAGCAAACTTACAACTCAGATGATGCAATCAGTATGTTGGACCTCCCCTCTGTACCAGCTGGCTATCATCAATACCCAAATCTGCTACCACTCCCTCACCAGAGCTAAGTATCACAGTATGTGCTTTCTTCTCAATGTCACTATGAATTTCACCCATAGGATGTGTACCTGCGGTAATGCATGCTTCAGGTGAAGGCATGGCATTTGGTGTGACATTTGTGCCAAGTTGACCACTGAAGCAAGTTCTCACTCTGTGAAGAGAACAGATATTGTGCATTTCATAGAATATAGGATTGATATGGTACATATCACCAGTTGCACATACCCCTCCAATCTCAACAGACCCAATGGGGGTTAAATTGGTTAATCCCCGAATCCGAGCACGGGCATCGCGGTGCACGATTAACCCGCGCCCGATGATTCTGATGCAGGCAGCACGACACATTCATGCTACCTCCTCACTTACCTGATTGTAGTGCAACAGTCAGGCCTAGCTGCGATATTCTCACCAGATTCGCACTTCTCACCAGCGGGAGGGGGTGGGGGGGCAAATATCGCATGATTGCTCGAACCTCTTAAAGGCAACCTGCACCTCTTAAAGGCAGCCTGCACCTCGCTTAATGACCACCACGCTGAAACTGATCCACAAGAAGACCATGCAAAATTGGTCCTCTTGCATCATCAAGACACGACCAGGAGGCAGTGCGCTGGTCCCGAAAAGGACTAATGTTGGCCGGTGGGGATGTCGGTACCAGGCCTACGGTGAGTCGGGGGAGTGGGGAGGTGGGTGCCAGGAGATCGGGAAGTGGGTGAGCAGTGGTCGGCAGTGGCCTGAGGATTTAATGTGGAGCCAAGAGGAGCCTTCCAGGGTGCCCTAACCAATTTGGCCTGTGCATTCTCCTGGCCCGGAATGAGCGTACACATGCCGCATAACGTATTGGACCCTTCAGCTCCCATTTTTCCTCAAAAAAATGGGTACAGCACGATCATATTTCTAGGCCATTGTTGTCATTGGAATTACTTCCTGCTGTAAAGTTTCTTTCCTGCTCTGGCATGTAATGTGTAATTTACATACCCTGCTATTTTCACTTCTACAACCTTAGTTATCACATTCTGCATCAAGACATTAGTTTTTTCTTTACTTTACTTTCCTCCATGTCCATTTGTGCTGCTGCTACATTGTTATAATATTAATTCCTTACCTTTTGTGCTCTTATTTAATTTCTGCAACTATTTGCTGAGCCCCAGCCAGGTTCTCCAAGTAGTTGCAAACATACAGACTCTATCAGTTGCATATTACCATGCTTAATGTTCCTTCTATTTGGCGGGGAGGGGGCATTCTCTCCCACCAAAAATGCACTCAGATTGCTCCATCATAGAGGTTACCTAAACTTATAGGGCCTCGCCGATAAGTCAGCTATTCTCAATTGTGCCTCGGCCAATAGCCACAAGAAATGTGCATTCCACAGCTGGATTAACAAACTGTTCAACAGTTATATGGTTAAGTGGTTCATTCGCTCCTTGAGACAAGTTAAAGTATTATTATTGCAGGTGCAATGTGACAATTGCTATATAATTTATGTTGGGCATGCTGTGTGGAAAGCAGATCGCTAAGGTGTGTGTATGTATATATATATATTTTAAAGCTACCTGTATAACATCATTGTTAACAGACTGCAAGTACTTGCTGAACGTATTTGTCCAGCGAGTCAGTGCGCTTCTGCGCTAGTAGATCAACTATCGACACAGTCTTTGCACTAAGGCAACTGCAAGGAAAGTGTCAGGAGGAGGGAAAGCCTTTTTACATGGCCTTTATAGACCTTACAAAGGCATTTGATCTGGTCAGCAGGAAGGGCCTTTTCCAATTGCTGGAGAGAGCTGGTTGCCCCCTAGTCCTCCTGATTCAATCCTTCTGTAATGGTACAAAGGCTACAAACCCTTACGATAGTAATTAATCTGACAGTTTTGGAATCCATAGTGGTGTGAAACAGAGACGTGATTTGGCACCAATGCTCTTTGGTATATTCTTCTCTCTGCTGCTTCATTATGCTTTCACATCTAGTCCTGAAGGTGCATTAATCCGTACAAGATCAGATGGAAAACTCTTTAATATTGCTCTCCTAAGAGCAAAAAATAAAATCAAACATCTGTGATGAGGGAACTTCTTTTCACCGATGATGCACTGCTCGTTGCACACAGTGAAGTGGAACTTAAACTTGCAATAACTTTTCATTGGCTTGTGCTGAATTTGGACTAACCATCGGTCTAAAGAAGACAGTGATCATGACATACGGTGTGTTGACTGTACCAGAAGTTTCAATAGCTAACACCACACGAGAAGTTGTACACAAGTTTTGCTACCTAGGATCAACTGTATCGGATAACTTAGCTCTAGATGACGAACTAAATTCTTGCATCGGAAGGGCAACAACCACATTCAGCCAATTGACTAAGTGTCTGTGGAATAATAGGAAATTAACCTTTAAAACCAATATATGGTTCTACCAAAAGTTCATTCTGAGCACGCTGTTGTATAGTAGCAAGACCTGGGCCATCTACAGCAGGCAAGAGAGAAGACTAAACTCTTTCCACACCGCTGTCTTCGCTGTATTCTAAATATCAAGTGGGAAGACAAAGTTCCTGAGACCCAAGTACTTGAGGTAGCTAAATTGCCAAGTCTAATAACTTTTCTCAAACACAGACACCTCCGATGGCTTGGTCATCTATATCGGAAGGAAGATGGGCGTATTTCAAAGGATCTTTTGTATGGAGAATTTGCAGACGCTCGTAGGCCACTGGGCCGAGCTAGGCTCACATTTAAAGATGTTTGCCAGAGGAGCTTGAAAACTTTTAACCTGAATACCACAAGCTGGGAAGATGTGGCTAAAAACGGGCCGTGCTGGAGGGCTGAGTTGCATTGGGGAGCCAAAGGGGCTGAAGAGAGGTGGATGAGCGAATGGAAAGAGAAAAGAAAGCGCATCAGGTTTCAAGAGTTAACACAATGCGAGCTTTATCATTTGACTCCGTGATTTACGCCTGCACTACCTGTGGCAAGGACTGTCGCTCAAGAATTGAGCTCTCCAGCCAAGTCACAATGTTGCAGCATGGCAAAGTAATTGAACTGCTTTGGTGCTTACACCATTGTCTCTTGAGACGGATGGCTGCCACAGATTGGCACTCTAATCCCCAACTACACGAAAGCCATATGTATAACATCATCAAATTAATTGCCGCATGAATATCTGGGATATCTGAAGACAAAAGATATGTTGGTACCCTTCCACTCCCAAAATAATGCTGATTCCATATGGAACATGAAAAATTTGATCATTTCTGTGTAGCAAATGAGCAAGCAAATATTGCATCATGTTGACACTTTCAGAAAACCTTGGGGGTGATTTCTTTCTGAGCCTCTCCCTCTGCTGCTGTAACTGTAAGTTTGGTGGGAAACCTGTTGACCTGTAACAGAATATCAACACGAATATGTTTAGACATACTGAAATGTTATTAACATTGCAGTGTCCAACTACTTTGTGTTTAAAGCATTTATGATACCTGAGTTGGTATCAAAATAACTTCTCATTAGCATAATTGATTAATGGCATAATGAATATATCAACCAAGTTTTCTAAGCAAAGGATTTATGAATTGGAAGAAGCGTGTTACCTGATTAGCCTAATGTGCATGCAAATTAGATGTGTGTAGCACATCTATTGTTATTTAACAGCTATTAGCACTAATATATTCAATTTTTCCCAGTTAGAATCTAAATCAGTTTTCAATTATCATAAATAATGCATCTAAATTCAATTAATTTGCAAAATTCATTAACAATAATCATTTTAACATATGAAGTATCCTTTTAGTTTTATAAAAATTAGACCTGATTTTTCAGATAATGAAGGAGTTCTATCTTGTAATGAACAATTAAATTGATATAATTACATTTTTTTTATTGATTCTCAGAACTTGGGCATTGTTGGCAAGGCAGGCATTTATTGCCCATTCCTAGTTCCCCTGCGAAGGTGGTGGTGAGTCATGAACCACTGCAGTGTAGTGAAGGTGCTCTCACAGTGCTGTTAGGTAAAGATACCAGGATTGTGACCCAGCGATAATGAAGGAATGGCAATATATGTCCAAGTCAGAATGGCGTGTGAGTTGGAGGGGAACCTGGAAATGGTGGTGTTCCCATGCACCTGCTGCTCTTGTCCTTCTGGGTGGTGGAGGTCGCAGGTTTTTAAGGTGCAACCGAAGAAACCTTAATGAATTACTGCAGTGCATCCTGTAGATAGTATACACTGCAGCCACATAGTTGGTGGAGATGTGTATGATTAGGCTAGTAGATGAGATGACAATCAAGCTGACTGCTTTGTCCTGGATTTTGCTGCAACTGCACCCATCCAGGCAAGTAGTGACACACTCCTGATTTGCGCCTTGTAGGCAGTGAAGAGACTTTGAGGAGTCAGGAGGTGAGCTACTCGCCACAGACTACCCAGCCTCTGACCTGCTCTAGTAGCCACGGCATTTATGTGGCTGGTCCAGCTGAGTTTCTGGTCAATGGTGACCTCCGGGATGTTGATGGTGGGAGACTCAGTGATGATAATACTTTTGAATGTCAAGGGGAGGTGGTAAGGCTCTCTCTTGTTGGAGATGGACATTCCTGGCATTTGTCTGGTGTAAATATTGCTTACCATTTATCAGCCCAAGTTGGCAGGAGTCATAAGCCAGGTGTTCAGGGGTTAGCCCTTGTCCCCAAGCAGCCAGTCTGACAGTCGATGGTCTGGGTGGACTGGCACAAGATGAAAACATCCTGACTACTGCCAGTATACTGGGCACGGACCTACATAATTCAGTATTTATGGTCGCAGATGAGTTGCACATTTAAGGAATGGAATCCCTTCCTGTTGCTATAGAGGGCTTGATCTTGTATGGGAGCTCGCAGGGCAATGTGAGTGCAGTCAATGACACCCTGCACCTGAGGAAATCCAGCAATTCTTTCAATGCCCACCGCGCTCTCCTCCTGCTTGGCAGCCTCCATTGGGAAGGTGATGAATTCCTGGCGCCTTGAACACAGTGCAGCTGTGACCTCCTTGATTGCAGCACGCACAGCAAACTAACAGATGTTACTGTTATCACCCACCAGTTGTTCGAAGGAGCCTGATGCATAAATGTTCAGGGCCACAGTGACCTTCACAGCCACTGGCAGTGCTATGGATGCCGTGGTGCTGGGCTACAATTCTTAGTTGAGCAGGTGGCAGAGCTCAATCACTACCTCCCTGGAGAACCAGAACTGCCTGGTGCATTGCTCCTCTGTAAAGTTGAGGTAGGAAATCTAGTTCCTGTACATCATTACGGTGTAAGGCCTCCTCCGCCCTTCCCTCCTTTGCCCTCTTCTAGCAACCAGTGCAGTCCTCTGCTGCCATGTGTGCTGCCGCTACTGGTGGTGCCACTGCTGCTGCCATCGCTGCTCCTCATGTCACTGCCTCAAAGGCAAACCAAACAGAATAAACATGTTTCAACAATGTTGAGAAAGCAATCCTTTGACAGAGGCTAGGACCTCCCAAAAATCACTCTCCGAGTCCAGCTCAGCAAAACAGTAGCCAAAAATACTGTCAAAAATCACCTACTCACTCTCCAGTAGTCTATCAAGTTTCACGCCTGAGAAATGGGTGCATTGATGTGGAATTTAGACCCCTGGATGCCCAAAATATGGGGAACTTTATTGCTACACCATTCAAGACTTCATTTGACATAAGCTGTCCTCCCTGACTCCTGGCTGATCTCAACATAATGAACAGAAAACACCCAACTTCAAATGTTGCCACCAACAGGAAGTGCAGGTATTACTTTAAGGAGCTGTGCCAGCTCATCAATTCTCCCTGGCATCTGTGCTCCCAACAAACAGAGCACGCCGGGGGCACACTAGCACTATGTAAATGAAAGGACAGAGGGAAATCTAAAGAAGTCCCCTCAGTGCATGGCAGCGCAAATTGCAACAGTGCAAGTGCAAATCTACCCATCAAGGAATTACTGCCCCTTTGTACTTCTGTTTTGCTACAACTAGTGTCAGAAACAGTTTTCCCCTAATATGCTTCCCTTTGCTATTATAAAATTGGTTCAATGAGAATATTAGTATCAAATGACCAACAGTTCTCAGCTGGTTTGCATGCATAGCATTAATTCAGATAATAATTTCTTATAATTTTACTTTCAATCTTCCTGCAGTGTCAAGACTAAAGCTTTTAATTTTCAGCCACAGTAGCTGTAACTTGTACTTCCTGCAGGTGATCACAGAAATTAGACTGACTTTAGTCGTGGAGAAGACTGCACTCCAAGCCATCTCACCTTCTTTGATAGACAAGATGTTTTGAAAATAAAAAGAACAGAATACATTTGTTTTTAATAACCTGCTACAAGCCCTAAATCCTACACCCCCAATAGCTCTTCTGCCATCATCACATTACTGAACATATACAATACACTACTATTAACTGTACAACTGATATTCGAACATTTACCATCCAGTAATAAGGGGGTTGGCACACAAGCATCTATAGTTTGAAAATATTGTGTCAGAAAAAGAGTGCTGAATATGATTCTGATCGATGAAGAATTAACAGATTAGCTGCGGTTATGGTGGACAAGGGGAAGTTGAATGCTGAATACCATACTTACAGAAAAAGGACTTTTGTTATACCCAGAACAGAAAATTGGCTTCCATACAAATGATTAGAAAAACACTTTGACTTTTGAAAAAAAATATATACTTGAAAAAGCTTATTCAATTATACTTACGTGGAAAACACTGCATTACAGACTCAAACTTTAACTCCCACTGCTTATGGATGTCACCATTTTGCCAGTCTTATTACACACATTTCAGTGTCATGGTGGCTGTTGAATGAGTGCCTGCAAACTCCAAGCATGTGTACACCAGGTAGGATTATGTGCTCAAGGATTTGAGTGGGAAAAGGATCTGGGGACTGTAGTGCATGAGTCACTGAAAGCCGATGACCAGTGCCACAAGGCAACTGTAAAAGCAAATAGGATGATAGGATGTATTGCCGGGACAATTAAATTAAAGAAAAGAAAAAAACATCCTTTCTTTGTATAAGGCCTTGGTTAGAATACCGTGTCCAGTTTTGGATCTCTCACGTGGTGGGTGATAAGGTTAACATAGCAACCTCATAACAGGTTCAGACAGGAGAAGACCTTTGGTCCATTTGGCCCACCTATCCACAGTATTCCTTTGGTTCAGAGGAGTGTCACTAGATAGACAAAGAGCTCTAGGGCTTTTTACTTTAGAAAATCATAGGCTGGGAATTTCCTTGGAGCTGCGCCCGCTCAACCACCGTAACTTTGCTGTAAATGGGGTTTCCACTGCACTTCCGGCAAAGTTACAATGGCAGAGCAGGAGCAGCCCGGAGGAAATTCTTCACCACAGACATCGAAGAGATTTCATTGATGTTTTTAAAATAATGACAGGATTAGATTCAGTCCATGTGGAGCTGGATAGGTTAGGGAGGACCAAGGGACATGAGAATAAGTAACCTAAGCATAGAACTAGGTTAGATGCTAGGTGGTACTTCTTTTCACAGAGTTGTTGACCTCTGGAATAAGTTGCTGCCATGCGCAGAGAGTGCAGATTTGCTGCAATCATTCAAAAAAGAACTGGATGAGAGTGGCTAACATATCTACATAGGGAAGGTAGGCAGGTCATTGAGGGTTGTGTCACCCAGTCACTGTGGTTTCCTGGAGCTTATTTGATTGCCTTTGAGATCAGAGAGGATTTTCCTAGCGTTTTCTCCTAAATTGACGTAAGGTTTTTCCTCTGTTTCTTTTCTGTCTATTCCAAGAGATTGTGTGGCTGTTTGGGTAGGGGAAGGAGAGGGGAGGGGGTGATGGTATGCCACCCCCTCCCCTGCTGTACATTCTGGCAGACCATCCCCAATACCTGTACACATGTGTGATACTCCACAAGTATCCATCATTTAAAAGCAGGGCTTATGAGATCTGAGCCCAAGGCTCTTAAGCTGAGGGTAGACATCTCCTGATCTACTGCTCAAGAATATCTACCTCCCTAATTCCCATCCTCAAATCCTCCTTCACACTTGTGCTTTGAGCATTATCACCCTGAGCACTCCCCTGGGGCTCTTTGTCCACTGTCCTCTGATGGATTTCGCTAGGCTGGTGATTGGCAAGAAGAAGGTGAATAAATGTGTGCAGTCCAGATCTTTGTCATCTTCCTCTGCTTCTTCTTGCTATGTGACATTTATAGGAGAAGAAAAAAAAAGAGGTTAGAATGCGGTGCGGAAGACCAGAGTTAACTTGCGGAAGAAGTAACATGGAATCATAGAAATTTACGACACAGAAGGAGGCCATTCGGCCCATTGTGCCTGTGCCGGTCGAAAAAGAGCTAGCCTGCCTAATCCCACTTTCCAGCTTTTGGTCCATAGCCTGTAGGTTACGACACTTCAGGAACATATGCAAGTACTTTTTAAATACGATGAGGGTTTCTGCCTCTACCACCCATTCAGGCAGTGAGTTCCAGACCCCCACCACCCTCTGGATGAAAAAATTTCTCCTCAACTCCCTTCTAATCCTTTTACCGATTATTTTAAATCTATGCCCCCTGTTATTGACCTCTCTGCTAAGGGAAATAGGTCCTTCCTATACATTCTATTTAGGCCCTCATATTTTTATACACCTCAATTAAAGCACCCCTCAGCCGCCTCTGTTCCAAAGAAAACAACCCCAGCCTATCCAATCTTTCTGGATAGCCAAAATTCTCCAGTCCTGGCAACATCTTCGTAAATCTCCTCTGTACCATCTCAAGTACAATCACATCTTTCCTGTAATGTGGTGACCAGAACTATGCACAGTACTCAAGCTGTGGCCTAACTAGTGTTTTATACAGTTCTAGTATAACCTCCCTGCTCTTATTTTCTATGCCTCGGCGAAGAAAGGAAAGTATCCCATATGCCTTCTTAACCACGTTATCTACCTGTCCTGTTACCTTCAGGGATATGTGGACATGCACTCGAAGGTCCCACTGTTCCCCAATATTTCTCAGTATCCTCCCATTTATTGTTTATTCCCTTTCCTTGTTTGCTCTCCCCAAATGCATTACCTTACATTTCTCCAGATTGAATTCCATTTGACACTTTTCTGCCCATCTGACCAGTCCATTGATATCTTCCTGCAGTCTACAGCTTTCTTCCTCACTATGAACCACATGGCCAACTTTTGTATCATTTGCAAACTTCTTAATCATGCTCCCTACATTTAAGTCTAAATCATTAATATATACCACAAAAAGCAAGGGACCTAGTACTGAGCTCTGTGAAACTCCACTGAAAATAGCCTTCCAGTCACAAAAACACTTGTCGATCATTACCCTTTGCTTCCTGCCACTGAACCAATTTTACATCCAACTTGCCACTTTCCCTTGGATCCCATGGGCTTTTACTTTTATGACCAGTCTGCCAGCTAAGTAACAGGAAGTGGTGAACGGTTGTTTTTCAGACTGGAGTAAGGTATACAGTGGTGTTCCCCAGGGGTCGGTACTAGGACCACTGCTTTTCTCGATATATACTAATGACTTGGACTTTGGTGTACAGGGCACAATTTCTAAAATTTCAGATGACACAAAACTTGGAAGTGTAGTGAACAGTGAGGAGGATAGTGATAGACTTCTAGAGGATATAGACAGGCTGGTGGCATGGGCAGACATGTGGCAGATGAAATTTAATGCAGAAAAATGCGAAGTGACACATTCGGTAGGAAGTACGAGGAGAGGCAATACAACTAGAGGGCACAATTCTAAAAGGGGCACAGGAACGGAGCGATCTGGGGATATATGTACACAAATCATTGAAGGTAGCAGAGTAGGTTGAGAAAGCGGTTAAAAAAGCATACGGGGTCCTGGGCTTTATAACTAGTGGCATAGAGTACAAAAGCAAGGAAGTCATGTCGAGCCTTTATAAACACTGGTTCGACCACAACTGGAGTATTGTGTCCAGTTCTGGGCACCGCACTTTAGGAAAGATGTGAAGGCCTTAGAGAGGGTGCAGAAAAGATTTACTAGAATTATTCCAGGGATGAGGGATTTTAGTTACGTGGATAGACTGGAGAAGCTGGGGTTGTTCTCCATGGGACAGAGAAGGTTGAGAGGAGATTTGATAGAAGTATTCAAAATCATGAAGGGTCTAGACAGGATAAAGAGAAACTGTTCCCATTGGCAGAAGGGTCAAAAAACCAGAGGACGTAGATTTAAGGTGATTGGCAAACGAACCAAAGGTGACATGAGGAAAAACGTTTTTACACAGCAAGTGGTAATGATCTGGAATGCACTGCCTGAGGGGAGGCAGATTCAATCATGGCTTTCAAAAGGGAACTGGATTAGTGCCTGAAAGGAAAGGATTTGCAGGGCTACAGTGATAGGGCAGGGGAGTGGGACTAGCTGGATTGCTCTTGCACAGAGCCGGCAAGGACTTGATGGGCCGAATGGCTTCCTTCCGTGCTGTAAACTTTCTATGATTCTATGATTCTATGTGGGACCTTGTCAAAAGTCTTGCTAAAATCCATGTAGACTGCGTCAAACGCGCTACCCTCATCGACCCTCCTTGTTAGCTCCTCAAAAAATTCAATCACGTTAGTCAGACACAACCTTCCCTTAACAAATCCATGCTAACTGTCCTTGATTAATCCATGCCTTTCTAAATGACAATTAATACTGTCTCTCAGAATTTTTTCCAATAATTTGCTCACTACCAATCTTAGGCTAACTGGCCTGTAATTACTCGGTCTATCCCTTTCTCCCTTTTGAAACAATGGTACAATGTTAGAAATCCTCCAGTCCTCCGGCACCAGGCCTGTAGCCAGGTAGTTGAAATCCCCTACTATTACTGCCCTATTGTTTTTGCACTTCTCAGAAATTTACCTATATATTTGTTCTTCTATCTCCCGCTGACTGTTTGGGGGTGTATCTCAACCCATATGGCCTCATTCGATGATCCTTTTAACATATCACCCTCCTCACAGCTGTAATTGTTTCTTCAACCAATATTGCCACACACCCCCCTCCTTTTTTATCACCCTCTCTATCTCGTCTGAAAACCCTGTTATCAGGAATGTTATATGAGGGTTTCTGACAGGTATTGTATGGTCCTACATCATGAGAAGCAAGATAAGCGGAATGACTTGACAAACCTCCAGGTGATAACTGTCCTCCAATTTCCCTGTCTCGACTTGTTCCTCTACCTGTCTCCCCAATAGTTCTTCCTCCTCATAGAGGGTGAGAATTTGAAGGGTGGCCAATTTTTCTCTTGCATTATGGGTTGTCTTCTCCTTTAAGAAGAATGCAGACCAAGTAAATGTCCCATGGCTGCCAAAGAGGTAGTCCAAATCATAATGGGGTGATGACAGGTGCATAAAACAAGCAATAACATGCAATACATTCTGTGGGGTTCATTCGTGTAAGGCTGTGAGAGAAGGAATACTTGCAGGTGAAGGTTGGGGAGAGGGGGTATAAAGGGCCATGTGGAACCATAGAAACATAGAGTAGGCCATTCGGCCCTTCGGGCCTGCTCCGCCATTCAAAATTATCATGGCTGATTGTCTAACTCAGGACCCTGTTCCCGCTTTATCCCCATATCCCTTGATCCCTTTAGCATTAAGAAATATATCTATCGCCTTCTTGAATACATCTAATGACTTGGCCTCCACTGCCTTCTGTGGTAGAGAATTCCACAGGTTCACCACCCTCTGAGTGAAGAAATTTCTCCTCATCTCGGTTCTAAATGGCATACCCCGTATCCTGAGACTGTGACCCCTGGTTCTGGATTCCTCACCAGGAACATCCTCCCTGCATCTAGTCTGTCTAGTCCAGTTAGAATTTTATATGTTTCGATGAGATCACCTCTCATTCTTCTAAACTCTAGTGAATATAATTGTAAACAATTTTACAACACCAAGTTATAGTCCAACGATTTTATTTTTAATCCCACAAGCTTTCGGGGGCTTTCCCCTTCCTCAGGTGGTGTGGAAGTGACAATTTCAAATCCTTCGCATTTTAAGATCACATAACAAAGCCTGGTGATTACTGCCCGTTGCCAAGGCAATCACAGTGAGCAGACAGAAAGGTGTCATCTAAAAGGCCACTGAATATACAAACCCCCCCAAAAAAAAAGAAAAAAAAAGGAAAAAAAAAAGAAAGAAAAAAAAGGGAAAAAAAAGAGAGACAGAACGAAGACAGTCAATGACCCGTTATATTAAAAACAGATAACATTTGTTCGCTGGTGGGGTTACGTGTAGTGTGACATGAACCCAAGATCCCGGTTGAGGCCGTCCTCATGGGTGCGGAACTTGGCTATTAATTTCTGCTCGACGATTTTGCGTTGTCGTGTGTCTCGAAGGCCGCCTTGGAGTATGTTTACCCGAAGGTCGGTGGCTGAATGTCCATGACTGCTGAAGTGTTCCCCGACAGGGAGAGAACCCTCCTGTTTGGCGATTGTTGCGCGGTGTCCGTTCATCCGTTGTCGCAGCGTCTGCATGGTCTCGCCAATGTACCATGCTCTGGGGCATCCTTTCCTGCAACGTATGAGGTAGACAACGTTGGCCGAGTCACAGGAGTATGAACCGTGCACCTGGTGGGTGGTGTCCTCTCGTGTGATGGTGGTATCTGTGTCGATGATCTGGCATGTCTTGCAGAGGTTACCGTGGCAGGGTTGTGTGGTGTCGTGGACGCTGTTCTCCTGAAGGCTGGGTAATTTGCTGCGAACGATGGTTTGTTTGAGGTTGGGTGGCTGTTTTAAGGCGAGTAGTGGAGGTGTGGGGATGGCCATAGCGAGGTGTTCGTCATCATTGATGACATGTTGAAGGCTGCGGAGAACATGATGTAGTTTCTCCGCTCCGGGGAAGTACTGGACGACGAAGGGTACTCTGTTGGTTGCGTCCCGTGTTAGTCTTCTGAGGAGGTCTACGCGATTTTTCGCTGTGGCCCGTCGGAACTGTCGATCGATGAGTCGAGCATCATATCCCGTTCTTACGAGGGCGTCTTTCAGCGTCTGTAGGTGTCCATCGCGTTCCTCCTCGTCTGAGCAGACCCTGCCACGGTAACCTCTGCACCACACAACCCTGCCACGGTAACCTCTGCAAGACATGCCAGATCATCGACACAGATACCACCATCACACGAGATGACACCACCCACCAGGTGCATGGTTCATACTCCTGTGACTCGGCCAACGTTGTCTACCTCATACGTTGCAGGAAAGGATGCCCCAGAGCATGGTACATTGGCGAGACCATGCAGACGCTGCGACAACGGATGAACGGACACCGCGCAACAATCGCCAAACAGGAGGGTTCTCTCCCTGTCGGGGAACACTTCAGCAGTCATGAACATTCAGCCACCGACCTTCAGGTAAACATACTCCAAGGCGGCCTTCGAGACACACGACAACGCAAAAGCGTCGAGCAGAAATTAATAGCCAAGTTCCGCACCCATGAGGATGGCCTCAACCAGGATCTTGGGTTCATGTCACACTACACGTAACCCCACCAGCGAACAAATGTTATCTGTTTTTAATATAACAGGTCATTGACTGTCTTCGTTCTGTCTCTCTCTTTTTTTTCCCTTTTTTTTCTTTCTTTTTTTTTTCCTTTTTTTTTCTTTTTTTTTTTGGGGGGTTGTATATTCAGTGGCCTTTTAGATGACACCTTTCTGTCTGCTCACTGTGATTGCCTTGGCAACGGGCAGTAATCACCAGGCTTTGTTATGCGATCTTAAAATGCGACAGATTCGAAATTGTCACTTCCACACCACCTGAGGAAGGGGAAAGCCCCCGAAAGCTTGTGGGATTAAAAATAAAATCGTTGGACTATAACTTGGTGTTGTAAAATTGTTTACAATTGTTAACCCCAGTCCATCACCGGCATCTCCACATCTAGTGAATATAGGCCTAGTCGACCCAATCTCTCCTCATACGTCAGTCCTGCCATCCCAGGAATTAGTTTGGTAAACCTTTGTTGCACTCCCTCCATGGCAAGGACATCCTTCCTCAGGTAAGGAGACCAAAACTGCACACAATACTCCAGATGTGGTCTCACCAAGGCCCTGTATAACTGCAGTAAGACATCCCTGCTCCTGTACTCAAATCCTCTTGCAATGAAGGCCAACATACCATTCGCCTTCCTAACTGCTTGCTGCACCTGAATGCTCGCTTTCAGCGACTGGTGTACAAAGACACCCAGGTCTCGTTGCACCTCACCTTTTCCCAATCTATCACCATTCAGATAATAATCTGCCTTTCTGTTTTTACAGCCAAAGTGGATAACCTCACATTTATCCACGTTATACTGCATCTGCAATGTTCTTGCCCACTCATCCAACTTATCTAAATCATATTGGAGCCTCTTTGCATCCTCCTCACAGCTCACATTCCACCCCAGCTTTGTCGTCTGCAAACTTGGAAATGTTACATTTAGTTCTTCATCCAAATCATTGATATCTATTGTGAATAGCTGGGCCCCAAGCACTGATCCCTGCTGTACGCCACTAGTCACAGCCTGCCACCCGGAAAAACACCCGTTTATTCCTACTCTCTGTTTCCTGTCTGTCAACCAACTCTCAATCCATGCCAGTATATTCCCCTCAATCCCATGTGCTTTAATTTTGCACACTAACCTCTTGTGTGGGACCTTATCAAAAGCCTTCTGAAAATCCAAATACACCACATCCACTGGTTCTCCCCTATCTATTCTACTAGTTACATCCTCAAAAAACTCCAGTAGATTTGTTAAGCATGATTTCCCTTTCATAAACCCATGCTGACTTTGTCCAATCCCGTTAATGCCTTCCAAGTGTTCTGTTATCACATCTTTTATAATAGACTCTAGCATTTTCCCCACTATTGATGTTAGGCTAACTGGTCTGTAATTCCCTGTTTTTTCTCTCCCTCCTTTTTTAAATATTGCGGTTACATTTGCCACCCTCCAATCTGAAGGAACTGTTCCAGACTGATGATCACCAATGCATCCACTATTTCCAGGGCCACTTCCTTTAGTACTCTGGGATGTAGATTATTGGGCCCTGGGGATTTGTCAGCCTTTAGCCCCATTAATTTCCCTAGCATTATTTTTTTTTACTAATATTGGTTTCCTCCAGTTCCTCCCTCTCACTAGACCCTTGGTTCCCTAACATTTCTAGCAGGTTATTTGTATCCTCCTTTGTGAAGACAGAACCAAAGTATGTGTTTAATTGTTCTACCATTTCTTTGTTCCCCATTATAATTTCCCCCATTTCTGACTGTAAGGGACCTACATTTGTCTTCACTAATCTTTTTCTCTTAACATATTTATAGAAGCTTCTACAGTCAGTTTTTATGTTCCCTGCTAGTTTTCTCTCATACTCTATTTTTCCCCTCTTAATCAATCTCTTTGTTCTCCTTTGCTGAATTCTGAACTGCTCCCAATCCTCAGGCTTGCCGCTTTTTCTGGCAATTTTATATGTCTCCTCTTTGGATCTAATACTATCCCTAATTTCTTTTGTAAGCCATGGTTGAGCCACCTTTCCTGTTTCATTTTTGCGCCAGACAGGAATGAATAATTGTTGTAATTCCTGCACACGTTCTTTAAAGATTAGCCATTGCCTATCCACCGTCATCCCTTTTAGTAAAGTTCCCCAATCTATCATAGCCAACTCGCACCTCATCCTTTCGTAATTTCCTTTATTTAGATTCAGGACCTTAGTTTCGGATTCAACTACTTCACTCTCCATCTTAATGAGGAATTCCATCATGTTATGGTCGCTCTTCCCTAAGTGACCCCGCACAACAAAACTGTTAATTAATCCTTTATCATTGCACAACACCCAGTCTAGGATCGCCTGTTCTCTAGTTGGTTCCTCAATGTATTGGTCTAGAAATCCATCACGTACACACTCCAGGAATTCCTTCCCCACAGTATTATTGCTAATTTGGTTTGACCAATCTATATGTAGATTAAAGTCACCCATGATTATAGTTGTACCCTTCTTGCATGTGTCTCTAATTTCCTGTTTAATGCCTTCCCCTACATC
Source organism: Heptranchias perlo (assembly GCF_035084215.1). Classification (NCBI taxonomy): domain Eukaryota; kingdom Metazoa; phylum Chordata; class Chondrichthyes; order Hexanchiformes; family Hexanchidae; genus Heptranchias; species Heptranchias perlo. Next base: position 75,299,963 of record NC_090325.1, read on the forward strand.
TCCACTACTGTTTGAGGGCCTATAGACAACCCCCACCAATGTTTTCTGCCCCTTGGTGTTTCTTAGCTCCACCCATACATATTCCACATCGTGATTTTCCGAGCCAATATCCTTCCTCACTATTGCATTGATTTCCTCCTTTACTAACAACACTACCCTACCTCCTTTCCCTTTTTGCCTGTCCTTCCTAAATATTGAATACTCCTTGATGTTCAGTTCCCATCCTTGGTCATCCTGCAGCCATGTCTCCGTAATCGCAATTATATCATAACCGTTAATATCTATCTGCGCTGTTAATTCATCTACCTTATTGCGAATGCTCCGTGCATTAAGACACAATGCATTTAGACTTGTCTTTTTAAGATTGCTAGTCATCTTAGTTTTATTTTGCACTATGGCCCGATTTGTTTTTCGACCTTGTTTTCTTTACCTTCCACTATTGCTTCTTCCCTTTCTATCTTTTGTTTCTATCCTTGTTTCCCCCTCCTTTGTCTCCCTGCTCAGGTTCCCATCCCCCTGCCATTCTAGTTTAAACCTTCCCCAACAGCACTAGCAAACACCACCGCAAGGACATCAGTCCCAGTCCTGCTCGGGTGTAACCCGTCCCGCTTGTACAGGTCCGACCTTCCCCAGAACCGGTCCCAATGTCCCAGGGATCTAAATTCCTCCATCCTACAACATCCCTGATGCCAAGCATTCATCTGGTCTATTCTCCTGTTCCTATACTCACTAGCACATGGCACTGGTAGTAATCCTGAGATCACTACCTTTGAGGTCCTGCTTTTTAATTTATCTCCTAACTCCTCGATCAGTGCAGTGATTGGAAGGTGATTCTAAGTTGCAAGCAACTTAGTACTCCATTCTTGGAAGGTGTGACTAATTCTTCTTACTTTACCTAAACTGGTCAGGTCATTAAACTTCTTGCAGGAACATGGAGGTGACACTTCCTGCCAAGCCTACCTCCCTCCACTGTGCTTGGGATGTTCCTTTGACCGGCCTCTTTCCCCATGTCCCAAACAGAGCCTCTCTTCTCATGTTGATTGAACCAGCATAATCTCTATATCAAAACTCTGCGGTCTCTGTGCCCTGAAAATGATCTTTCTGGCATTCAGTGTAACAAAAGTGGCCCCAAAGTTTCTTAGCCCTTTAAATCTTGCAGTTGCAACCAATTCCTACCCTCTTTCTCTCCCATCCCCACGTCCCCTCCCCCACCCCGGAAAAAGCGAGCTCCAATTGCAGGTGGCAATGTTCCCAATGACCACATAAGAAGTATGTAAATGAAATTAACCCTGGAACACCGAGATCATTGGCCGACGGAAATCCTACCCTCACCACATTTCTGTGTCAGACAAGACAATGTAGCCTCTTGTGCACTGTGTCTAGTTCTGGCCACCGAGATACAAGCACTAGAGGCAGTTCAGAGAAGAGCCATGGGGCTGATTCCTCGGGGATCATTTTGACTTTGTACAATAGTGTAAAACGGGCGATAGCGAATCAGCAGCCCGTTTAACATTTCTCCCGATTTTTAATCCATTGAAGTCAATGGAGCATCAGAGTGACATAAAGAAAGCACAGGGTACGGTAGCATAGTGGTTATGTTACTGGGCTAGTAATCCAGAGGCCTGGACTAAAATCCAGAGTCATGAGTTCAAATCCCGCCACGGCAGCTGGCGAATTTAAATTCAAATAATTAATTTTTAAAAATTCAATTAATTAAATAAAAATCTGGAATTAAAATACTAGTATCAGTAATGGTGGCCATGAAACTACCAGATTGTCATAAAAACCCATCTGGTTCACTAATGTCCTTTAGGGAAGGAAGCCTGCCGCCCTTACCCAGTCTGGCCTATATGTGACTCCAGACCCACAGCAATGTGGTTGATTCTTAATTGCCCTCTGAAATGGCCGAGCAAGCCACTCAGGTGTAAAATCTCGCTACGAAAAGTCATAATAAGAATAAAACCGGACGGACCACCCGGCATCGGACCACTAGGCACCGGACACGACAACGGCAAAACACCAAGCCCAGTCGACCCTGCAAGGTCCTCCTCACTAACATCTGGGGACTTGTGCCAAAATTGGGAGAGCTGTCCCACAGACTAGTCAAGCAACAGCCTGACATAGCCATACTCACAGAATCATATCTTTCAGCCAACGTCCCAGACTCTTCCATCACCATCGCTGGGTATGTCCTGTCCCACCGGCAGGACAGACCCACCAGAGGTGGCGGTACAGTGATATACAGTCAGGAGGGAGTGGCCCTGGGAGTCCTCAACATTGACTCTGGACCCCATGAAATCTCATGGCATCAGGTCAAAAATGGGCAAGGAAACCTCCTGCTGATTACCACCTACCGTCCTCCCTCAGCTGATGAATCAGTCCTCCTCCATGTTGAACACCACTTGGAGGAAGCACTGAGGGTAGCAAGGGCACAAAATATACTCTGGGTGGGGGACTTCAATGTCCATCACCAAGAGTGGCTCGGTAGCACCACTACTGACCGAGCTGGCCGAGTCCTGAAGGACATAGCTGCGAGACTGGGCCTGCGGCAGGTGGTGAGCGAACCAACACGAGGGAAAAACTTACTTGACCTCGTCCTCACCAATCTACCTGTCGCAAATGCATCTGTCCATGACAGCATTGGTAGGAGTGACCACCGCACAGTCCTCGTGGAGATGAAATCCCGTCTTCGCACTGAGGACACCAGCCAACGTGTTGTGTGGCACTACCACCGTGCTAAATGGGATAGATTCAGAACAGATCTAGCAGCTCAAAACTGGGCATCCATGAGGCGCTGTGGGCCATCAGCAGCAGCAGAATTGTATTCCAGCACAATCTGTAACCTCATGGCCCGGCATATTCCTCACTCTACCATTACCAACAAGCCAGGGGATCAACCCTGGTTCAATGAGGAGTGTAGAAGAGCATGCCAGGAGCAGCACCAGGCGTACCTAAAAAAGAGGTGCCAACCTGGTGAAGCTACAACTCAGGACTACATGCATGCTAAACAGCGGAAGCAACATGCTATAGACAGAGCTAAGCGATTCCACAACCAACGGATCAGATCAAAGCTCTGCAGTCCTGCCACATCCAGTCGTGAATGGTGGTGGACAATTAAACAACGAACGGGAGGAGGAGGCTCTGCAAACATCCCCATTCTCAATGATGGCAGAGTCCAGCACGTGAGTGCAAAAGACAAGGCTGAAGCGTTTGCAACCATCTTCAGCCAGAAGTGCCGAGTGGATAATCCATCTCAGCCTCCTCCCGATATCCCCACCATCACGGAAGCCAGTCTTCGGCCAATTCGATTCACTCCACGTGATATCAAGAAACGGCTGAGTGCACTGGATACAGCAAAGGCTATGGGCCCTGACAACATCCCAGCTGTAGTGCTGAAGACTTGTGCTCCAGAACTAGCTGCGCCTCGAGCCAAGCTGTTCCAGTACAGCTACAACACTGGCATCCACCCGACAATGTGGAAAATTGCCCAGATATGTCCTGTCCACAAAAAGCAGGACAAATCCAATCCGGCCAATTACCGCCCCATCAGTCGACTCTCAATCATCAGCAAAGTGATGGAAGGTGTCATCGACAGTGCTATCAAGCGGCACTTACTCACCAATAACCTGCTCACCAATGCTCAGTTTGGGTTACGCCAGGACCACTCGGCTCCAGACCTCATTACAGCCTTGGTCCAAACATGGACAAAAGAGCTGAATTCCAGAGGTGAGGTGAGAGTGACTGCCCTTGACATCAAGGCAGCATTTGAGGGGGCGGTACTGGACCTAATTCTAGGGAATGAGTCCGGCCAAGTGGAAGAAGTGCTAGTTGGTGAGCACTTTGGTGACAGTGACCATAATTTGGTGAGATTTAAGGTGGTCATGGAAAAGGACAGGGAGGGGCCGGAAATAAAGGTTCTAAATTGGGGGAAGGCCGATTTTAATAGGATAAGGCAGGATCTGGCCAAAATGGACTGGGATCAGCTGCTTGTAGGAAAATCCGCATCGGAGCAATGGGAGTCTTTCAGAAGGGAGATTGGGACCATACAATGGCAACATGTTCCCGTAAAGGTCAAGGGTGGTTCCAAGAACTCCAGGGAACCTTGGATGTCAGGGGATATACGAGAATGGATTAGGAAAAAAAGGAGGGCTTTTGGCAGATACAAAAGGCTAAAGACGGAGGAAGCCCTAGAGGAGTACAAAAAGTGCAGGGGGATACTTAAAAAAGAAATTAGGAGATCAAGGAGGGGCCATGAAATAACACTGGCGAGCAAAATAAAGGAAAATCCTAAGATGTTTTATAAGTATATTAAGGGTAAGAGGATGACTCGGGAAAAAATAGGGCCCATTAGGGACAAAAATGGCAATCTGTGTGTGGAGCCGGCAGATGTAGGAGGGGTTCTAAATGAATTTTTTGCATCTGTTTTCACTATGGAGAAGGACGATGTAGACATAGAAATACGGCAGGGGGACTGTGATATACTCGAACATATTAACATCGAGCGGGAAGAGGTATTGGCGGTTTTAGCAGGCCTAAAAATGGATAAATCCCCAGGCCCGGACGAAATGTATCAGGCTACTGTGTGAGGCAAAGGAGGAGATTGCGGGGGCTCTAACACATATACTCAGAACCTCTCTGGCCACAGGGGATGTGCCAGAGGACTGGAGAACCGCTAATGTAATACCATTATTCAAGAAGGGGAGTAGGGAAAAACCGGGGAACTACAGGCCAGTGAGCCTAAAATCAGTGGTAGGAAAATTATTGGAAAAAATTCTGAAGGACAAAATTAGTCTCCACTTGGAGAAGCAAGGATTAATCAGGGATAGTCAACATGGCTTTGTCAAGGGAAGATCATGTCTGACTAATTTGATTGAATTTTTTGAGGGGGTGACTAGGCGTGTGGATGAGGGTAACGCAGTGGATGTGGTATACATGGATTTCAGTAAGGCCTTCGATAAAGTCCCGCACAGGAGACTGGTCAAGAAGGTACGAGCCCATGGAATCCAGGGTGCCTTGGCACTTTGGATACAAAACTGGCTTAGTGGCAGAAGGCAGAGGGTGATGGTTGAAGGTTGTTTTTGTGACTGGAAGCCTGTGGCCAGTGGGGTACCACAGGGATCGGTGCTGGGTCCCTTGCTGTTTGTGGTCTACATTAATGACTTGGATATGAATGTAAAAGGTATGATCAGTAAGTTCGCTGATGATACAAAGATTGGTAGGGTGGTAAATAGCGAGGAGGATAGCCTCAGTCTGCAGGACGATATAGATGGGTTGGTCAGATGGGCGGAACAGTGGCAAATGGAATTTAACGCGGAAAAGTGCGAGGTGATGCACTTTGGAGGGACTAACAAGGCAAGGGAATACACAATGAATGGGAGGACCCTAGGCAAGACAGAGGGTCAGAGGGATCTTGGTGTGCAAGTTCACAGATCCCTGAAGGCGGCGGAACAGGTAGATAAGGTGGTAAAGAAGGCATATGGGATACTTGCCTTTATTAGCCGAGGCATAGAATATAAGAGCAAGGAGGTTATGATGGATCTGTATAAAACACTGGTTAGGCCACAGCTGGAGTACTGTGTGCAGTTCTGGTCGCCACACTACAGGAAGGATGTGATCGCTTTGGAGAGGGTGCAGAGGAGATTCACCAGGATGTTACCAGGGCTGGAGCGCTTCAACTATGAAGAGAGACTGGGAAGATTGGGTTTGTTTTCCATGGAGCGGAGGAGGCTGAGGGGGGACATGATTGAGGTGTACAAAATTATGAGGGGCACAGATAGGATGGATACTAAGGAGCTTTTTCCCTTCGTTGAGGGTTCTATAACAAGGGGACATAGATTCAAGGTAAAAGGCGGGAGGTTTAGAGGGGATTTGAGAAAGAACTTTTTCACCCAGAGGGTGGTTGGAGTCTGGAACTCACTGCCTGAAAGGGTTGTGGAGGCAGGAACCCTCACAACATTCAAGAAGCATTTGGATGAGCACTTGAAATGCCATAGCATACAAGGCTACGGACCAAATGCTGGAATATGGGATTAGAGTAGACAGGGCTGATGGCCGGCGCGGACACGATGGGCCGAAGGGCCTCTATCCGTGCTGTATAACTCTATGACTCTATGACTCTATGACTCTATGACCGAGTGTGGCACCAAGGAGCCCTAGTAAAATTGAAGTCAATGGGAATCAGGGGGAAAACTCTCCAGTGGCTGGAGTCATACCTAGCACAAAGGAAGATGGTAGTGGTTGTTGGAGGCCAATCATCTCAGCCCCAGGGCATTGCTGCAGGAGTTCCTCAGGGCAGTGTCCTAGGCCCAACCATCTTCAGCTGCTTCATCAATGACCTTCCCTCCATCATAAGGTCAGAAATGGGGATGTTCGCTGATGACTGCACAGTGTTCAGTTCCATTCGCAACCCCTCAGATAATGAAGCAGTCCGAGCCTGCATGCAGCAAGACCTGGACAACATCCAGGCTTGGGCTCATAAGTGGCAAGTAACATTCGCGCCAGATAAGTGCCAGGCAATGACCATCTCCAACAAGAGAGAGTCTAACCACCTCCCCTTGACATTCAACGGCATTACCATCGCCGAATCCCCCACCATCAACATCCTGGGGGTCACCATTGACCAGAAACTTAACTGGACCAGCCATATAAATACTGTGGCTACGAGAGCAGGTCAGAGGCTGGGTATTCTGCGGCGAGTGACTCACCTCCTGACTCCCCAAAGCCTTTCCACCATCTACAAGGCACAAGTCAGGAGTGTGATGGAATACTCTCCACTTGCCTGGATGAGTGCAGCTCCAACAACACTCAAGAAGCTCGACACCATCCAAGATAAAGCAGCCCACTTGATTGGCACCCCATCCACCACCCTAAACATTCACTCCCTTCACCACCGGCACACTGTGGCTGCAGTGTGTACCATCCACAGGATGCACTGCAGCAACTCGCCAAGGCTTCTTCGACAGCACCTCCCAAACCCACGACCTCTACCACCGAGAAGGACAAGGGCAGCAGGCGCATGGGAACAACACCACCTGCACGTTCCCCTCCAAGTCACACACCATCCCGACTTGGAAATATATCGCCGTTCCTTCATTGTCGCTGGGTCAAAATCCTGGAACTCCCTTCCTAACAGCACTGTGGGAGAACCGTCACCACACGGACTGCAGCGGTTCAAGAAGGCGGCTCACCACCACCTTCTCGAGGGCAATTAGGGATGGGCAATAAATGCCGGCCTTGCCAGCGACGCCCACATCCCGTGAACGAATAAAAAAAAAACAATGTCAACTCATATTTTACTGGGGAAAATGGCATTATTAAAAAGGGTTATTTTATGTTATTTATCTGGAACAAGTAGGCAGAAATATCAAAGTCAGGATAAATGTTTAGATTATTTAAAATTCAGTGGACATGTCTTAAGGTTAAAATGTCTTTATTTTTAATTTACCTTCAGGGCAAACGAAACATCTGTTAGCAACACAATTTACTCCCATGAATCATTTGGGCATGCATTCTTTGTGAAACACAGCAGAATTTTTATCCATTCAGTGGTAGGACAAGGCATTGTTGACTGCTGTGCACCAACCATACATTGATGATAATTAGGCATTGTCATTTTTTAAAGACACCCTTGGGCAAGTGCTTCTCCGCTTGCAATCTTTCACTGTTAACCAGCTTTTCAACAAAGTACTTAAGAACCATTCACCTTCAACAAACTGTTCCACACATCAGAGTTTAACAAAAAAATCCTTTGATTAGGTAAATAAGGACTACAATCAAGTGCCTTTCAACCAAACAAAGGAAATAGTGGAAGTGTTAATTTCTGCTTTGTCGGCATGTGTATCTCAATCTGCTGTATGCGGAGAAAGCTTCTTTGGTTTTGTCATCGTATCTTAAAACGATCAAAAGCATAGATCTTGACGACCTGAATGTTATTTTTTTTAAATCCAGCTGCCACTAAATATGTATTAGAAATAGTTTCAATTGTGATTAAGCAGATTCATGGGTTTGGTAAAACAAGATGATGGCTGATATGTTTTGTTCGACTAATAATTTGAGTTCATTGTGAGACACTGGGCGCTAAATTGGGCCGTGTTGTGCCCGTTGTTTCGGCGCTACACGGCCTCTCTGACATTCAAGGTGGTGTCTTGGATGCGCATGCACGTTTCCAGCGTGACGTGCGCCGGACGCCATCTTGGTATAGGAATTAGCGCATGCGCAGATAAGAAACGCTGGAATCGTGTAAAGTAGGGAGAAAATGGCTTCTATCAGTGCCCAACGCTGATTTAAAGTGATAGTCACCATTTTGGGAATTAACGCTCAACTCAATGCACAATCTTAACCCTGACCATCTGACGTGACTTAGAGTGCCTGGAGGACCCCTCACCCACACTATTTAAAGGGTCCATGCAGGATTTACAGGTTAGTGGCTGGATGATTGCTTCTGGCTGCTGAGACATTTGTAACTGTTTTTGGAGGTCCCCTAGACTTGAATACTAGGACATGGGGACATAGCCTAACATTTAGAGCCAGGATGTGCGGGAGTGAAGTTAGTAAATACTTCTACACGCAAAGGGTGGGAGACGTTTGGAACGCTCTTCTGCAGACGGCAGTTGATGCTAGCTCACTTGTGAATGTTAAATCTGAGATTGATAGATTTCTGTGAATCAAGAGTATTAAGGGATATGGAGCTAAGGCAGGTATATGGAGATAGGTCACAGGTCCACCATGATCTCATTGAATGGTGGAACAGGCTTGAAGGGCTAAATACCATGGCCACTTGCTGCCTCCTGATATGTGGCACCTTCTCCTGCAAGAAAATGGGACGTGTGTCTGGGTGATGTGCCTGTCATGGTTGAATAGCTGCCAGTGTGTGTGGCCTGTGAGTTGTGGGTAGACGGCTTGAAACAGTAAGGCTGAGAGGAAGCATCTGGTTGGAAGAGTTGTGTACTGATGGAAGGAGTGAGTTTGTTGGAATGTGGGGATGGGGGGTGTAGTGCGTGGTGCAGTTGGTAGGAATCACCACTTGACAGTTGACCTCACTCACCTTGACCACTCAAAGCATTGAACTTCTTCCTGCACTGCATCTGTGTTCATGATGCTGTGCACCTGATATCAACTTCATCCCCCACTGCTTTTTGGATATATGTCTGGAGGGCCTCTTGTTCCCCCGCCCCCGCCACTGCGGATATAGGATGTCCCTCCTTCTGACCACCTATTGCACCAAGGTCTCTAGTGCATCAGCAGAGAATCTTGGTGCATGCACTCTCGCAGGCCTGGTACCAACTCAGATCGGCAGATTGGTGAGGTCTGGTATGCAGATTGGAGGATGTGGGATTTAGTAGTGCACAACCTTTATTCAATGTTTTAACATAACTCATCAGTGTGTAAACATAGGGATGGGACCTGCATCTGTGTTTTACATGTGCGATGTCTGATCTGTGTTCAGACTCCGTGCAGACAATAGACTGTTATTTTCAGCAAATCACAAGTACCAGCTACCTTTAAGTGATTTCTAAGAAACTTCCTCGCTTTAAGAGATTGAGCTCCCCCTGGTGGTGGAAAGTGCAAATTGCACGATTCCATGTGCAAGGCCAGGAATGGAAAGTTGATTGCAGGTGAGTCCTCAGGCCAGCCAAAACTTGCGTCCTGCCTGCCATTGGGCACGGGGTAATAGCTCATCACGTTACCTACACCCAAAAGCAGCCCTTATCCAATTTTTCCCTCACTGTAAGCAAATAATTGTAAACAATTTTACAACACCAAGTTATAGTCCAGCAATTTTATTTTAAATTCACAAGCTTTCGGAGGCTACCTCCTTCCTCAGGTGAACGATGTGGAAAGAGGAAGGAGGTAGCCTCCGAAAGCTTGTGAATTTAAAATAAAATTGCTGGACTATAACTTGGTGTTGTAAAATTGTTTACAATTGTCAACCCCAGTCCATCACCGGCATCTCCACATCGTAAGCAAATAAGACAGAGTGAAGTGTTCTGTACATTTGTGTAGTTAGTTCTTATCTATCCTTTCCATAAGTTTTGAATGCCAACCGAAAGAACACAACAGCCTCTACGTTCCTTATTTTTGCATTCGTGCTAAACTCCATTTTACAGTTGCAGTAATTATATAATCTGTGGTCTCAGCACAGCAAAAGCATCCAAATTGCTATTTGTTGTTTCAAAAAGGTTTCTCTATCAACTTAAAAAAACACAATAGGTATCATGATCTTGCTTGCTTACTGAAATTATTAATTACAAAAATAGATTGAACAACAAGACCACAGTCCTACAGAATATTTTTCACCTTGTTTGAAATCTTTAAAACATGTAATGGTCGTCTCAGATTTTAAGAGGGATAACTTTACAAAAATGGCTGAAGATCTGACAAAAGTTGACTGGGCAATCCTACTAGATAGGCAATCAAGTACCGAGGACAAATGCGCTCTATTTAAAACCATTCTCAAACAGAATGATGCCATTTATGTCCCAATCATTAAAAGAAAGGCACATGGTAAAACAAAACCATTATGGTTGACAAGGAATGTACAGAGGCAAATTCGAAAGAAACAAAAGGCAATCTACACACTTAAGGCAATTAACTCGCAGGAGAACAGGGGAAAGTATCGCATGCAATTAAGGAAGACAAAATCAGCCGTAGATTAGCCAAGAGATCTTTGGAAAAGAAGATGGTGCATAATTGTGGCAATAATAGCAAAAGCTTTTTCAGCTATGTCAATAGTCAGAAGACCATGAAGGACATATAGGGCCACTAAAGGATACCATAGGGCAGATTCAAACTGATTCTCAGTTCATGGCAGTGCTGCGAAATGACTATGTTGCATCAGTCTATACTCCTGTAGACGATGCTTATGTTCCAGATGAGGGGTGCTCAGTATTGAATAGTATTATTAATATTAAAATAGATAATAATGTCATTTTGGATCGATTAGGAAAGCTCAAAATTGATAGGGCTCCAGGTCTGGATAATATCAATCCAATGGTGATTAAAGAGATGGGACAGGTACTCTGTGAGCCCCTTGCCCGTATCTTTAATAGTTCAATAGAGTCAGGGATAGTTCCTTTAGGCTGGAAGCTAGCTCATGTAGTTCCTACTTTTTAAAAAGGGGATAAATCAGAGCCAGGGAACTACAGGGCTATCAGCCTGACATCCATTATTGGGAAGATGCTAGAAGGGATGGTAAGAAATGCCCTTTATGATCGCTGGGAAAGGGAAGGGGCCATTAGAAATTCACAACATGACTTCTGAAAAAAATGGGTCGTGCTTAAAAAATTTGATAGCATTTTTTGAAGAAGTCACTAGGGTAGTGGATGAGGGAAATCTGGTAAACATTGTCTACCTAGATTTACAGAAAGTCTTTGATAAGGTACCTCACACTAGATTACTTCACAAAATAGAATCATGTGGATTAGGAATTGGCTCCAATCCCACAGCCAAGAAGTTGTAGTTAACGGATGTGATTCAGCTTGGAGACATGTTACTAATGGAGTCCCCCAGGGATCGGTCTTAGGCCTGTTATTCTTCACAGTCTTTATTAATGACCTGGACAGCAGTGTTGGGAGTATGGTAAGTAAGTTTGCAGATGACATCAAAATCTGTGCAAGGGTTAAGACCGCAGAGGAATGCAATCAAATCCAAAAAGATTTAGATGTGCTGGGGAATGGGCCACACATTAGCAAATGGTGCTTAATTTAGATAAATCTAGTGTTATTCGTGTTGGTAGGTCCAACACAGAATACACGTATCAAAAGCAAAATACTGCGGATGCTGGAAATCTGAAATAAAAACATAAAATGCTGGAAAAGCTCAGCAAGTCAGGCAGCATCTGTGGAGAAAGAAACAGAGTTAACATTGCAGGTCCAAGACCTTTCGTCTGAACTGGAAGATGTTAAAGTGTTAAAGTTTTTAAGCAAGTACACAGCCAGGGAAAGGAGGGGAGAAAGAACAAAAGGGAAGGTCTGTGATAGGGAAGAGGGCACAAATGATTAAATAACAAAAGGGATGATGGTGCAAGGCAAGGAGGGTGGTAATGGGACAGGTTAAGAAACAAAAGATCAGTCTGGAGTAGCTGTGACTGGCAACAGCAGAACCATTAGCAACATTAGCTGTCCAAAAAAATGGGATCACTGGTTATGGTCTGAAGTTATTGAAATCAATGTTGAGTCTGGAGGGTAGTAAAGCACCTAAACGAAAGATGAGGTGCTGTTCCTCGAGCTTACGTCGAGCTTCATTGGAACAGTGTAAGAGGCCAATGTCAGCGAGGTCAGAGTGGGAATGGAAACGGGAATTAAATTGGCAAGTGACCAGCAGGTCAGGGTCACGCTTGCGGACAGAGCGGAGGTGTTCAGCAAAGTGATCACCCAGTCTGCGTCTAGTCTCCCCAGTGTAGAAGAGACCGCATTGTGTGCAGTGAATACAGTATACTAAATTGAAAGAAGTACAAGTAAATCGCTGTTTCACCTGGAAGGAGTGTGTGGAGCCCTGGACGGTGGGAAGGGAGGAGGTGAAGGGGCAGGTGTTGCATCTCCTGCACTTGCATGGGAAGGTGTCGTGGGAAGGAGAACAGGTGTTGGGGGTGATGGAAGAGTGGACCAGGGTGTCGCAGAGGGAACGGTCCCTTCGGAATGCTGAAAGGGGAAGGGAGGGGAAGATGTGTTTGGTGGTGGGATCGCGTTGGAGGTGGCAGAGGATGATCCGTTGAATGTGAAGGCTGGTGGGGTGGAAGGTGAGGACAAGGGAGACCCTATACACGTATCATTTGCAGGGAACAATACTGAAAGAGGCTGAGTGACGAAAAGATCTTGGTGTTACTGTGCACAGATCACTAAAGATTCATGACCAATGTCGAGAAACTGTAACTAAAGCTAACAAGGTATTGGATTGTATCACTAGAACCATTCAGTATAAATCAAAGGACACCATTTTGACACTATTCAGATCGCTGGTCAGACTGCATCGAGAGCACTGTGCCCAGTTTTGGTCCCCCCACAAGGTGGGTAATATCGTGGCCTTGGAAAAGATCCAGAGGAGAGCTACAAGAATGATTCCTAGCTTAAAGATCCTCAGCTACTCAGATAGGTTCAAGGAACTTGGTCTATTTACTTTAGAACAGCATAGATTAAGAGGTGACCTGATAGAGGTCTATAAAATAATTAAGGGGCTGGATATCTTCCCTATTGATAGATTATTCCAGTTTAACAGGATGGGGAGGACCGAGGGACACGAGTTTAAACTATGGAAGAGTAGGAAGAGACTGGGTGTTAGGCAGTTCTCCTTTTCCCAGAGAATTGTGAGCCTCTGGAACACATTGCAGGCTGGTGAGGTGGGTACTGACTCTCTGTATGTCTTTAAGAGGGAGCTGGACCGGTTCCTGATTGGGGCAGAGATCACATCATATAGAAGACAAGTGTCTTTATAGATAACACTTGGTCCATGTGATCTCCTGAATTGATTTCAATCACCCGAGGGGGTCGGAGAAGAATTTTACAAAGTATTTTTTCCCTTATTGGCCCTTGTTTTTTTCTGTTTTCTGCATTGCCTCTCCCAGGAGATTACATGGCTGTGGGGATGGGTGTGAGGGGAGGAGGTCGGGAGAGGGAAGACGTGTTTAGCCATGGTGGTCCAGCCATCATGGTGTGGGGCAGGCTTGATGGACCAGCTGGTCTCTTCCTGCCCATCAATTTCGTATGTTTGTAACTGATTCATTAGACACAGTTATCCAGTGCAAACAATGAAATCGTAAGACCATAAGAGATAGGAGCAAGAGTAGGCCATTTGGCCCTTCAATCTGCTCCGCCATTTAATGAGATCATGTCTGATCTGATTTTTACCTCAACTCCACGTTCCTGCCCATTCCCCATATCCTTTGCTTCTCAAAAATTTGCCTAACTCAGCCTTGAATGTATTCAATGACTCAGCCTCCACAGCTTTTTGAGGTAAAGAATTCCAAATATTCACGACCCTCTGGGAGAAGAAATTCCTCCTCATTTCCGTCTTAAACAGGCGACCGCTTATTCTGAGACTATGCCCCCTAGTTTTAGATTCCCCCATGAGGGGTAACATCCTCTCAGCACCTACCCTATCGAGTCCCCTCAGAATCTTGTATGTTTCAATAAGATCTCCTCTCATTCTTCTAAACTCCAATGAGTATAGACCCAACCTGTTCAATCTTTTTGTGTTTCATACGAGGACACCCAGATCCCTCTGTACCGCAGCATTTTGTAGTATTTCTCCATTCAAATAATATTTTGCTTTTTTATTTTTCCTCCCAAAGTGGATGACTTCACATTTTCCCACATTATATTCCATCTGCCAAATTTTTGCCCATTCGCTTAACCTGTCAATATCCCTTTGCAGACATATTGTGACCTCCTCGCAACCTGCTTTTCCACCTTTCATTGTATCATCAGCAAATTTGACCACAAGACACTCTGTTCCTTCATCCAAGTCATTGATATATATTGTAAATATTTGAGGCCCCAGCACTGAGCCCTGCGGCACCCCACTAGTTACAGATTGCCATTTTGAAAATGACCCTTTTGTCCCGACTTTTTGTTTTCTGTGAGTTAGCCAATCCTCTATCCATGCCAGTATATTACCCCGAACACCATGAGCTCTTATCTTTTGCAGTAACCTTTTATGTGGCACCTTATTGAATGCCTTTTGGAAATCCAAATATACTGTATCCATTGGTTCCCCTTTATCCACCCTTCCAGTTACTTCCTCAAAGAATTCTAATAAATTTGTCACACATGATTTCCCCTTCATAAAACCATGTTGATTCTCCTTGATTGTATTAGAGTCGCCAAATGTCCTGCTACTACTTCCTTAATAATGGATTCTAGCATTTTCCCAATGACAGATGTTAGGCTAACTGGTCTATATAGTTACCTGCTTTCTGTCTTACTCCCTTCTTGAATAGGAGTGTTATGTTTGCGGTTTTCCAATCCGTTGAGACCTTTCCAGAATCTAGTGAATTCTGGAAGATTACAACCAATGCATCCAATATCTCTGTAGCCACTTCCTTTAAGTCCCTCGGATGCAAGCCATCAGGTCCAGGGGACTTGTTAGCCTTTCGACCCATTAACTTACCTAGTACTTTTCAGCACGAGCACAATCCCAATATAGCAGATGATGAGGTTGCACCAACAATCAAAATCAGTAAACAGAAAATGCTGGAACACTCAGCAGGTCAGTCAGCATCTGTGGAGAGAGCAGATAAGTTAACGTTTCAGTCTGGACCCTTTGTCAGCATCTGCAGTTCTTTTTTGCTTTAACCTCAAAATCAGATAGTCTGGCCCTGCGTCTCTGAAATGCTTTACAGTCAATAGTATGAACTATAATCTATAATTAAAAAAAGGGGCAGCTGACCCTGGTCAGTCAGATTAAATATCTTACTCGAGAGTAGATTTTACAAATTTGCCCTCTGGACATGGAGCTTCACCCAGCAGGAACACATAACAGGAATTCAGGCACAGAGGTCATTGGGCCCCAAAGTAATTTCCACCCAGGGGCTGGATAATGGGTCAATCCCACTGGGAAAAATTGCAAAATTTTGTCAGTTATTACTTTAGATTACCTCTTAATTTTGATACATAAAAATCACAAATATAAGGTTAGAGAGATTAAATGGCCACGGTAAACACGGTAATCTAGAATTTACCATTGGTGACCTCCAGAGACACAATTGCATCATGTTTTCATGGGTTTCGTTGAGCAGAAAGGATTTCAGAGTTTAACGCTAATGGGAGAATGGCCTATGTGCCAGTAATGAAACACCATGGATGAATAAAGAAATAAAGGAAAAATGAAACCAAAGAAAAAGGCATACACTAAGTACATAGACAACAAAAGAGAGGATGACAAAAGGGAATATGAAAAGAAGTTTAAAAAACAATATTAAGGCAAAGAGAAACTATGAAATTAAATTATCACGGAATATAAAAAGAAAGAGTGAAGTATTCTACAGACACATAAATAACAAAAGAAAAATCAGGTTAGGGATAGGGCCACTAAGGGATACATTCGATAAACTGATAGGTAATAACAGCAGATTGGCAGGAATATTAAACAATTACTTTGCCTCAGTATCACCAGGGAGATTAACATGATGGGCATGACTTTAGAAGAAGAGAACAAAAAAGTTATAAAGACATTAAGATAGAAAGGGGGAAGATAATTGATAAACTAACCAAACTTGGAGAGGATAAAACCTTTGGTCCGGATGGATTGCATCCGCGCATATTAAAAGAACTTAGGGAAGAGAAAGCAGAGGCACTATTACATATATATAAAAATTCATTAGAAAGGGGAATAGTGCAGAGGACTGGGGGACAGCTAATGTGATTCCTATATTTAAAAAGGAAGATAGAACAAGTCCGGGGAACTATAGACCAATTAGACATCAGTGGTAGGAAAGATAATGGAATCCTTACTCAGAGATGTAATAGAGAAACATCTGGAAAACGAAAATATAATAGCATGGATTTCAAAAGGGAAGGTCATGCTTGACCAACCTTACTGAATTCTTTGAAGAAGTAACAGCAAAGTAGACAAGGGAAATGCAGTAGATGTAATATATTTGGATTTTCAAAAGGCCTTCAATAAGATACCGTATTGTAGACTCATGACTAAGGTCAGAACACGTGGAGTCAGGGTACAAGTAGTAGAATGGATAGCAAGCTGGTTACAAAACAGAAAACAGAGAGTACAGGTTAAAGGCAGTTACTCAGACTGGCAAAAGGTAGGAAGTGGTGTTCCACAAGGATCGGTGCTGGGACCACTGTTGTTCTCCATTGACATAAATGATTTGGACTCGGGAATCGGATGTACAATTTCAAAATTTCCGGATGACACCAAAATCACTGAATATATTTAAGAAGGAGCTGGATAGATTTCTAAACACAAAAGGCATCAAGGGGTATGGGGAGAGAGCGGGAATATGGTACTAGGATAGAGGATCAGTCATGATCATATTGAATGGCGGAGCTGGCTTGAAGGGCTAAATGGCCTACTCCTGCTCCTAGTTTCTATGTTTCTATGTTTCTAAATTGAGAGGTATAGTTAATACCGAGGAAGACTGCGACAAAATACAGGAAGACATTAATAAACTTGCAGAATGGGCGTGTAATTGGCAAATTAATTTCAATACAGATAAGTGTGAGGTATTACATTTTGGTAGGAAGAATAAGGACGCCACATACTGCTTGGATAATAAGAGTCTGAATGGGATAGAGGAACCGAGGGATCTGAGGGTACAGATACACAAATCATTAAAAGTAGCGACGCAGGTTAATAAGGCCATTAAAAAAAAGCAAACCAAGCACTGGGGTTCATTTCTAGAGGGATAGAATTGAAAAGCAGAGAAGTTATGTTAAACTTGTATGGAATCTTGGTTAGACCACACTTGGAGTACTGTGAACACTCTCTTCTGGGGGGCGAAATTGGGCTGTGTAGCCCCCATTTTGTAGGCGCTACGTGGACACCTAAGCCCCGAAATGATGTTCGAGAGGCTCGCGCACACTTCTGATGTGAAGTGTGCAGGATGCCATTTTGACAAAGGGGTTTGCACGTGCGTACCTTAAGACTACCAACAGCAGGTAGAGTAGGGAGATTATGACGCAAATCAGTGTGCAATGCTGATTTAAAGCAGCCAGCGAAATGTTGGATTAGTTATTCTGGCTGCTGGTGCAATTGTACGTGTTTTTAGAAGTTTCCTATACTTGGCTGAAGTTTCAATATTCTATAGAGAGTGGTCTGGAGTCTTGCAGAACTTTCAGTTGCATTTAAAATATTGTGCTGAAAAAAGTTGCTTCCAGACGTGGGTGGCCTGGTGGGGCTTCCTTTGGGAATTGAACATGACTGGGAGAATGAGGAGAGGCCACACAGAGCAGGACAAGCTGTTAGAAGAGGGAGGAGGAGGAGGAGGAGGAGGAGCAGGGCACTCAGCAGGAGGCCATATCCGCGGAGGGTCTTCAGGGAGCAATTCTCTTACCTCAACTTCAGTGGCGATCAGTGCATCAGATGTCTGCATGTCACTAAAGATGTCGTGACTGAAATTTGACAACTGCTACAGCCACAACTGCAGCCTCAAAGCAGGGCAAGGACAGCATTGCCTGTGGCTGTCAAGGTGACCGTGGCTCTTAATATTTACGGCTCTGGCTCCATTCAGGCTGCTGCTGGAGATATAAGTAACATCTCGCAGTTTGCAGTGAAGTGTCATATAAGGGAGATCACTGAGGCTCTGTACGCACTCAGAACTCAGAAACAGATAAATCTCACTCCCCCTTTCCAGAGACAGTCAGCAGAAGCAAGCATGAGGTTTTGCTCACAATGTAGGCTTTCCCATGGTGCAGGATGCCATTGACTCCACGTATATTGCCATGCGTGCTCCACATCTGAACTCAGCCGTATTCATGAACAGAAAGAGATTCCACTCCCTCAATGTGCAGTTGGTGTGCGACCACAGGCAGCGCATCATGCAGGTCAATGCCCGCTATCCTGGCAGCAGTCACGATTCCTTCATCCTGCAGCAGTCTGTGCCACCTATATTTCAACCAGCATGGCAAGTCAAAGGCTGGCAACTGGGCGACAGTTAGCCCCTCATGAACTGCCTCATGACTCTGGTCCGGAACACATGCACATGTGCACAGCAGGCCTACAGTGAGAGCCATGCTGCCACATGGAACATCATAGAGAACACCATAGGCGTCCTCAAGCAATGCTTCTGCTCCCTGGACCACTCTGGAGGAGCCCTGCAGTACTCAGATGAGTGTGTATAAAGATTTGTTGTCCTGTGCTGCATGCTGCAGAACCTCACCATTATGAGGGATCAGCCCTTGCCACTGCCTGAGTAAGAGGCAGAGGCAGAGGCGGAGGAGGAGGATGAGGAACAAACGGAGGAGGAAGTGGAGGAGGAGGAGGTAATGCAGCAGGAAGTGCAGGAAGAGGCAGGGAGGCTATAATGTAGACTGGCCCTGTCTGCTAGGGCTCTGTGTGATCAGATTATTAATGAGCGATACCAATAACCTCAACGACACCTCCCCATTCACCAACAGTCCCACGCTCCTTCCCTTTCTTCTCTCACATGACCATCAAATCGTCCTCCTTATGATTATACATTGCTTCCTCCCTCAGCTCATCGTAGAAATAAAAACCGCCACCAAATGCAAATTCAAATCCACACTTATAAATTAACACATGAAATAATCCAAACAAAATGAGACTATTCACCCTTGTGCATTCCCCTAGTGCCTATCTTTTGTGTGCCATTACCTTTCCTAGTGCTCCGACGAGGTGCATCCCCAGTGAGTACGGGTGGTGGAAGGCTGCTGACCTTCAATTGAGGAGAGTGTAGATGGCCTTGGAGGACGACGTCGAGCAGCTCTGGGCTGAGAGGGCCTGGCTCCAGACTGCATCATCTCGGCCTGCGCTGCAGCATAGAAACATAGAAAATTTACGGCACAGAGGAGGTCATTCAGCCCATCGTGTCTGTGCCAGTCGAAATAGAGCTACCCGGCCTAATCCCACTTTCCAGCTCTTGGTCCATAGCCTTGTAGGTTACGGTACTTCAAGTGCATATCCAAGTACCTTTTAAATGTGATGAGAGTTTCTGCCTCTACCACCTTTCAGGCAGTGAGTTCCAGACCCACACCACCCTCTGGGTGAAAACATTTTTCCTCAGCTCCCCTCTAATCCTTCTACCAATTACTTCAAATCTATGCCCCCTGGTTATTGACCTCTCTGCTAAGGGAAATAGGTCTTTCCCATCCACTCTATCGAGGCCCTTCATAATTTTGTACACCTCAATTAAATCTCCCCTCAGCCTCCTCTGTTCCAAAGAAAACAACCCCAGCCTAGCCAGTCTTTCCTCATAGCAGTCTGGCCTGGCTGGCTGACAGGCAACAGCAAGGGCACTGGCGGAGTGGCAGGGATAAAAACATAAGAACATAAGGAATAGGAGCAGGAGTAGGCCAATCGGCCCTTCGAGCCTGCTCCGCCATTCAATAAGATCATGGCTGATCTGATCCTAACCTCAAATCTAAATTCATGTCCAATTTCCTGCCCGCTCCCCATAACCCCTAATTCCCTTCACTTCTAGGAAACTGTCTATTTCTGCTTTGAATTTATTCAATGATGTAGCTTCCACAGCTTCCTGGGGCAGCAAATTCCACAGACCCACCACCCTCTGAGTGAAGAAGTTTCTCCTCATCTCAGTTTTGAAGGAGCAGCCCCTTATTCTAAGATTATGCCCCCTAGTTCCAGTTTCACCCAACCTTGGGAACATCCTCACCGCATCCACCCGATCAAGCCCCTTCACAATCTTATATGTTTCAATAAGATCGCCTCTCATTCTTCTGAACTCCAATGAGTAGAGTCCCAATCTACTCAACCTCTCCTCATATGTCCGCCTCCTCATCCCCGGGATTAACCGAGTGAACCTTCTTTGTACTGCCTCGAGAGCAAGTATGTCTTTTCTTAAGTATGGAGACCAAAACTGTATGCAGTATTCCAGGTGCGGTCTCACCAATACCTTATATAACTGCAGCAATACCTCCCTGTTTTTATTTTCTATCCCCCTAGCGATAAACGCCAACATTCCGTTGGCCTTCTTGATCACCTGCTGCACCTGCATACTAACTTTTTGATTTTCTTGCACTAGTACCCCCAGATCCCTTTGTACTGCAGTACTTTCCAGTCTCTTGCCATCAAGAAAATAACTTGCTCTCTGTTTTTTCCTGCCAAAGTGCATAACCTCACATTTTCCAATATTGTATTTCATCTGCCAAATCTCCGCCCACTCACCCAGCCTGTCTATATCCCCCTTCAGGTTTTTTATGTCCTCCTCACTCTCTACTTTCCCTCCCATCTTTGTATCATCTGCAAACTTCGATATGTTGCACTCGGTCCCCTCCTCCAAATCGTTAATATAGATCGTAAAGAGTTGGGGACCCAGCACCGACCCATGCGGAACACCACTGGCTACTGGTTGCCAGTCCAAGAATGAACCATTTATCCCAACTCTCTGCTTCCTGTTAGATAACCAATCCTCCACCCATGCCAGAATATTACCCCCAATCCAGTGATTCTTTATCTTGAGCAATAATCTTTTATGTGGCACCTTGTCGAATGCCTTCTGGAAGTCTAAATACACTACGTCCACTGGTTCCCCTTTATCCACCCTGTACGTTATGTCCTCAAAGAACTCAAGCAAATTTGTCAGACATGACTTCCCCTTCGTAAAGCCATGCTGACTTTGTCCTATTAAATTATGTTTGTCCAAATGTTCTGCTACTGTCTCCTTAATAATAGACTCCAAAATTTTACCCACCACAGATGTTAGGCTAACTGGTCTATAATTTCCAGCCTTCTGCCTACTACCCTTTTTAAATAAGGGTGTTACATTAGCAGTTTTCCAATCTGCCGGGACCTTTGCCGAGTCCAGAGAATTTTGGAAAATTATTACCAAAGCATCCACAATCCCCACTGCCACTTCCCTCAAGACCCTAGGATGTAAGCCATCAGGTCCAGGGGATTTATCTGCCTTGAGTCCCATTAATTTACTAAGTACCAATTCCTTAGTGATTTTAATCGTATTTAGCTCCTCCCCCCCTAGAGCCCCCTGTTTGTCCAGTGTTGGGATATTCTTAGTGTCCTCTACCGTAAAGACTGAAACAAAATATTTGTTCAGCATTTTTGCCATCTCCATGTTTCCCACCATTAATTTCCCGATCTCATCCTCTAAGGGACCTACGTTTGCCTTAGCCACCCTTTTTCTTTTTATATAACGATAGAAACTCTTGCTATCTGTTTTTATATTTTTTGCTAATTTATTTTCATAATCTATCTTCCCTTTCTTAATCAATCGTTTCGTTACTTTTTGCTGTCTTTTGAAGAATTCCCAATCTTCTATCCTCCCACTAAGTTTGGCTACCATATATGTCCTTGTTTTTAGTCGGATACTATCCTTAATTTCTTTACTTAGCCACGGATGGCTGTCATTTCTTTTACACCCTTTTTTCCTCAGTGGAATATATTTGTTTTGAAAGTTGTAAAATAGCTCGTCAGAGTTAGGATGTGTAGGCACATCTGTCCTCCTTCAGTTCTCTCTTGCTGCCTACTGTTATGCACTGCCTTCTCCTGCAAGAAAGGGGGAAGTGTGTTGGTGAGTTCCCTGCAAGATGTTTGGGTGATGTGGCCGTCATAGTTGAATAGCTGCCAGTGTGTGTGAACTGTGAGTTGTGAGTGTGCAGCTTGCAACAGTGGTAATGTGTGAGGGTGAGATGAAGCATATGATTTGAAGGGTTGAGTACTGATTGAAAGAGATTGTTGGTAGGTGGGTGATGGGGGTGTCGTGCGTGGAGCAGTGGATGAGGCTAAAGGTGCAGTTGGTAGGATACGCCACTTGAAAGTTGAACTCACTCACCTTGACCACTCGTGTCAAATCATTTAATTTCTTTCTGCACTGCATCCATGTTCTTGGCACTCTGCTACCGGCATTGACCTCGTCCGTAACTTCTTCCCACTGCTTTGAGTATATGTCTGGAGGGCCTCTTGCCCCCCTGCAGATACAGAATGCCCCTCCTTCTGTCCAACACTTGCACAAAGGCCACTAATGCATCATCAGAGAACTTTGGTGCAAGCTCTCTTACAGGTGCAATCTTCCAAGTATCACAGGCCAGCAATCACTTCTCACACCACTTCCTGCAGCCACAGTGCACCTCCCCTTTAACGACTGCAGGCTGCCTTTTAGCAGTGCTAGCCACATGTAATATCGGGGCTCCTGCTGATGCGCGCAGCCAATCAACAGCGCAGGTAACGCTAGCTGCACGCAGCTATCATTGAAATCATCAGGCAGCACGAATGTTACGTGCTGCCTGCATCACAACCAACGAGCATGGGTTAATCGCACACCATGATCCCAGCGCCCGTTTTCAGGGGTTATCCAATATAACCCCCTGGTCTCCATAATATAAAAAGGATGTAGAGGCACTGGAGAGGGTGCAAAAAAGATTTACTAGGATGATACCAGAACTGAGAAGTTATACCTGTCAGAAAAGATTGAACAGGCTGGGGCTCTTTTCTCTAGAAAAGAGAAGACTGATGTGGCGATCTGATAGAATCTTTAAGATTATGAAAGGGTTTGATAGGGTAGATGTGGAGAAGATGATTCCACTGGCGGGGGAGACCAGAACTAGGGGCCATAAATATAAGATAGTCACTAATAAATCCAATAGAGAATTCAGGAGAAACTTCTTTACCCAGAGAGTGGATAGAATGTGGAATTCGCTACCACAAGGAGTAGTTGAGGTGAATAGCATAGATGCATTTAAGGGAAAGCCAGATAAACACATGAGGGAGAAAGGAATAGAAGGATATGCTGATAGGGTTAGTTGAAGTAGGGAGGGAGGAGGCTCGTGTGGAGCATAAACACTGGCATGGACCTGTTGGGCTGAATGGGCTGTTTCTGTGCTGTACATTCTATGTGATAAAAGTGCTTTGAAAGCATATTTTAAGGAATTAGACCTTGTGGCAGCTCATTGACTCTCATATAGTCTCTCTTTCGGATTTCCAGTTAACTTTAATCTGCATGGTTCTCTTAGTCTCTTAGTAACTTCTCAAAGTTCCCTTGTATCATCTCCTATTTTTAAAAATTGCTGTGGTTAGTAAATAAGGCACATGTAGGGTTATATTTACTTACCTAAAGAGTTTCATGTTACACTCAATGATCAGTCAACCTTTTGTGTCTTGCCATTTCCTGAAATCTGATGGCATATGTTTCTCTAACCTCGATCCATGAACACCAGGTTTACAGCTTGTTCACATCTTGGTACAGCCTCTAATTTGTGTCTTAAATCTCTTCAGATTTCCCAGTCTTGAAACACAGCCCCCACTGGCATTAATCTGACAAGCAGTGCATTAGGCTTAAAGTTTGTTTTAGAGAAGTAAGACTTCAGATAATACAAGTGATCCCTTTGGTTCAGCTAACAGCTTTCACACCACACAGGAGCTTTTGATAGCATTTCAAAGGTCTTTCTTTAGGAAATGTTCCTGCAGCATCTGAATGTGGCTTGATAAGCAGTTTGTTAGCAGAATAAAAATTTATGGGGATTTAACTTCCTTTGTGTACTGTTTTTAATGCACTGGTTCACACATCTATGTTAAATTCATGTCTGTGCTATTTTAATGCAGTCATTATCCCGTAAACAGATTAAGGATTAAGAACTGCTTTTATATTGGCACCATTTTAATTCAGATTTTAGGATACTGGCATCTCCTGACATTTACTTAATTAAATCTGATTCCCGTATCCCAGCAGCAGACCCAGTTTTTTGTGGGTCTTTAAGTGACCCTAATCAAAGTCACAAATGACATCCACTGTGACTGTGGTGCACTATCCTTCCTCATCCTTCTCGACCTCACTGTAGCCTTTGACATGCTGGGTCACACCCTCCAGCACTTACCCTCCGCTGTCCAGCTCAGTGTGAGTGCCCTCACTTGGTTCCACTCTTATCTACTCAATTGTAGCCAGAACATCTCCAGCAATGGCTTCTCCTGCCAGCCCACACCATTACCTTTGGAGTACCTCCAAGGATCTATCCTTGAACCCTTCCTCTTCCTAATCTACATGCTGCCCCCTGGCAACATCATCTGGAGACATGGAGTCCCCAGCCACTGTCTCAGCTTGAACCCAACTATTCGCAACCTCAGTGTCCTATTTCACCCGAAGCTGAGATTCCAACCACTTATTCTCTCCATCGCTAAGACAGCCTACTTCCATCTCCATAACATCACCACTCTTCACTCCTGTCTCAGCCCATCTGCTGCTGAAAACCTCATTCATACCCTTGTCACCTCCAGACTCAGCTATTTCAATGCTCTGCTGGCCAGCCTCCCATCCTCGACCCTCCATAAAAGTCAGCTCATCCAAAACTCAGCTGCCTGTATCCTGTCCCGCACCAATCCCACTCATCCATCACCCCCTGTGATCAATGACTTACATTGGCTCCTCATAATTCAAATAGTAAGTTCAAACTTAACTCATTTCCTCAACCGTTGTTTTAATTTAGCCCTCCGCCAACCTCCCACAACATCATGCATCTATTGTTCCAGAGCGGAATAGGGCAACTGGGCACCCTGTGATTCAGGGAACGAGAGGTTAAATCTCTGTGAAGGGAATGTCAGCTTTTTATCCAGTGGGATGTCCCACACAATCTCTGGCAAAGACCTACATACGTACTGGGTGAAACTGGTCTCCCTGAGGAACTTACACCACAGACCTAGCATTTTCCTTATGTAAAAACTGCTTATTCAACACAGATTTTTAAAGGTGCCTCTAGATACCTGCAAGAAGATCTTAAAGGTAGCACACAGCCTTAGGGACTTGACATATACTACAATTTTGGATGATCTGGAAGAGTAATAAGTTATTTGATAATCACTCCTGTGAAGCACCTTGGGACGTTTTACTACATTAAAGGCGCTATGTAAATGTGAGTTGTTGTTGTTGTTGTTGTCGTCGTCGTCGTCAGCGTCGTCCAGACTTAACATGTTTTTTTTTCACCATGATAAAGCTTGATCATTTCTGCATGTTCTGTCATTCTTCTTGGCTCTGTATCTATTCTGATCAGTTTAAGCAAGTGTGTAAATCATGCATTTATGGGCTGATTTATTTTCCTTACCCAGATTACAACTATTGCTACACATTATGCTTTTGCAAATTTTAAGATGATGAATAATAAAATTCTCAATACAAACTGTGCTGAATTATACCTCAATTATTGTCAGGGATTTGGCTCTAATTTGCATCTTTTGTAAAATTAAAGTAAGCAAAATGTATCTTTCATTAGTTCTGTTAAATGGAGATCTCCCACTACTGTATACACTGGTGGACTTCAATTGGTGAATTTAAAGTGTATGAAAACATGGCCATTCCTTGTAACCGTTTTACCAGCATTTACTCAGGATGCAGCTTCTGTTCCCAGCATCTTATTTTAAGTTAAAACAAAGTGGATATTTTATCAGTTTGTTTCATACAGAGTGTACATAGCCAACTGGTGCATGTGTGGAAGTAAAAAAAAAACACATTTTACTTTAAACTAAAATTAGCATGATGTGGAGATGCCGGTGATGGACTGGGGTTGACAATTGTAAACAATTTTACAACACCAAGTTATAGTCCAGCAATTTTATTTTAAATTCACAAGCTTTCGGAGATTTTCTCCTTCCTCAGGCAAATGTTTCAAGATCTCCTTGAAGCCTACGCATTTATACATATTGAACAATAATACATGGTGTTTACAGACTGCCCCTGCAACTGCCCGTTGCCAAGGCAATCACCGTGTTCAGACAGAGAGGTGTTACCTGCAGAACCTCCGAATACACATTCAACAAAAAAACAAACAGGGAAAAAAAACAGAGAAAAAAAAAACACAGAGAGAGGCAGAAACATCCGGAAGGCAGAGAGAGCCAGCAAATGACCCATTATATTAAAAACAGATAACATTTGTTCGCTGGTGGGGTAACGTGTAGCGTGACATGAACCCAAGATCCCGGTTGAGGCCGTCCTCATGGGTGCGGAACTTGGCTATCAATTTCTGCTCGACGATTTTGCGTTGTCGTGTGTCTCGAAGGCCGCCTTGGAGTACGCTTACCCGAAGGTCGGTGGATGAATGTCCATGACTGCTGAAGTGTTCCCCGACTGGGAGGGAACCCTCCTGTTTGGCGATTGTTGCGCGGTGTCCGTTCATCCGTTGTCGCAGCGTCTGCATGGTCTCGCCAATGTACCATGCTCTGGGGCATCCTTTCCTGCAACGTATGAGGTAGACAACGTTGGCTGAGTCACAGGAGTATGAACCATGCACCTGGTGGGTGGTGTCATCTCGTGTGATGGTGGTATCTGTGTCGATGATCTGGCATGTCTTGCAGAGGTTACCGTGGCAGGGTTGTGTGGCGTCGTGGACGCTGTTCTCTTGAAAGCTAGGTAGTTTGCTGCGAACGATGGTCTGTTTGAGGTTGGGTGGCTGTTTAAAGGCGAGTAGTGGAGGTGTGGGGATGGCCATAGCGAGGTGTTTGTCCTCATTGATGACATGTTGAAGGCTGCGGAGAACATGGCGTAGTTTCTCCGCTCCGGGGAAGTACTGGACGACAAAGGGTACTCTGTTGGTTGCGTCCCGTGTTAGTCTCCTGAGGAGGTCTATGCGATTTTTTGCTGTGGCCCGTCGGAACTGTCGATCGATGAGTCGAGCGTCATATCCCGTTCTTACTAGGGCGTCTTTCAGCGTCTGTAGGTGTCCATCGCGTTCCTCCTCGTCTGAGCAGACCCTGTGTATTCGCAGGGCCTGTCCATAGGGGATGGCCTCTTTGACGTGGTTAGGGTGGAAGCTGGAAAAGTGGAGCATCGTGAGGTTGTCCGTGGGCTTGCGGTAGAGTGAGGTGCTGAGGTGCCCGTCTTTGATGGAGATTCGTGTGTCCAAGAAAGAAACTGATTCTGAGGAGTAGTCCATGGTGAGCTTGATGGTGGGATGGAACTTGTTGATGTTATCGTGTAGTCTCTTTAGTGATTCCTTGCCGTGGGTCCATAGAAAGAAAATGTCGTCGATGTATCTGGTGTATAGTGTTGGTTGGAGGTCTTGTGCAGTGAAGAAGTCCTGCTCGAACTTGTGCATGAAAATGTTGGCGTATTGGGGTGCGAATTTGGTCCCCATGGCTGTTCCGTGTGTTTGGGTAAAGAACTGGTTATCGAAGGTGAAGACATTGTGATCCAGGATGAAGCGGATGAGTTGTAGGATGGCTTCCGGAGATTGGCTGTTGTTGGTGTTGAGTATTGATGCTGTCGCAGCGATGCCGTCATCGTGGGGGATACTGGTGTATAGTGCCGAGACGTCCATCGTGGTGAGAAGTGTTCCTGGTTCAACTGGTCCGTGGGTACTGAGTTTTTGTAGGAAGTCTGTAGTGTCGCGACAGAAGCTGGGGGTTCCCTGTACGATGGGTTTCAGGATGCCCTCGATGTATCCAGAGAGGTTCTCACACAGGGTTCCGTTGCCTGATACGATGGGACGTCCGGGTGTGTTGGCTTTGTGTATCTTTGGGAGGCAGTAGAAGTCTCCCACGCGGGGATTACGTGGGATGAGAATGCGTAGGATGCTTTGAAGGTCTGGATCGAAGGTCTTGATCAGTTTGTTGAGCTGGTGGGTGTGTTCTTTGGTCGGATCTGCGGGTAACCGTCTGTAGTGTTCCTGGTTGTCCAGTTGTCGGTATGCTTCTTTGCAATAGTCTGTTCTGTTCTGTATGACTATGGCTCCTCCTTTGTCCGCTGGTTTGATGACGATGTTGCGGTTGGTCTTGAGAGCGTTGATGGCGTTGCGTTGTGCTCGGGTGACATTCTGGACTGTCTTCTGAGTGCGGCTGATGAATCTGGCATTGACGCATTTCCTGACAGCTTGAGCATACATGTCCAGCTGAGGGCAGCGACCCTCCGGAGGAGTCCAGTTTGACTCTTTCCTCTTCGGTTGCTGTACCGCGGATCCCTCTGTCTGCTGTTCCGGATCGTCGATTGTCTCATTGGGTTCGCTGCTGAAATCTTGGGGTTTGTGGTAGAATTCCCGGAGCCTCATTCTCCTGATGAATTCCTCTGTGTCCGCCGCGAGATCGCGCATTTAGACACAGACATCAAGTTTTTACAGAGCTGCAAGAAAGCAGACAAGATCCCGAAAGGACTCCAGATCACGAACCCACTCAAGTCCACATACAACTCGGATTACGCTGAGAGACTCTGCCGCCGTACCTCTCGCACACTCCGCAACCATCTCATACACCAACTCTACAGCAGACGCCACAACCTCGAAACCAAGATAGAGTCCATACTCTCAACCTGTACTCAGGACACAGCAGACCAGCTACGTTATACCGCCAAACAGACGAGGCAACGGAACTACGCTGCCTACATGAAAACCAAGAGCAGGAAGCTTGAGAAACTCGGCATCACCACCAGCAACGACCAAGCTTCCCCTGGTACCACGGTTGCAACCACAGGGAAGTCTATTGTCAATTTATCCGACCACACCCTTCAACCAGACGAAATCGAAGTTCTCAGCCGAGGGCTCAATTTCTGCCCCACTACCAAAATGGACCCCACTAGTCTCGCGGCGGACACAGAGGAATTCATCAGGAGAATGAGGCTCCGGGAATTCTACCACAAACCCCAAGATTTCAGCAGCGAACCCAATGAGACAATCGACGATCCGGAACAGCAGACAGAGGGATCCGCGGTACAGCAACCGAAGAGGAAAGAGTCAAACTGGACTCCTCCGGAGGGTCGCTGCCCTCAGCTGGACATGTATGCTCAAGCTGTCAGGAAATGCGTCAATGCCAGATTCATCAGCCGCACTCAGAAGACAGTCCAGAATGTCACCCGAGCACAACGCAACGCCATCAACGCTCTCAAGACCAACCGCAACATCGTCATCAAACCAGCGGACAAAGGAGGAGCCATAGTCATACAGAACAGAACAGACTATTGCAAAGAAGCATACCGACAACTGGACAACCAGGAACACTACAGACGGTTACCCGCAGATCCGACCAAAGAACACACCCACCAGCTCAACAAACTGATCAAGACCTTCGATCCAGACCTTCAAAGCATCCTACGCATTCTCATCCCACGTAATCCCCGCGTGGGAGACTTCTACTGCCTCCCAAAGATACACAAAGCCAACACACCCGGACGTCCCATCGTATCAGGCAACGGAACCCTGTGTGAGAACCTATCTGGATACATCGAGGGCATCCTGAAACCCATCGTACAGGGAACCCCCAGCTTCTGTCGTGACACTACAGACTTCCTACAAAAACTCAGTACCCACGGACCAGTTGAACCAGGAACACTTCTCACCACGATGGACGTCTCGGCACTATACACCAGTATCCCCCACGATGACGGCATCGCTGCGACAGCATCAATACTCAACACCAACAACAGCCAATCTCCGGAAGCCATCCTACAACTCATCCGCTTCATCCTGGATCACAATGTCTTCACCTTCGATAACCAGTTCTTTACCCAAACACACGGAACAGCCATGGGGACCAAATTCGCACCCCAATACGCCAACATTTTCATGCACAAGTTCGAGCAGGACTTCTTCACTGCACAAGACCTCCAACCAACACTATACACCAGATACATCGACGACATTTTCTTTCTATGGACCCACGGCAAGGAATCACTAAAGAGACTACACGATAACATCAACAAGTTCCATCCCACCATCAAGCTCACCATGGACTACTCCTCAGAATCAGTTTCTTTCTTGGACACACGAATCTCCATCAAAGACGGGCACCTCAGCACCTCACTCTACCGCAAGCCCACGGACAACCTCACGATGCTCCACTTTTCCAGCTTCCACCCTAACCACGTCAAAGAGGCCATCCCCTATGGACAGGCCCTGCGAATACACAGGGTCTGCTCAGACGAGGAGGAACGCGATGGACACCTACAGACGCTGAAAGACGCCCTAGTAAGAACGGGATATGACGCTCGACTCATCGATCGACAGTTCCGACGGGCCACAGCAAAAAATCGCATAGACCTCCTCAGGAGACTAACACGGGACGCAACCAACAGAGTACCCTTTGTCGTCCAGTACTTCCCCGGAGCGGAGAAACTACGCCATGTTCTCCGCAGCCTTCAACATGTCATCAATGAGGACAAACACCTCGCTATGGCCATCCCCACACCTCCACTACTCGCCTTTAAACAGCCACCCAACCTCAAACAGACCATCGTTCGCAGCAAACTACCTAGCTTTCAAGAGAACAGCGTCCACGACGCCACACAACCCTGCCACGGTAACCTCTGCAAGACATGCCAGATCATCGACACAGATACCACCATCACACGAGATGACACCACCCACCAGGTGCATGGTTCATACTCCTGTGACTCAGCCAACGTTGTCTACCTCATACGTTGCAGGAAAGGATGCCCCAGAGCATGGTACATTGGCGAGACCATGCAGACGCTGCGACAACGGATGAACGGACACCGCGCAACAATCGCCAAACAGGAGGGTTCCCTCCCAGTCGGGGAACACTTCAGCAGTCATGGACATTCATCCACCGACCTTCGGGTAAGCGTACTCCAAGGCGGCCTTCGAGACACACGACAACGCAAAATCGTCGAGCAGAAATTGATAGCCAAGTTCCGCACCCATGAGGACGGCCTCAACCGGGATCTTGGGTTCATGTCACGCTACACGTTACCCCA
This sequence comes from Heptranchias perlo, assembly GCF_035084215.1. NCBI lineage: Eukaryota > Metazoa > Chordata > Chondrichthyes > Hexanchiformes > Hexanchidae > Heptranchias > Heptranchias perlo. Next base: position 75,331,245 of record NC_090325.1, read on the forward strand.
CCAGCGAACAAATGTTATCTGTTTTTAATATAATGGGTCATTTGCTGGCTCTCTCTGCCTTCCGGATGTTTCTGCCTCTCTCTGTGTTTTTTTTTTCTCTGTTTTTTTTCCCTGTTTGTTTTTTTGTTGAATGTGTATTCGGAGGTTCTGCAGGTAACACCTCTCTGTCTGAACACGGTGATTGCCTTGGCAACGGGCAGTTGCAGGGGCAGTCTGTAAACACCATGTATTATTGTTCAATATGTATAAATGCGTAGGCTTCAAGGAGATCTTGAAACATTTGCCTGAGGAAGGAGAAAATCTCCGAAAGCTTGTGAATTTAAAATAAAATTGCTGGACTATAACTTGGTGTTGTAAAATTGTTTAAAATTAGCATGGCAGGAGCAGAAAAACTAGCTCCGGTGAGTGTCAATAAAACTATTGTCAAAGGACGGTCAGATAACTGTGAGAGGCACATGAAGTGACATCAATCACATTTTTTTTCCAGTTTTATGAATCAGTAGGTTGTGTCTCTAAATGCTTACACATAAGTTGCAGCACTAGGTTTATGTGAGAACCAAGAATTATTTATTCTGATAACCATTTAAAGAAACATCACAGAGTAAGGCTACGTAGCTCCAGCGGTTGAGTACTGGACTCCCATTTGGAGGGACATTTTGAAAAATTTTGGGGGGGATTTACAACTGCCGGCCATCCATTTCTCACCTCAAGTATTTGGTGGAGGCTTTGGACACCTATTTTCCCGCATGATTCAATTTTCAGGCAGGCCTTTAAATGGGCGTCAGGCTGTTTAAATATGAAATTCAGGATTGTAGGACCCCGATTGCAATTTTCATTGAGAAATGGGCGGAGCTTAATGGGACTGCTGGAGGCTGTTCCGAAAATGTTAGTTTTTGCTTTTTTTTTAAGGTGCTCCTCCTGGCCCCACAAAAATCATTGACCTACTGCCGGCACGCTCTCCCCCACCCAACACACCATACCTGCCACCAGCTCCGAGTCGAAGCACGTTGATTTTCTGCTGCAGCAATCTGGCGAGCTGCAGCAGAGCGTCCATTCGGAGACCATAGCTGGCCGTGAAATTTAAACAATTTGGGCCTCCTGACTATGGCCATGGGACGTCACCGATATTGGCCCATTTGGGTCCGACTTGAAAATCTTCCCCAAATTCTCAAGTGTTATACTGAATGAACTTGCATTTATATAGTGCCTGTTACATTCTGAAGTTGTCCCAAAATGCTTCAGTGAATTACTTTTGAAGTGTAGTCACTGTTATGCAGCCAATTAGTGCACAGCAAATTCCCACAAATATCAAATGAGGTAAATGACCATCTAATCCATTTTGGTTGTGTTGGTTGAGGGGAGAATGTTGAACAGGATACTGGGAGAACTCCCTTCTCATCTTCAAATAGTTCCAAGGGAACTTTTATATCCAACTGAACCTGTAGACGTGCCCTTGGTTTAACGTCTCACCCAAAAAAAAGCACCTCTGACAATGCAGCACACCTTCAGAGCAGCACCTAAGTGTTAGCGTAGGTTATGTGCTCAAGTCCTAGAATGGGGTTTAAACCTATAACCTTTAGAGCCATAAGCAAGAGTGCTAATACTCAGCCAAACTGGCATAAGAACATTTAAGCATATGAAAAATCCCTAGGGTTGGCAAAGCTCCCGGGATTGTCCTGGAGTCCCCAATAATGAAAGGTTAATATTCTGGGCACTGCTGCGAGCAAACTGGAAGAAAATTGTGAAGTAGAACTGAGGAGCAGTGCTAGCATACCAATAAGAGGAGGCGGAGCTTTGATGGGGACGCGCGGGGGCCAATGGGCACGTGGTGTGGGCAGGTTTCTGCTAACAGGTTAGGCTGCACTGGAGACTGCGTGAGCACCACAGGCAGTAAAATTCCCAAACAATAGCTGTTTGTATTTTGGCTGCAGCAATAACTATGTTATGGTAATATCTAACATTACATGAACCTGCACAATGAGTGTTCCTTTGTGAAGATTTTCCAGTTTGGAATATATTGCCAGTTTCACTGATGGGAATGGCCTTTGTGGAAAAATGCCAATTGAAATCAAGTAGAAGAAAAGGTCGGTCGGTAATGTCAGCAGAGGACAACGGATTCCTATGTCCTCTGCAGACCTTTCCATGACAACTGCATTTAACCTTTAAACTGTCATTCATCACAAAAGATATTTATTGTTAAATGTATATCTGTGTGCTGACAGCATCTTAAAGATTAAAAAGGCCCTTTCAAAATACAATATACAGGTACTGACAGACAACAGACTTAATTCTTCTAAACCTTCATGTAAGTCATATCACCAAATAAATGAATGTTAAAAGCAACGATATGTCATGTGCTATTCATTGGTTTAAAATATAAGGCCTACTTTAGACTTTCAACAACTAAAAACTACAGTAGGATAATGACTTATCTAAGTGTTAATTATTAATGAATGTTTGGTTTGGTGGTACAAGGTTTGTGTAGTAAATAGAGAAATGAGATCACCATAGTGTGCCTTATTTGCTAACTGAATTTCTTTAATCAATTTTCTCCCTTCCCCTCTTCTCTTGAAGATGTTGATTCCTATGTTCTATGGGTGCTGGGTTGTCTGCTAGTCATTCAATATTTAATTTCAACACCTTAAACATTCAATCCCTCCACCACCAGCGCACTGTGGCTGCAGTGTGTACCATCCACAGGATGCACTGCAGCAACTCGCCAAGGCTTCTTCGACAGCATCTCCCAAACCCGCAACCTCTACCACCTAGAAGGACAAGGGCAGCGGGCACATGGGAACACCACCACCTGCAGGTTCCCCTCCAAGTCACACACCAGCCTGACTTGGAAATATATCGCCGTTCCTTCATTGTCGCTGGGTCAAAACCCTGGAACTTCCTACCTAACAGCACTGTGGGAGAACCTTCACCACACGGACTGCAGCGGTTCATAAAGGCGGCTCACCACCACCTTCTCAAGGGCAATTAGGGATGGGCAATAAATGCTGGCCTTGCCAGCGATGCCCACATCCCTTGAATTGATAAAAAAATTAGATTTCCTGATACCCATCTGCTCCTGCCAGTGAGTGAAAATGTTTTTTTAGTCTCACAGTGAACAAAGACACTCAACTACAGAGGACCCAACCTTTATAAGGTGAATGCAATATCATTTGCAAACTGCAGGCAAGTGTCATGTGTTCAAATATCACATGATCAAATGTCACATGATCAAACCTCCAGAAATATGTCCAACCTGAGTTGGCAACCCATAAAATGTCTAGACACAATAAGCTGTCCTTTTTGATAAATCTAATGTGTGTGTGTGTGTGTGTGTGTGTGTGTTTATTATAGAGACATATTAATAAACGACATAGAAGCTGTAGGTAGTGGAGGGTGGATATTTTACTCTCTGCATTACTACATTTGCGTTACAACTGGTTTTAACCCGCTCTTGTCATGTCTCAATCTAGTTGGATTTTTTGAGGTGGTATCTAGTTTGGTGGATAGGAGAATGTCTATGGAGGTTGTCTATATGGACTTCTAGAAGGCATTACATAAGGTTCCGCACAAGAGATCATTAGCAAAAATGAAAGCACGCATAACTGGAGGTAACCTTGTGACATGGGTTGGTAACTGGTTGAGAGGTAGGTGAGAGACAGTAGGGGTAGATTTGTTCTCTGATTGGCAGGATGTGACAAGTGATGTTCCCCAGGGATCTGTACTGTTTTTCACCATATACATTAATGACTTGGATGAAGGAATAGAGAGTTGTACATCCAAGTTTGCAGATGACACTAAGTTAGGAGGCACAGTAAGTAATGTAGATAGGAGCAGAAAGTTACAAATGGACATTGACAGATTAAGTGAGTGAGAAAAACTATGGCAGATGGAGTTCAATGTGGGGAAGTGTGAGGTCATCCACTTTGGATCCGAGAAAGACAAATCAGAATATTTACTTAATTGTGAGAGACTAGGAGCTATGGAGGAGCAAAGGGATTTGGGTGTCCATGTACACAAATCACCAGAAGCTAGTGTACAGATAGAAAAAGTAATCAAAAAGGCTACTGGAATGTTGACCTTTATCTCAAGGGAGTTGGAATATAAAGGGGAGGAAGTGATGCTTCAGTTGTACAGAGCCTTAGTCAGACCTCATCTGGAGTACTGTGATCAATTTTGGGCACTCAGGAAAGATATTGGCTTTGGAGGGGGTACCATATCATATTAGGTACAGCACAGGAGGAGACCATTCAGTCCATCGTGCCTGTGCCTGTGCCAATTCTTTGAAAGACCTATACAATTAGTCCCATTCCCCTGCTCTTTCCCTATAGCCCTGTAAATTATTTCCCTTCAAGTATTTCTCCAATTCCCTTTTGAAAGTTACTATCGAATCTGCTTCCACCATCCTTTCAGGCAACCCATTCGAGATTATTACAACTCGCTGCATAAAAAATGTTTTCTCATGTCGCCTCTGGCTCTTTTGCCGATCACCTTAAATCTGTGTCCTCTGGTTACCGACCCTTCTGCTATTGGAAACAGTTTCTCCTTATTTACTCTGTCAAAACCGTTCATGATTTTGAACACCTCTATCAAATCTCCCCTTAACCTTCTCTGTTCTTAGGCAAACAATCCCAGCTTCTCCGATCTCTCCACATAACTGAAGTCCCTCATCCCTGGCACCATTCTAGTAAATCTCTTATGCTTTATGCTTTTTTAACAGCCTTCTCAACTTGTCCTGCCACCTTCAAAGATTTGTGTATGCGCACCCCCAAGTCTCTGGTCCTGCACCCCCTATAAAATTGCACCATTTGCCTTTCCTCATTCTTCCTACCAAAATGCATCACTTTACACTTCTCTATGTTAAATTTCAACTGCCATGTGTCTGCCCATTTTACCAGTCTGTCTATGCCCTCCTGAAGTCTGTTACTATCCTCCACATTGTTTACTACATTTCCGAGTTTCGTGTCATTTTCAAACTTTGAAATTATACCCTATATACCCAAGTCTAGGTCATTAATATATATCAAAAGGAGCAGTGGTCCTAATACTGACCTCTGGGGAACACCACTGTATACTTTCCTCCAGTCTGAAAAACAACCATTCACCACTACTCTCTGCTTTCTGTCCCCCAGCCAATTTTGTATCCATGCTGCCACTGTCCCTTTAGTCCCATGGGCTTTCATTTTGTTATCAAGTCTATTATATGGTACTTTATCAAATGCCTTTTGAAACACAACATACACAACATCAATTGCACTACCCTCATCAACCCGCTCCGTTACTTCATCAAAGAACTCAATCAAGTTAGTCAAACACGATTTTCCTTTAACAAATCCGTACTTACTTTCATTTATTAGCCTATACTTTTCCATGTGCCAATTAATTTTGTCCCAGATTATTGTCTCTGAAAGTTTCCCCATCACCGACGTTAGGCTGACTGGCCTGTAATTGTCGGGTTTATCCCTCTCCCCTTTTTTAAACAGGGGTGTAACATTTGCAATCCTCCAGTCCTCTGTCACCATTCCTGGTACAGTGCAGATTTACCAGAATGATACCAAGGCTTAAAGGGTTAAATTACGAGGACAGATTGCATAAACTCGGCTTGCATTCCCTAGAGTTTGGAAGATTTAGGGGTGATCAAATCTAGGCGTTTAAAATGAAAGAGCGATTCAATTGAGTAGTACAGAGAAACTATTTCCTGTAGTGGGGAAGTCCAGAACAAGAGGGCATAATCTTAAAATTAGAGCTAGGCCGTTTGGAAGTGAAGTCAAGAAGCATTTTTTTACACAATGCAGTCTCTACAAGAGAACACACCACCAAAAACAGCAACAATAACTTGCGGTTATATATCACCTTTAACATAGAAAAACGTTCCAAGGTGCTTCACAGAGGTATATTTAAAAATGAGGAAGAGAATTTTAAATTGGAGACATTGGTCACCATGAGCCAATGTCAATCAACATGGACATGAGTGATGGGTGAGATGAACTTTGTGTGGAATAGGACATGAGCAGCAGAGTTTTGGATGAGTTGAAGTTTGTGAAGGGTGGAGAATGGGAATGGGAGGCTGGCAAGGGAAGCATTGGAATAATGAAATCTGAGCATGACAATTGCATGGGTGAGGTAGTGGTGGAAGCAGGCAATGTTATTGAAACAGATAAGATTCTGACAGGGCTTGACAGGGTAGATGCTGAGAGGCTGTTTCCCCTGGCTGGAGAGTCTAGAACTAAGGGACATAGTCTCAGGATAAGGGGTCAGCCATTTAGGACTGAGATGAGGAGGAATTTCTTCACTCAGAGGATTGTGAATCTTTGGAATTCTCTACCCCAGAGGGGTGGATGCTCAGTCATTGAGTATATTCAAGGATGAAATAGATAGATTTTTGGACTCTGAGGGAATCAAGGGATATGGTGAAAGGGTGGGAAATCGGAGTTGAGGTTGAAGATCAGCCATGATTTTATTGAATGGCGGAGCAGGCTCGAGGGGCCGGATGGCCTACTCCTGCTCCTATTTCTTATGTTCTTATGTTATGGAGATGGAAGTAAGTCTTTGTAATGGAGAGAATATGAGGATGGAAGCTCAGTTCAGGGCTGAACCATTTTCAGAACAGTCTGGTACAGCCTGAGACTGTGGCCATTCAAGTCAAGAATTTAGCACCGTGTACAGAGCTGATGGGAAGCCGAAGAGTGCCAAAACTTACACTCCCACACTTTCTTTGTTGCTTGAGAAGTTTCCAGGCTATGCAATCAAATCAACAGATTCAAAGTTCCCCAGGCTCCAACAAGAGGCTCCAACAATCATTTTCAGGAACAAGGAAAATTTAAATTCACTGATTTAGCTGCAAATGCAGGCAAAGAGACCGATGGCCCACAAGCTCGGGTAACGAGCCTATCCCAACCAAACCAAAGATAATCACGTCTATTGGTTTCTCGCATTTATTAAAGACACCCTTTCATTGTCACAAAATAGTTCAGCATCCAGCTATGTCCAGCCTCACCAACTGTTTCAAGTTTGCTTTTCATCCAGTATAAATTATTGAGTTGGACTACAAAAGCCTCATGAGTGTACATCAATTATTTTACTAGGGAATGTTCCTGCTATTCTTCTGATATAATCTTGTTATTATTGTGAAAAGACTTATAAAGAGAGCCAACAGGCCAGAATCCTCATGGATATTTATCTGCAAAGAGAAATGTTAACTACGCAGACCAAACAGACAGCATAGACTAGACACTGCAATAAAGACAGTCTTTCGCAGCCAGCCTCTCTAAGACAAAGTAAGATTCAGAACTTGATAAAAGAAAAATAAATAAATTAATCTGTTCTGGCAAAGGAAAAAAATAATCAGGCACTCAGACAAAATAACGCTGTCAGACTTCAAGGATTCATTGTCTGAGACAAGTCTTTCCCAGATGTGTCCAGGTCATTACTTGGGCATATCAGATGTTATACATAAATTAAGTCATGAATTTTGCAATTACATTTTTTTAACTGATTCCTATCCTGCCAGGTGATTCTGATCTGGGTGTATATAATGTAAATGTTAATATTGAGATTCTTCATTTAATTATAATAGGATTAATTAAAAACTATATTTCCTTTGGTGAAATCATAATTGTCATATTGCAACTGACATTACACCATTTTAATCAGGTCAAATTACTTCATGTTAACTTTGATTTCATTTCTAAAATGGTAATCTTATTTATCCTTAAATGGCAAGTGCCTGCTTATTTATTTCCAAGTTCTGTCCGCATTGTTCCACGTGTGCAATGTTTCTTAATCCATTAATGATTCCAACTAATTATCTTCCATAATCTTAGCTCAGCAGGCATTCATATTTATATTTATTCTCCTGAGATGAAGGAAACAATTTTACAAAAATGCTTTGTGTGCACCAGGATTATTTGAATAAATTAGAATGAGTTTTCTAGTGCAGTGCAAAACTAAAATGGTCCCACACGTTAACAACTAAAGGGCTGAGAAAACTGATATACCCATACATGATATGCTATAAATGCATGACTCCTTACCTTGGTACTTTTCTTTAGGTCCAAAAATTTATTTTACATATCCTTCCTGGTGTGGGAGGTCCTGGACAAATCATTCTCCTCTTCATATCATGCCATGTGTCATGGATCAATGCAATTTTTTTGATTTTCCCACGATTCAAAGAATATATTTCTGCTGTTATACATCATCAGTTAATGCTTTCAGGGCATCATCTTCAAAAGGGAATTTACAGGACTTCTTCCCTAAGGGAACCTTGAGGAAATATGCAAACAGCATTTGCTAAGATATAGAAAATTATGACAATTTGGGATACCAATGCTATTCTTGAAACACAGTTTGCTACAGGTTATGATGTTGTGACAATGTTGAATTGCCATTGGATTAAGAGATTTAGGGGGTAATTTTGATTTTCAGCGATAAAACCTGCGATTTCATATCAGCCGCCCATTAAACATCTCTCCCGATTTTCATTTTAATTGAAGTCCCTTCCCTGAGTGCTAGAACTGATGTCCTACATCAGATGGTTAAAGTTTCGTGAATTTTAACATGAATGAAAATCAGTAGAAAACATGGTGCATGCCTTTTAAAGGCCCAAGCATTCTTACAAAAGTAATTCAAAAGCAAAATACTGCAAAAGCTGGAAGTCTGAAATATAAACAGAAAATGCTGGCAAAGCTTTTCCAGCATTTTCTGTTTTTATTACAAAAGTAATTCCTTTTACTACTTCTCTCCTCATGTGCACACAAGATGGCATAAGGTCATCATGCTGCAATGAAATCATCATGTCACACAATTAAATGTGATTTTCCTGCCTGAAAACTACACTATCATCAAAATGCAAACAAGACAATTTTGACAATCCTGGACCTTTAAGGATCATTTATCATGCTTCCTGCTGATTTCCACTTATGTTAAAATAATTCAAGTTAAGAATCACTATTGACTATGTTAAAAATATTTTGGTTGCAGCCGTCAGCAATGTTTGCATCCTTACATTATACACTACAGGGTAGATTTTACAAATTCACATTCCCAGCATGGAGCTTTGCATGCAGAAGTGCTTATTGTTAATGGAGGTCATTGGGCCCCACAGGATTAAGGACATAAAATCTTGTGGTGCCCACTAATCTCCACATTTGAATTCCTGATATGCACTCCAGGATCCCACATCAGATACCCAAAATCGAAAAATCTACCCTCACAAGTAAAATTATCATCCTTGAAAATCTGCAAGCCTACAATCCCGACAATTGTGCTGGCATCATCCCCACCAGGAACCTCTACCATTGACCCTGGCAGACTTCCTGGGGCAGGTTGCCATTAAATGGCTTCACTGCCACCTGAGTTCCCGCCCACCCATGGGCGAGCAGCCAGTAACCACGCGAATAGCATTGACAGCTCACCCAACATAGTCAAATAAGTAATGAACCCCAATTTGGTTTGTGCCTCTCGCCCACGTCATCCGGCAGGTGCAACGGTCACCCTGCCCACTTGCAGAAGTTGAATTTCTCCCCCAACTATGCTTTGTATAACCCTTCAGCCGGTTGTAGAGAGGCGACTTTTATTATGTGAGATTTTCGCTCAGGTCCTGTGATTCGTTAAGAAGCGGGGTTTCTTTCAAAGTTTCTGTAATGCACTGCCTAACAGGGTGATGGAAGCAGATTCAATAGTAACTTTCAAAAGAAATTTGGATATATACTTGAAAAGGAAAAATTTGCAGGGCTATGGGGAAAGAGCAGGAGTGGGACTAGTTGGATAGCTCTTTCAAAGAGACGGCACAGGCACGATGGGCTGAATGGCCTCTTAACTCTTTATTAACTCACTTAACTCACATAATAGGTTCAGCCACAACATACATAGAAGCACAATTGTGTAATTACGTTTAAGCCTTGGTATGTTGATAATTAAGTTAGTTGAACAGGTGCTTAGTTCAGTCTGACCTCTCTTAAAGATAAGGGTGTAGCTGACTACAAGAATATAATAAGAATACAGTTTCTTGAACGGCCATGTGGCCTTGAGACTAGCTTCAGCCCTACTGATAACAAGGACAGGAATGTAGGGAGGAAGGGAATGCTCAGGCCTACGTGCAATAGTAATAGATGGCTATGGACGTTCAGGGGGCAGGCTCACTACTTGATTGACGAACTACCTGAGCCAATAAAGAATGTATGTGTACGCCCATATTCTGTAACAGATGGGCCTTCTTTACTGAACTGTATAAACATGAGCTGTTTCACTGACTCGGGGAAGCTGTACCTTCAACCATTGTTTTGAGGTGCTCTTCCACTTGTATACAAGTTGGGCTCAATAAAGTTTCTCTTTGTACTACTTGTTGGGTGTTAATGCACTGGTATAGTGTAAGTTTCGACACATGCTGTATGGTTCTATGATTCTATTAATAAGAAATTAGTAACCTGAATTGCTGTTACACCCATGATCTAGGTTACAATTAGGCTCGATAGATCACTTTAATACTGAATTAGTGGCCAAAATGACATAACCTTGAATGCCAGGGATCCCACTGCTGGAATGTACATTTTATAAATTTATTGATTCTACAAACAATGGGATTTCAGGACATAGAAAATTTAGCATTATACTCCAACATATTATTCTAAATTTGCAGCCAATATGATACAATCTACAATACTGTTAAATCATAGGTATATTCTCTGCAAGTCATACAATAAACACTTTCAATGAATTTTCATTTCAACAAAGTTAACATCAGAATTCAAGCCATGATCCACAGCCCCATCTCTGGCCTCACCTTATCTCGCTTGGATTTGGCAAAGGGTGCCAACCCTACCCACTATAGAAGGTGTGTATATATGGTTTCTCTTTCTGAGGGATTCATAAGCAAGGAAGATATGTTATATTAAGGATCCTGCAAAGAATGTTGCAGTGAGGGTCTATTTATTCTGATTATATAAAATATTGTTGGGATTGGGCATGTACATCACACTGGTATCAATGATGCACAAATCATCCAAGCTTCAATTTGATCTAGCAAAGAAGAAAGCATCACAAAGTGTAACTTTCTTCTGAAGAACATGTGACTCAATTATTTCCATAATTTCAACTGAATTCCTGATCTAATGGGGGTGTAATTGATAATAGAGAAACGGCCAGCCCTGACTGATTCTATTCAAGCCAATGGGAAAGAGAATCAGGTGGGGTGTAAAATGGGCTGCCGTTTCTCTATCTTCCGTTTTACAATACTATCCAAGACCAATTTCACCCCTAACATATCTAATCCACCCATACTCAAATTGGTCTTGTTCATAAACCTAAGCCCAGTCCTCTCTACATCCTAAATAGAGTATTTTCCACATTTACTAAATCTGGTAGTAACTTGACAGTCATCTAATAGCCACCATGATTGAGTAAGAATTTTTTAAATAACATTAACGTTAAAGCTAAAACACAATTATAGGAATAAAAGTTAAATGTTAACCCATCCCTTTATTATTTTGTGATACTGTTGTACGGTAACAGCTTGATACCAGTACCTGCTTAGATAGGATCTATCTGCAAAACCAGGAGATCTGTTATACTGTCTCCTCGACATCCATTGAACCACAGAAGTTTACAGCACGAAAAGAGGCCTTTCAGCCCATCGTGTCTATGCTGGCTCTTTGCTAGAGGCAATGTGGAGCCTATCAGTGTGCAAAAGCCAGTTAAAGTTTCAGTATTAGCAAAGATCAACAGGACAGTGAACTGTTTGCTGATATTAAGCAGTTTAAGAACTAAACTGTAAACTAAATTCTTAGGCAGTCCAACCTATCCCCAGAAACCTCTATTTACTGTGCACCGTTGTATTCCGGCTGAAGCTCAGCTGAAGGAGTATGAGCTCCCTCCTAAAGGCTAGCTCAAACTGCAAATTAAAATTCAATCTTTGTAACTTCACTCCAAGTTTGCATCATTATGAAGCCAAAACCATTTTGAATAAATACAAACTGTATACTATAACTTGCCTGTTAATTGCTACAAGCCAATTTACCAACTTGGAATGAATTTACAAGACCTTCCCCTTTTGAAACAGATCTAATTTTCATAATTTTTTTAAGGTTTCCAGTCAACCCCCTACCCTGCTTACACTGCCAGGATCTTTCAGTGAAGCATTCCATTCTCCAAGCTGTTGAAGCAGAATTAGTGATCCAATTTTACACTGAGTACACATATTCGTTTGCACAAGTGCAGATGGTCTAAACTAATCCAGCTGCATGTCTGGTAGAACAAAGAATGATTTGCATATAAAATTAGCTTCTTATTTGAACAATATTATTTCATAATCTCAAAACTCTGTCTCCCAGACGTTCTTTTTTTCCCTCCAAATTAAAGCAACCATAGCGCTAAATGTCGCATTTTAAATGACAGTTTATTCAGGATTCAGCAGTTGTGCAATGTAGTATGGATTGCACTCAAGGATTAGAGTATTTATTATTCATTAAACGTTATATTTGTGAAACTCATTAGAGAGATATTCATTTGAAAGAGAAAAAGAAAATTAAACTGGGAAATTCCATTAGAATTGAATGATGCTCTCAGCATTTAAATGAAATAATCTACAATACAAGCAGTACAAGCTGTATTAATAAAAATTACATCTGTTAGGTACGGTACAGAATAATAGCAGTACTGAATTCAATTATTCTTATATTCTATGTACAATGGCAGGAGGATTGATTTGAAGAAAGATCATGGATCGATGTAGAGTGAATTATTCTCTAAATGTGCATAACAGGCATGGTACCGGGTACCGAAAGGTCATCTCTAGTGTGATTTAAAAGTGCTGTATTTCTTGGGTTAGCTTGACAGTACAACTGCAATATTATGTTACCTCAAGAAAATTAACTTTCATCAGCTGGGTCTGGACTTCAGTTAGAGTCTTTGTAGATTTTTCAAATGGCTTCCCTTCTGAAATTTTATGGTGGGTACATGACAGCACACAACGGTGGAAAGCAGGGCAGACATTTTCAGAGAAAAACCTGCTGGTATCTCTGCATATTAGAAAGAAAGAAAGACTTGCATTTACAAACCGTTTTTCACGGCCTCAGATCGTCCCAAAGTGCTTTACTTCCAAACTATACTTTTGAAGTGTAGTTGCTGTTGTAACGTAGGAAACACGGCAGCCATTTTGGGCACAGCAAAATCCCACAAACAGCAATGAAATAAATGATGACATAATCTGTTTTAGGTGTTGGTCAAGGGATAAATGCTGACCAGGACAACGAGGAGAACACCCCCTGCTCTTCTTTGAATAGTCCCGTGGGATCTTTTATGTCCACCTGAGAGGGCAGACAGGGCTTTGGTTAAACGTCTCATCCAAAAAACAGCACCTTCAACAATGCAGCACTCCCTCAGTACTGCACTGCAGTGTCAGCCTGGATTATGTGCTCAAGCCTCTGGAGTAGGACTTTAACCCATGACTGACTCCGAGGCGAGAGTGGCCCATGTTCCATATCAGAAATTATTGTACTACAAACTACCGTATATCTATTGCAGCAACAATTGACAATCTATTAACTCTGAGTACTCAGATTGATTTAGTATGATGATTGGGGTTATTACAACATGCAATTAAATAAAAATAAAATCACTGCATTTTAAAACATAAAAAGATGTACTTTCATTTTGTCATTGTATTAAATTTTAAACTGCCCGTATGTTATCATTGCAAAAAAAGTACAGAACCAAAGTATGCAATGTTTTCATTTCTGGTCCTATGCGTTCCAGTGACTCAGTGTAGAAAATATGACTTCACTGATTTCCAATATGTGTCCAAATAAAAATGGCTGACATTTGAGATGTTGGGCAACTGGTGTTTTTGGATTACCAGCGAAAAGAGTCATAGATTCATTAATGTAAGAGAAAAGGGGAAACCAATATTGTACCAATAAATCAATGCTGACAGCCCCCTGGTGCTTGGAAATGTATACCAGTTGAACAAATTAGATTACAAGTTAAGATTTTATCCTATAATAAATTAGTCTAAATCTACTATGACATAACTTAAACGTTAACGCAAAATACTCATCTCCAATTAACTTAAGGTCCTTAAGCGTCCTCAGACTGATTCGAACCTTCATTGCATGAAGCAACTCTCATCTGCCATGTAGCACGGACGCCGGAAGCTTAGAAAAATAGCTTTCTCGATGCTCTGACTGGCTAAAGTTAATCAGGGAGAGTTAGTGAAGTAGGGATTAGTCCAACAAATTCATAAGCCAATGATCCTTTGCTTATTGAAATACAGCATATAGGAGCTCCCTCTTAATCTTACCAGGTAACCTAGTGGCTCCGTAGCAGGGAGAAATCTCACCTGCCCTCATCTGTTGTGGTTTAGTAAATCTGCATGCAGTCTGACTTATCCTGAAAAATGATCTAATTTTAGTGTCTTGGGATTGAAAATTAGCTGTTTGGTTTTCCCACTTTATAATTTTACGCATCAGCCTTTTTAAGATATATTGCCATTTAATTACAAGACAGGCTATTGAAGAGCATAATTTTGCAAAACGTATTATGTTCTATTTATCATTTTCACCCTTTCATTTTACATTTTTGATTTGAAGGTCCATATAGCTTTGAATCAGAATGCAGTCTTACACTATCATCTACTATCTTCCTAGGAGTAACATGTTGGTAGGCTGTCCCATGTGATTTCAGTAAACAAATTTCAAGGTGCTTTGAAACTGCTAAACTTAGCAGAAAGAAGAATCTCCAAAACAGCTATTTTAAAATCAGTTTAAAATCAGGCTATTTAATGCATTCTAGAAAATAGTACTGGTAAATTTCCAAATGTTTTCCGTACTACCCCTTTATAACATCTCCAAAATTGCAAAAGGGGGCTTGGGCTCACCTACGACATGGGCACACCTGTGCCATGGGGAGGGCTGGGTTGGTCACGTTTTGCAAGGCCAACCTCTGTTCCACATTTGAATAAGCTCCCTGCACAAGAAAATTGGGCACAGGCAGCCTGGCCACCAGTGCAAGAGGTTGAGGGGTATGGGAGGGGGAAGGGATGGGACATGAAAAACAGCCAGGTAGCCGCTTTTGAAGAGCCGCTGTTGGCCCTTAAATGGCATTGGACGCTTTGCTCCGGATGCCGTTCTGCTTGCATCAAATTGCATCACATGCTCCGACTGATACAAGCAGGAGCACAGACCTTGAGGCATTTAGGTAGCAACTTTGAGGATGGAGCACTTATACATAGCACTAGGTTAGGAAATGGCATACATTTTGGGGTCAGCAAGGGCAA
Source organism: Heptranchias perlo (assembly GCF_035084215.1). Taxonomy (NCBI): domain Eukaryota; kingdom Metazoa; phylum Chordata; class Chondrichthyes; order Hexanchiformes; family Hexanchidae; genus Heptranchias; species Heptranchias perlo. The sequence goes on from NC_090325.1 coordinate 75,346,510, forward strand.
ATACGGCAGTAGAATTTAGAAGCATTTTATCATCTAAATATCACTTAATAAATTTGGAGAATTTTATTTTTCCTTAGTACAGGCAGTTGTTTTTGGGAAGGGCCATGTTAAGGTGACAATTGATGGTAGGATGCTGTAAGATGGCAGTAAGCGACAATAGATGGAAATGTATAGCATATTGGTGTTTCATTCATTTACAATACTGAGAGCAGTTCTCAATTACTGTTCCACCAATCTTCCAGGCTGCATCTCTGCTCCTTTTATTTCCTCCTGGATTTCCTCAATCCTCCTCCTCTGCTTCAGCTGTAAGACGGGCCTTCTCTTCGTCCTGTTACACACTTGCTTCTCTTCATATTGAAAAGTCATGCAACATACAACAAACTATAATTATGTTGGAGGCATTGTCTGTTTGTAGGGCCAGAATTTGCTGGAAACTTGTGCCGTAGCAATGACGCATCCACGTTGTGCGCCATTGGTAAAACGTAAACGTTATAGGAAATGACGGAGTAAGCGAATTATGTTATTGGTTGCACTGCGCCATAATTTGCCATGACATTTGCGCCATTCCGCCGATACCCTCGCCTAAACCAAGAAAAGTTTGTTTTCATAGCTGCACCCACCTTTGCAATCAATGGCATTCATGAATTTCCAGAATTTACGCCCATTTTCTCACTACAGCCACTTAGACTGAAAAATATTGGTGCAGGTAACCTGGTATTGACGTGATTTATGGCCTTCACACGACTGTCAGTCTGGGAGACCAACAAAGGGCTCTTTAAAGCTGCGGTGCCTCACCCCTGCAGTCTGGAAATTGTTCTCAGATTTTGTTTTCTAATTCTCTCAGTTTTAGCAGTCTTTTCCTGCCAGTTTTGCCATCCAGAGTCCTGTTAGTGTTTGAAGGCAATTAATTCAGGACCCCCACCTCTTTCTACATGTTAAGAAGGTGAAAGTATTGCAATGGCCTATCCCAATGAGGTTCCCGTGGAACTGCCCATGGCATTAAAGGGACAGGGGCAGTATGGACAGGAAATTGGCTGAGACAGGAAGCGGAGAGTAGTGAACGGCTGTTTTTCAGACTGGAGGGAAATCCCCCAGGTCCTAGTGGTGTCCTCAGGGGTCTGTATTAGAACAACTGCTTTTTTTGATATATATTAATGACCTGGATTTGGGTTGAAGGGAGACAATTTCAAAGTTTGCAGATGACACAAAACTTGCAAATGTAATAAACAGCGAGGAGGATAGTAGTAGACTTCAGGAGAACATACACAGACTGATGAAATGGGCAGACACATGGCAGATGAAATTTAATGCAGAGAAGTGTGAAGTGATGCATTTTGAGAGGAAGAATGAGGAGAGGCAAATAAACTAAATTATACAATTTCAAACAGGGTGCAGGAACAGAGAGACCTGGGGGTTCACATACAGAAATCTTTGAAGGTGGCAAGACAAGTTGATAAAACTGCTAAAAAGCATATAGGATTCTTGGCTTTATAAATAGTGACATAGAGTTCAAAAGCAAGGAAGTTATGCTAAACCTTTATAAATCACTGGGTACACATCAGCAAGAGTGCTGTGTCCAATTCGGAGCACCACACTTTAGGAAGAATGTTAAAGCCTTGAAGAGGGATGATGTGGCCTTTGATTCTTTTGCCAATCACCTTAAATCTGTGTCCTCTGGTTCTTAACACCCCACCTCCCCCACCAGCAGGAACAGTTTTTCTCCATCTTGGAGCGATGAGAATTTTTTTTTACTCAGTGAGTTGTTATGATCTGGAATGCACTGCCTGAAAGAGCGGTGGAAGCAGATTCAACAGTAACTTTTAAAAAGGAAATTGGATGTATACTTGAAAAGGCAAAATTTGAAGAGGGTGCAGAGGAGATTTACCAAATGGTTAACAGAGATGAGGGACTTCAGTTATGTGGAGCGACTAGAGAAGATGCAATTGTTCTCCTTAGAGCAAAGAAAGTTAAGGGGAGATTTAATAAAGGTGTTAAAAAGGTTGAAGGGTGTTGATGGAGTAAATATGGTAAACTGTTTTCACTGGCAGGAGGGTCGGTAGCCAAAGTTCACAGATTTAAGATAATTGGCTAAAGAACCAGTGGAATAGAATAGAATCATAGAATGGTTACAGCACGGAATGATGCCATTCAGCCCATCGAGTCTGTGCCGGCTCTCTGCAAGAGCAATCCAGCTAGATAGTCCTAATCCCCCGCCCTATCTCTGTAGCCCTGCAAGTTTTTTCCCTTCAAGTACTTATCCAATTCCCCTTTGAAGACCATGATTGAATCTGTCTCCACCACCCCCTCAGGCAGTGCATTCCAGATCATAACCACTCGCTGTGTAAAAAAGTTTTTCCACATGTCGCCTTTGATTCTTTTGCCAATCACCTTAAATCTGTGTCCTCTGGTTCTTAACACCCCACCTCCCCCACTAGCAGGAACAGTTTTTCTCCATCTTGGAGCGATGAGAATTTTTTTTTACTCAGTGAGTTGTTATGATCTGGAATGCACTGCCTGAAAGAGCGGTGGAAGCAGATTCAACAGTAACTTTTAAAAAGGAAATTGGATGTATACTTGAAAAGGCAAAATTTGCAGGGCTATGGGGAAAGAGCAGGTGAGTAGGACTAATTGGATAACTCAAAGAGCCGGCAGAGGCACGATGGACCAAATGGCCTCCTTCCATGCTGTAAGATTCTATGATTAGATTATTGCACCACCGGCCATGCAGTTATGCTCTCACCTGTTTATTAATCTAGTACCTGGTCTTGCAGTATGCTAAAATCCAACATAATATTATTTACGTACAGAGTGTGTTCCCTGAAAGCTCCCCTCTCCATTCAATGTTGCTGGTGTTTCCATGGTGCTGAACTCCAGCAATTTTATCCATGTTACACACCATTTTAGCAGATAACAAATAAGCAGTAGCCAAGGAAGGAACCAAGGAAGTAAAGCACACAAAACAAGCAAAAAACAATTGCACACTCTGCTTTTCAACTTACCATTTTACTAATAAATGCACAAAAATGTGCAAATATGATTATTGAGATCTCATGCCAGACAATGGTGTCTATTACTCATTTTTTATCTACTATTCAAAAATGCAATTAGCTACATCTGGATTCCCAATTAGCCATATGTAGGTATTGGTTAACATATTGGACAACACTGTCTTAAAGCAATACTTGAACAATGAACCCTTCACAATGTACTCTGGTTAAGGAGGGGAGGCTCTAACTCTGCATCTTGCACTATGGCTACCCAGCTTTCCAAGAGCAATTACAAATATTTGCATACCCCCACATCTCTTGCTTCAGATCTCTCATGCCACTTGGCACACACTGCTAGCGTCCCCTCATTTACTTTATCTTCCTGCAGGAGAAATTGGCACACAATGCCCATCAGGCGCAGGCCACTGGAGGGAGTATCCCGACTTTTAAACCCCTCACGCATATGAGGAGAAGATCATGGAACTCATGGGGAGGGACCCTGCACTTGCAATAGGAGAAGGTGCTCGGCAGCATATTGCCAGCGCCAGGTTAACAATTCATAGAAATACATCGACGTTACAACACAGAAACTGGTGGTTTGGCACAACCAGTCCATGTCGGTGTTAACCCTCCACACAGGCAGATAATTCGATTAGTGACTGAACATCTATACTATCACCCTGGAATCCCTGTGAAGCACCACACAGACAAGGCATTCCACTCCCTGCTCTGTTTCCTTAATCCCAAGGGGGTAATGCTCACCCATTCTTAGCTTCTACCCTCCTTTCCTGCAGATCCACCACAGCAACGTGTATCACAGGAGGAGGAGAAGGAGGATGGTGATGATGAGGATGAGGAAGAGGAAGAGGAAGAGGAAGAGGACGAACAGAGACTTAACAAACTCCTGCTCAACTATGATGATGATAAAGAGGTTAATGATAAAGATGGCAGACAGCAGCCTATCCATGAGTTCCTCCACAGACCTTCTGTCACCTGTTCCTCTGCTCCAATCTCCTCCAGTTCATCGCCTGATTCATTTGCTTCTTCACTCCCAGGCACCAGATACTTTCACCTGAGGAGCAATTTCAAATACCATCCACCTGTTTCTCACTTGAAAGATGAGGGGCCGGCAGAGGAAAATTGGGAAGCGGGGACCTTGACTGGCCCTTTTCAGGGTACGATTTTCAGGCATGCCTGATATGGGTGGATCCAGTGGCAGCTTTGTAACAGATTTTTTTTCAATTTGTAAATGCCTTCTGTTTGCTCCTTGTATTACCCTTTGCAAATATAATTAACCACATTGGCGTCTGCTGCCATTTCAGCCGAGCAGATTGAATATTAGTTGCAGCCTCTTCACTTGTTTGTTGCATTTTTCACAGTAAATTTCCTATTCATATTTTAATTCCAGAAACTTCTTTAATTCAACCTGTTTCCTCAAAATGTGTTCTTTTAAAGGACAATGTTTTAGTATGTCACTGCGCTCTCCAAATACAAGATCAAATGATACTTATGGATGAAGACCATTCAGCCCATCTTAATTCATCCATCCAAAACAATCCTACACTTCCCCATTGCTGCAGCTAGTTGTTTCTTAAATGATTCCAGGATTTTATCCTCCACCACTCTGCCCAGAAGTTTATTCCAAATGTTGATCACTCTTTTTGAAGAAGAACGTCTTGATATCAATGCTAAATTTATCTTTTACTAGTTTGAACATGTATCCCTCTATAATTTAAAGTTGTATTCGAATTAACATTTTTCCATACCATGAAATATATCTTATATATCTTTATATGATCACCTCTCAGACATCCTTTTTCCAGGCTGAAATGTCCAAGTCTCTGTGGTCTTTCCCATAACGCCAATCCTTGACACTGTGGATTAACCTCATGCCACCATTGCATGAATCTCTCCCTGGTTTCATGGCAACCAGAACTGGACATTGTACTCAAGGTGCAGTCTGACTACAGCACTGCACAGTTTGATCATGACTCCTCCTGAAAGTGATGACATCCTGTGACATAATTGATGGATAATCACGGGATGTGCCCATGCACTTTCCCAATATGTGCTCCCAGAGGCTGAGACTCCTTGCCAGGTGAGCGCAAGCAGAAATTTTATCCTATAACAATATTCATGCAAATACCATCAGTTTAGTCTGGCAGTCAAGATTCCTAGAGCAGCCATATTGTGATTCTCGTGGCTACTTCAACTTGGAAGCATTTCTGTCCTCAGTTGAGTGTTTGTCTTGCCTGTGAACATGTTCTTCAATGCACTGTCAATTGTTTCAAGGACTTCCTCCCTTTCATCATTCATCTCATGGATAGTTTATACACCATTAAAAGGTCCAAGCACCCACTGTAGACTTCAATTTACCACAAAAAATTATTTACTGATCCGGATCGCTCCATTTTTATAACCCGACAGTGAGTTATACACAACTCACTGGGATAGAATCAGCCTTCCGCTGCTTTCAGCACTGCATGTAGCTAAATACCATTACTGCTTTCTCTGCCCGAATAACTCATGGACTGCACTACTGATCCCCTTTGGTCACAAGTCTCAGCTACAGCCAGATGACTGGATCACTTCCAGATCAGGGAATATGGTCTGTTCCATTGTAAACCAAAGAAACAGCCTGATTTGTTATCCCTTTCCTAACAAGAAACAATTACAATGCAATAAAGGTAAAAATAATAGCTAGGTGATTTAAACTGAATTAAATCTGATACAGCAGCTATTTTGTTTTTGCTACCTTAACAGCTTTGATCTCTCTAAATTAAAGAATTGTGTTTCTAGCACCTATTGTTCTATGATTATAGCTTGTGCTTCAGAAAATGTGAAGAATGCTACAATTATGCCTCATAAAGTATGTACTTATTTTCATCTACAATCTTGCACAAACCATATAAAAGTGAATATGATTAAAGAATAGCTGAATGATGGATCACTTGCTGTAATCTGTAAGAGAGCAATTTATTTTAGATTAAGCTTTAGTTATCTGGTTCATCGATGCTCCAAGCTGACACCACCCTGCCCACAAGTCAACTTCATCCCACCACTGGACCTCAGACTTCAAGTTAGGACTCTTTCATGTCATCTCCACCCTGTCCTCTGTTCACAACCAGGACATGTCTCTGCTAATCACTACCATGCCTATGTAACCTGAATCCAACCTATGTCCATTCACACGTACATTTTGGCAGCTGCTCCGGACCTCAGCTCATTACTTCTATCTCCTTTTTTCTCTCTTGGCTCCTCTGGAGCCCTTCTCTCCTGTCTCCTCCATGTCCTGTCAGCCAGTCGTGGTGCCTTTCATTTCTCCCCTCTTGAGCAGTTTGCCCCCTCAATCCTTTCCGCAACCCATCACTATATCTCTGCCTTCCTACTTTCCTGCTGCTGTCCCGGGCTTGATTCCCTGTTGGATAAGCCCATAGCTACTCTTTACACCTCCCTCAGCATTCTATGAAGGGCCTATTCTCTGAAGCACACTTTGCTCCCTCCATACAACCAGCAACCCAAACTGCCCCATCACACTCACTTGCCAATCTTTCCACTCAGTGCACCCGCTGGGGGGCAATCTCAACAATATCCTTCCTGTCCCACTCATCCACTCACCCCGGCTCACTCAGACTCTCCCAGCAGATCAACAATCACCGTACCTCCTCCGGAATGTTTGTTCACTCACAAACAAGGCCCTTGCCATCCACAACCTTATTGTGGATGATTGCATTGACATCAAGGCGTTGACTGAAACTTGGCTCATGAGTGGCAACACATTGCGGGGGGGAAATTACGGTAGGGCCCATTTTCGGGCGCGGGTAGCGGAATCCGCTATTACCCCGCGCCTGATGGCCCCTACGCAGGCAGCACATGAATTTCGAGCTGCCTGCTACTCACCATGATATCTCCATGCAGCCAGCGCTACCCGCGCTGCTGAGAGGCTGCACGGAGAATGAGGAAGCCGGAAATGGGGCGTGCACAGCACACGTCATCGGCAGCCTGCACCTCTTAAAGGTGCAGGTGCACATTTTAAATAGGATATGCGCAGTCCACTAGGAGGAGGGAAAGGTGGCCGCAAGGATTGCAGGACCGGCATGAGAGAGGTCCCCGTGCTTCTCCGATGATACACTGGAGGTCTTGGTGGAAGCGGTGGACAAAAGGAGGGCTAATATGAACACGCAGGGAGGCAGGAGACCCTCCAGACTGCAGCTCCACAGGCATTGGCAGGCTGTGGCGCAGGAAGTAAACGCCATGAGCATTGCACCATGCACGTGGGTGCAGTGCCAAAAGAAATTCAATGATTTGACACGATTGGTTAAGGTGAGTGAATGCAAGTGTCAAGTGGCACATCCTACCAACTGCACCCTCGCTCCACGCATGACACCCCCCATCACCTACCCACCAACAAACACTGCCCATCCGCATGCAATGCTGCATTTGGCATGCTACATCTCACGTGCACATATCACCACACTTACAGGCCACACAACCACCACTCACAGTTCACACACGCTGGCAGCTATTTGACCACAACAGGCACATCACTCACACACCTTGCAGGATACTCACTGACACACTGTCCTCTGTCTTGCAGGAGAAGGTGGTGCATAACAGCCGGCAGCAGGAGAGACCTGAGGGTGGACGGGGATGCTTACAACTCCTCACCCCCTACAGGCGACAATGCTTCGGATCATTGGGCGGGATGTCGCTGCAGCCTTGACCACATGCTGTGCTGGAGGTCCAAATGAAGGGGGTCTCTGCCTATCTAATGCTCCTTTTTGTTTCCAACATCTCCCTCCTCCCATAACCTTTTCTGACTCACATGCTGCAGATGCTGTCAGCACGCACGTCTTACTTGCTCCTCTCTCCACTCTACAACTCAACCTGTTTCCCTTTGTCATTGCAGATAGCCAGGAACACGTGGCAGCACCCTCCGAGGAGGAGGAGGAGGAGGACACTGAAGCCAAACCATCACTTGATCTGACACTCGCATCCACCAGCTCAGAGACTGACACTGCGCGTCCTTCAGAGGTGAGGTTAGAGGAGGGATCTGCACGTGGTGAGACACCGAACACAAATGCGCAGGAGCCGGGGCAGGGGGAACAGATATCACAGCTGCCAGCTCACCGGAGGGCGAGGTCGCTCACTAGTTTTTCTGCAGAGGAATCAGATGAGGACTTCGATGGACCAGGCTACAGAAGACGGCTGATGGGCGTACACCACCAAATGCTTGGGGCACTGGAAAGCCTGGCAGAAAGCCTGCGTACAATGACAATGGGCATGGAGGAGACCAGCTCCAACTTGGCACAGGGCTGTGCGCAGAGCTTGGAGCCCACCCTTTCTCACATGGTGGTCACCTCCATCAGCACACCTGTGGAACCCAGCATACTGCAGCATCTGGTGGCCAATTTTGCAGCTGCCATTGCAGCACAAACCGATGTCATCAAAGGTCTGCTACGGTTGCTGCTCATGCTGCTGCAATGTAAGTTCAGACTGTTGCTCTTGCGGCTCTGAGTATCCACTGTGGAATGGGGCTCCCCGGGCATCACAGCAATCCGTTCTCCAGCTGATCACCAGGAGTGCTGTAGCGCCGCCCCGGGGGAGTGGCTGTGGCACCATGGCAGTCGGACCTGCTGTCCTCTCTCTGAACGACAGCATTCCTGCTCCCGCCCCTGTCACTCCGCCAGTGTCCTTGTTATTGCCTATTGGCCAGCCGGGCCAGACTGCTGCAGTCCAGGCCAAGATGATGCAGTCTGAAGCCGAGCCCTCCCAGCCCAGAGCTGCTCGAGGTCATCCTCCAAGACCATCTGCACGCTCCCCCAATGAAGGCCAGCAGCCTTCCACCACCCATGCTCCAGCCACTGGGGAAGCACATCGTAGGAGCACTAGGATAGGTAAAGGAACACGAACAAAAGGCACTAAGGGAATGCACAAGGGTGAATAGTTCTGTTCTGTTTCCATAATTTCATTTATTCATTGATAAATGTGACTTTGAATTTGCATTTGGTGGTGGTTTTTATTTGTGCGATAAGCTGAGGGGGAAACCAATGTGCAATCAGAGGAGTGCAATTTGTTTGTCTTGTGAGAGCGGAAAGATGGGGAGTGTTGAGCCACGGGGTGATGGGATAGACCTTGTTGCCCAGTAGCCAGCCTTTGACTTGCCAAGGCGGGTGAAAGATAGCTGGCATGTTGGACTGCTGCATGACGAAGGCGTCATGACTGCTGCCAGGGTAGCTCGTTCTGCTTGTCTCTGTCGAGAGGGAAGCTGATGAACCAGTTCCTCATCTCATACAGAGCGTCTGTGACCTCCCTTATGCAGCAGTGCACTGCATACTGCGAGATGTTGCACATGTCGCTAGCAAAGGCCTGAAATGCTCCTGAGCCGTAGAAATTCAGCGCCACAGTTACCTTCACAGCCACAAGCAATGCTGTCCTCGCCCTGCTCTGAGGCTGCAATTATGGCTGTACCAGTTGACAGATCTCGGTCATGGCTTCCTTGCTGAACCTTAGGTGTCAGATGCAATCCTCCTCGCTCATGTTGCGGTAAGAGAATTGGTCCCAGAAGGCCCTCATTGGATACGGCCTCCTGCTCACTGCCCTGCGCCTCCTCGTCCTCCCTCTCCTTGCAGCTTGACCTGCTGTGCGTGGCATCTCTGCATGCTCCCAGTCGTGGCCGATGCCCAGCTGGAGCCCTAGCAGACCGCCCATGGTTGCCAGGAATGTTGTTCAACCACGGTTGTAATTTTCCGAACCATAAGGCAGTACCTGCCAAGCCACTCTCAAACGTACGCTAGAAACTCTCAGCAAGTACAGGGAGCTTCAAAAAACACTTCCTATTCCACCAGCAGCCAGACGCAATAATCCAGCAACTAACCTGTAAATCCTGCATGGTCCCTTTAAATAACGCTGGTGAGGGGTCCTCCAGCCACTCTAAGACATGTTCAGGTGTGCATGGTTAAGACGGTTCGTTGAGTTGAGCGTTAAGCTCCAAAATGGTGTCTATCACTTTAAATCAGCGTTGCACACTGATTGCTTACATTTTCTCCTTACTTCACATGCTTCCAGCGTTCAGTATTTGCTAACTCTTATACCAAGATGGTGTCCGATGCATGTCACGCTGGAATGTGCGTGTGCAGCAGCCAAGACGCCATCTTGGATGTTTGAGAGGCCGCGTAGTGCCGAAACAACGGGCGCTACATGGCCCAATTTAGCGCCCTAAGTGCTTTGAGCAAGTGTTTAGAGCTTCTGTGAAGAAGATGCTGGACCACCGATGGAAGATAGTTATCATATTTAGGGATAGCAACAGCTACTGTAAAATATAGATAATTTTAAATCAAAGGTGGATATTGAACTCAAGGACCATGACTGACCACAGACCAAGTTCTTATCAGAGTAAGAGAACATATTGTTGACGTATTTTCAAGTGAGGCATGGTAGCATTGCAACTTTAAACTCCTAAACCCATCTGTACCTAATTGGGTTTCTAAAATGTTTGCTATCGAAAACAAAAGATAATAAAAATGGTGCCGCAGGCAATACTCTCATCTAACTTGTTCAAAAATAGTGGAAACTGTGTCATGTCAGATACAATCACTTTAAAGCTTTTGAACAAGTCTGAATGGTTTTGATATGTGTGAGACACAGGTGACCTAGACAAGTCACAAGATATACAAAAAGTCACATTTCCTCAATTCACGTTGCCAGTTATAGTAAAACAAGCTTTCTTCCCTCTGCTATCTAGTTTCAAATGCAGAGACCCAGACCTTTTGCAGTTCTCAATCACTTTACAAGACTTTCTCAGCCCATTATATTACTGGTGCCAGTAAAATATAACCCTACCTACCAACCCAGTTTAATTGTCTTCAGAAAGGCTAATCCATTTTACACACCCAGAATATACGTTAGGAATTCAACAGTTAGAAGCAGGTGTGATTTTAACCTAGCTCACCTGACAGGAAACTGATGGGATCGGGTGAAACGCCAGTTTTACATCGAGGCCAACATTGCTCTCCATTAACTTCAATGGAGTGTAAAATCGGGAGGGGGTGTAAAACCAGTGTTGCACCCGATCCCGTCAGTTTCCTGATGGGTGAGTTAGGTTAAAATTGCCTCTATTATGTCTGAGAGATAAGCCCTGAATTTCCATAGGTGTTCCACCAGGTCCCCACTGTAACTCTGGTGGGAGTCCGGTGGAACCCATTGGAAAACGACAGGGATCCAGTTGCGCCGAATCCACGCTGATTCCAAGGTTTCATGTAAACACTGGAATCTTTACTGAACCCTTACAAGGCCAATGGGATGGTCCTGGAGATGGGGACTCCCTATGCTAGGAGCTTCTGCTTCCCCGTTCTCAGTTGGGATCCAGGGTGTTACAGGAAGCCGGTATACGGAGTGAGGAGAAGCCTACTGACCTTCAGATGGGTGAAGGTGGGCCCCACTGGTGGGGGGGGGGGGGGCAGGATCCAGGTGAGTTGAAGGGTCCGAACTCCTGAACAAACTGTTTTTTGAAAAAATAATTGGTTTTACACCCTTGAACAGGAGGCCGAGGGGGGGCACAATGGGATCATGTGAGGAGGCGTGGGCAACCCTTCCCTCCCCCTCCCCCATGGCACGCAGACACCAGTTTTTCTGGCTTTATGGAGCATGCAGGCACGAGAGATTAGGGTCCCTCCCACTGACCCCACTAAATCTGGCAGGGTCAGGGCAGGAGGGTACTGACAGGTGCAATCCTGCGGATTTCGGGATCACATCGTTCAGGGAATTTTGGGGGCCTGAAGCCCCCAGCTCCCCCCACCCCACTCCGCCCCTGGGCCTAAGCTAGCCGGCTAGGCCCACATGCTTCAGGGTTCAGTTGGTAGTGGGAGCTGTGGGGCCTGAGGGTCAGCAGGGAGCGGAGGAGCTGACTGGGGGAGATTGGTGAGCCTGACTCTGGATCCAACACATGCTGTGGGCACTCCTGGTGCCCCAGGGCCTGGCTTCTGCTGTGCCTGGGCACATGTTGTGGGTCAGGCCACAGCACTAACCTCTTCTCCAGGGGAATGGACAGGCCTGGGGGTGGTGGCAGGCAAATGAGATTGGGGCTGGGGGAGGGGGTAATTAGAGCATGGGGAAGGTATGGGAATATAAACAGAACAGTTATATATAGTGTACTTTGTCAGCCTCAGCTCGGTGGTAGCACTCTCATGAGTCAGAAGGCCAGGGGTTCAAGCTCCACTCCAGAGACTTGAGCACATAATCTAGGCTGACACTTCAGTGCAGTACAGAGAAAGTGCTGCACCATTGGAGATGTCAAGTTTCAGATTAAACTGAGGCCCCATCTACCCTCTCAGGCGGTACATGAAAGATCCCATGGTATTATTTGAAGAAGAGCAGGAGAGGCGCCCTGGCCAATATTTATCCCTCAACCAACGCCAACAAAAACAGATTATCTGGTTGTCGTTGTTTGTGGTACCTTGCTGTGCTCAAAATGGCTGTGGTATTTGCCTACCAAACAATAGTGACTATACCATGTTGGCTGTGAAGCGCTTTGGGATGTCATGAGGATGTGAAAGGCACTATATAAATGCAAGTACTTTCTTTACTATTCATCCAATTAAACAGGTATCTCCATCTTCCAAAGATCTATGAGACCAGATACATTAAGGCTGTCTAATCTGGTTTTATTCTCTGTTTCCTATGTGGCTGATGAACAAACAAGCAAGAATTTTGTTGTTTGCTTTTCTCATGCTTTGCTCCTTTTATATCCGCCTGAATTTTAATCTTCAGGGACTTATGTTCAAGTACCCTTGTCAGAGTGAATGACTTTCATGGCCTATCTCCCAATTGGTCCAAATGATGTGAACTATCGAGTGGAGTGTGCCACACTGACTTGGAGAAGTGTAAGATGAAGGTAATTGCAGCAACTTGTCCAGAGATAAATTGGGTTACATTTCAATTTCACCTCATGGTAAACTAATCTTCTTTCCTTCTAAATAATACCTTTCAAAATCTAAAATTGCACTTTCTCCTACACAATCTGATTTTCTTTCATAAAGATTTTCATTTAAATCTCATTTGGAGCAAAACAAAAATGCACACCAGTGCTCACAGAACAAAAATGATCTGTAATTTTCACAGCAAAGCCATAAATGTCAGATTTATGGATTGAACCTGACAGGAAACACTGACCAGGGATGTCTGTGTCTACATGTACAACAGAAGACAATTTGCAAGGTGAAGCAGTTAGCTGTATCAGTGACACAGTGTAAAAGATCCCAAGAGACTTTTAAGGCAAAATGAAAATACTCCAATCCTTTTTTTTAGCTATTAGCTTCCAGACCTTTGCTCCACAATGATTTATAGCTGCAATATAAGGAACTGGATGATAGCCTAGTCCTGAAAATGCAATTGCTCTGTTGACTGCTTATTTGGGAACGAAGTCTTAACACATTTACATAAGATAGATAAATACTAATACAATTCCAGCCTCTAAAATCTTGCAAATATGTTCTGAGATATAGCCTGTAATATACTATTTTTCTATAATGGATTATAACAATTTTGAAAATAATGCAGATCTGATTCACAAATTACTTATATGGTTCAAAAGTTAAAGTCACTATCATTGAACAATTACTATTTACATTAGTTTAACTACAAAATTGCCATTATAAAATCTGTAGGCAATGCTGAAGGCTCACAAGTACTAAATTATAGTGAAACAAAAATTATCACTTTAGTACTATCGAATCCCAACCCAATCTCTGGTCACTTTAGTGGTGTTAATAATTTCTACAAATTGATACAAAATCAATCAATAAATCATTTAAACAAGAAAAAATGGGAAGATTTTCATCTTCAGTTGTAAATCAGCTCTAATTTGGTCTGCACTGCTTTAAGACCCACCTAACTCACAAGTACTAAAAGCACCCAATTTCGTGGGAGGTCCCATTCCTGATCCAAAATTGGGACCCGGCGTTGTAGTGGTGGTGTACCGACCCCCTCAAGGGCCCACGTGGGTAAGAAAGCATCCTGGATCGCCAAAGATTTAAATTTAAAGAAAAATAAGTTCCACCAGATAGATGGGTGGAATGGCTGGGTGGGGTGAGGAGAATGTGACTGGAGTTGAAGAGCTGACCTGAGCAACTCCTCCCCAAGGGTGCAACAAAACTGGGCTGTAATCTTAACCTAACGTGCCTGGCAGGAAACTGGGATCGAATCGGCCACCCATTTAACACCTCGCCTGATTTTACTTTCCAGCTGGGTTAGGTTAAAATGATCCCACCGGAGTTTCCATGGGCATGGGACCGACAGGTACCAGAGATGTGTCTGTAGTGTCTTTTATGCTCGCCTGCCCCATTTTAATGATGTGTCCGCTCCTCGTTAATGAAATGCCCTCCCACTGACCCCAAGAACTCCGGTAGGGGCAACACTGGAGGGGACCATCTGACGTAAACACAAGGATCACAAGCAAAGGAATTTTGGGACCAAAGGCGGGAAAACAGCCAAATCCTTGTAGAATTTCAGGGCCATTAGCATCAATTAGCCTCATTCAAATGAGCACTGTGCTGTGTTATCACAAATAACAATAACAATGTGCATTTATATAGCTCCTTTAATGTAGAAGAATGTCCCATTGCACTTTACAGAGGCGTAATCAGACAAAAATGGATGTCGCACCAAAGAAGGAGATATTAGGAGGTGTGATCAAAGCTTGGTCAAAGAGATGGATTTTAAAGAGAAACTTAAAGGAGGAGAAGGAGGTGGGGAGGTGGGGGGAGACGCTTAGGGAGGAAAGGCAGGTTCTGCAATACGGTAGGGCTGGAGGAGGATACAGCAATATGGAGGGGCAAGACCATGAAGAGATTTAAACACAAGGATAAGAACTTTAAATTGGAGGCGCTGGGGGACCGGACGTCAATGCAGGTCTGAATCGACGTTAAAGTTTACACCCCTTGAACTTGAGAGAGTGAAGATGGAGGCCATACCAGGAAGAACATGCAGGATGAGAGAGTAAACATTTCACTGTGGACAAGGGCATCAAAGGTGGAAGTGAGATATCGGTTGTACAGACTGACATCTGAAGAAGTATTGTGGCGAATGGAAGGCCAAAAGATAAGCAGATGACAGCTTCAAAGTGCAATTGTAAGTGACTTGGGGGCAGTGTTTATTCCAGTGTAGACGCAGAACGAAGTGAGTTTGGAAGAGGGTAGAGAAATGTTGATGGTGAGGAAGACAAGGACGTGGTCTAAGATGGCCTTGTCTGTGATCGAAACCATGGGAGGAGAGAGGCCGCATGAGATGGCAAGGTTCAGAGGGTGGTTGTGATTATGGCTGGAAGAGTTTATATGGAGGGAGAGGTTTGTGGAGTCGCTCAGTGCGGACGCTAAGGGTAGAAAGGAAGAAGGATATCTCGGGGGAAAGCTTGTAATGCGGCTTGGAGGTATGGTAGAGAATGACAATTTTAAAGAAGTTGGGAGAGGTGGAGCAAGGTGAGATGCTCGAAGGAAGAGAGGGGTAGGGGGAAGAGACCAAGGCGTGATTTTGCAATAAGGGCCACACTACCATGACGGTTTGGGCAAGGCAGGTGGTGGAAAGTATAACCAGGCAGGAAGGCTTCAGTAAGGGTCAGCAGGTGCTCAATTGGGCTGTGTAGCGCCCATTGTTTTGGCGTTACCCAGCCTCTCGAACGTCCAAGATGGCATCTTGGCTGCGCACGCACGTATCCAGCGTGACGTGCGCCAGACGCCATCTTGATATAGGAATTAGCGCATGCACAAATACCGAATTCTGGAAGCATGTTAAGTAAGGAGAAAAATGCGTGCAATCAGTGTGCAACGCTGATTTAAAGTAATAGACACCATTTTGGACCTTCACGCTCAACTCAAATCACAGTCTTAACCTCGCACATCTGAACGTGTCTTAGAGTGGCTGGAGAACCCCCCCACCACCAGTGGTATTTAAAGGGACCATGCAGGATTTACAGGTTAGTTACCGGATTATTGTTTCTGGCTGCTGGCGGAATAGGAAGTGTTTTCTGAAGCTCCCTTTACCTTCTGAGAGTGGTTTGGCAGGTACTGCCTTATGGTTCGGAAAGTTACAACCGTGGTTGAATAACATTCCTGCCAACCATGGGTGCTCTCCTAGGGCGCCCGCTACCCTGAGAGCAGTCATGCGGCAGTCCAACGTGCCAGCTATCTTTCACCCACCTCGGCAAGTCAAAGGCTGGTTACTGGGTGATAAGGGCTATCCCCTCATGCCGTGGCTCACGACTCCGGTCAGGAACCCACGCACACATGCACAGCAGGCCTATAATGAGAGCCATGCTGCCACACGCAACATCGTGGAGCACACCATAGGCCTCCTCAAACAATTCTTCCGCTGCCTGGACCGGTCTGGAGGAGCCCTGCAGTACTCCACTGAGCAGGTGGGCAGATTCGTGGTGGTCTGTTGGATGCTGCACAACCTCGCCATGATGAGGGACCAGCCTTTGCCACCAAAGATCAGAGAAGACCCTAAGCCAGAGGTGGAGGAGGAGGAGGCTGAAAAGGAGGAGGGGGAGGAGCTGAAAGAGGAAGTGGATGAAGAAGCAAGGGTGCAACAGGGACCACACACCTTGTCTGCAAAGGCTCTGCGAGCTCGCCTGATCCGTGCCCGCTATCAATAATTTGAACTACATCCCCCAAATTACCAACAATCCTACACTCCCCACCTTTCCACTCCCACAAGACAATCAAATCTCCCTCCATCTGATTGCACATTGGTTTCCCTCTCAGCTCATCGCATAAATAAAAACCACCACCAAATGCAAAATCAAAGTCTCATTTATCAATGAATAAATGAAATTATGGAAACAGAACAGAACTATTCACCCTTGTCCATTCCCTTAGTGCCTTTTGTTTATGTTCCTTTACCTATCCTGGTGCTCCTACGAGGTGCTTCCCCAATGACTGGAGCGTGAGTGGTGGGAGGCTGCTGGCCTTCAATGGAGGAACGTGCTGATGTCCTTGAAGGACGACCTTGAGCAGCTCTGCGCCGGGAGTGCCCGGCTTCGGACTGCACCATCTCAGCATGGGCTGCAGCAGTCTGGCCTGGCTGACTGATAGGCAACAACAAGGGCACTGGCGAAGTGACAGGGGTGGGAGCAGAAATGCTGTTGTTCTGAGAGAGGACAGCAGGTCCGGCTGCCATGGCGCCACTGCCACTCACCCGGGGCGGCGCCTCAGCACTCCTGGTGATCAGCTAGAGAACAGATTGCTGGAGTGCTGTGACTCCCTGGAAGCCCCTTTCCACAGTGGTCCCCAAAGAAATGATAGCAGCAGTCCGAGCACCCATTGTAGCAGTCCGAGCACCCATTGTAGCAGTCCGAGCACCCATTGCAGCAGTCCGAGCACCCATAGCAGCAGTCCGAGCACCCGTTGCAGCAGTCCGAGCACCTGTTGCAGCAGTCCGAGCACCCGTTGCAGCAGTCCGAGCACCCGTTGCAGCAGTCCGAGCACCCGTTGCAGCAGTCCGAGCACCCATTGCAGCAGTCCGAGCACCCATTGCAGCAGTCCGAGCACCCATAGCAGCAGTCCGAGCACCCGTTGCAGCAGTCCGAGCACCCGTTGCAGCAGTCCGAGCACCCGTTGCAGCAGTCCGAGCACCCGTTGCAGCAGTCTGAGCTTCAACCGTAGATTGCAGACCTTTGATCACATCGGTTTGTGCTGCAATGGAAGCCGTGACATCAGTCACCAGACCTTGCATCATGGTGGGTTCCACAGGTGTGCTGATGGAAGTGACCACCCGTTCCATGTTGGAAAGGATGGGCTCCAAGCTCTGCGCAAAGCCCTGTGCCAAGTTGGAGCTGGACTCCTCCATGCCCCTTGTCATTGTGCACAGGCTTTCTGGCAGGCTTTCCAGTGTCCCAAGCATTTGTTGGTGTACGCCCATCAGTCGTCTTCTGTGGCCTGGCCCATCGAAGTCCTCACCTGACTCCTCTGCAGCAGAACTAGTGAGTGACCTCGCCCTCCTGCGAGCTGGCACCTGTGGTATCCATTCCCCCCGCCCCAGCTCCTGCGCACTTGTGCTCGGTGTCTCACCACGTGCGGATTCCTCCTCTAACCTAACCTCTGAAGGACGCACAGTATCAGTCTCTGAGCTGGTGGAAGCAAGTATTAGATCGAGTGACGGTACGGGTTCAGTGTCCTCCTCCTCCTCCTCCTTCTCCTCTTCCTCCTCGGACGGTGCCGCCACGTGTTCTTGGGTATCTGCAATGACAAAGGGAAACAGGTTGAGTTGTGGAGTGGGGAGAGGAGCAAGTAAGACGTGCGTGCTTACAGCATCTGCAGCACATGAGTCAGAAAAGATTATGGGAGGAGGGAGATGTGGAAAAGGAGAAGGAGCATTAGATAGGCAGAGACCCCCTTCATCGGGACATCCAGCGCGGCATGTTGTCACGGCTGCAGCGACGGCCCGCCCAATGATCCGAAGCACTGTCTTCTCTAGGGGGTTAGGACGAGTAAGCGTCCCCATCCACCCTCAGGTCTCTCCTGCTGCCGGCTGTTACGCGCCACCTTCTCCTGCAAGACAGAAGGCAATGTGTCAGCAAGCTGTGTGGGTGATGTGCCTGTCATGGTCAAATAGCTGCCAGTTTGTGTGACCTGTGAGTGGTGGCTGTGTGGCCTGCAATTGTGGTACTATGTGCGGGTGAGATGCAGCATGTTGAGTGCAGCATTTCGTACGGATGGGCAGTGTTTGTTGGTGGGTGGGTGATGGGGGGTGTCATCTGTGGAGCAGTGGTGCAGTTGGTTGAATGTGCCACTTGTCACTTGCATTCACTCACCTTGACCACTCATGTCAAATCGTTGAACTTCTTTCGGCACTGCACCCACGTGCATGGTGCCATGCTCCTGTATTCAGGAGGTGCAAAAAGTTGAGTTTTCTGTATTGTTACCAATCATAGGTGGAGGTGACAAGTTAATGAGCTGGGTCATTGGCGCGATGGTGCCTATTGAAAGGTTTTGGGTTTTTAGACAATTAGAACTGTTTCTGGGAAAAAGCAGAGTGGTACAAGAGAAATAAACTTCATTTCACACAGGCAGGAACATACAGACTGGCTACTGACATGGAGAGTTACCTTTCTTTTTCAGCTCCTATAGGTTCCCAAAAGGAGAAGGTGGCAGAGCCCATTTGCAGCCTCAACCAAACACCTCACAGCACCCTGCATCATCCATTTCTAAGTGACAAGCACCATCACAGATGCATCCAGTCTGGAGGGTTGGGGGTTAGTGGGGGGATGGTAGGCGGAGGGTGGGGGTTGGCTTTGTAGTGACTTGCAGCATGGAGCACTTAATGAAACATTCAGTACAAGTGAAAAGGTGCAACAGCAGGTGCAATTGGAGGAGCTGTGACCAGCTGGCTTGAGTTTGAGGGCACAAGTAGCTGCTCAGCCCAGGGATCCAAAACTTACAGAGCCTGCCTATCAACTAGTAACTCAGCATGAGCAGCTCATCAGGCATTCAACAGTTTACAGTTTGGAGCATCTATGAAGGGCCTTGCATCTGTGCAGCACTGCAGTCCTGATATTTACGGGGAGGGAGCTGGGTGGGGTACTTGTAACAGTTTGGAAACCCAAGAATGCGGGGTATGCAGAGGTCCTGCTGAATTTAACGGCACAGTCTCATTTGAATTTTTTTCCCCGTTTGAAAGGCTGTCTGGCTGTAGGGCGGGAAGGTTTGTGCTAGAAGGCTGCGCTGGGGACCGGAGAGACGCGAAACCTGAAAGTAAACTGTTTATCCTTCAATTAGGTTGCGATCGCAGATTCCGACCTGCCAACTATTTCGGGTCCGATAAACCTGCCCCCCCCCCACCCCGGTCTCTTCCTGGCTCCAAGTTAAAATCCAGGCCTAGGGGTACATTTGGACACCTGCTAGAAACTCTGGTGGAGGTTGCTGGGCCATGAGAGGTAGGTGTCGGACCCCTCCAGGAAACAGCCCCCTGTGTAAGGGGAGCATATTTAAATATCTTTTTAAAAAAGTGGTGTTTCTTTTTGTAGGCCTTGGCCTTGATTCTGACTGGACAATCAGGTGAGCTTCACTTCTGCCCCTGGTCGATATGAAAAGCCTGGTCTTACCAGGGGTAACTACCAACCTTACTGAAAGCCAGTATAGGGATGATGATGACCATGTTTGA
Organism: Heptranchias perlo; assembly: GCF_035084215.1. NCBI lineage: Eukaryota > Metazoa > Chordata > Chondrichthyes > Hexanchiformes > Hexanchidae > Heptranchias > Heptranchias perlo. Next base: position 75,366,651 of record NC_090325.1, read on the forward strand.
GACAGGTGGAGGTTTTCCGACATAAGGTCAGGACACAGTGCATACGGGTTGTGGCTTAGCTTCTGTCTCTTATGATGCACTCCCACCAAAGTTACAGCGTGGATGTGCTGGAAGGGCCACAGATATTGGGCCTTGTCGACTATAACAGCCTGCTTTACGAGTGTTGTTGAGTGACCAGTTCCTTGTGCAGATAAGTCTTCTTCTGGTTGTTTTTTTGCCACTGGTTGTTGCAGCTGTAAGAAAGAGTTAACAGCAGCCAATAGTGAAAGTCAACGACACCATGTAATAAACAATGAAATTATTACTGCTCAACCTTGTGAGCTCGATTTGCAGTCCCATAAACTTTGGCCAGCACAACTTTTGGGGGTGAAAGGAAAGTCAAATCTCAATTTAACCACAAAAATTATTCAAATGAGTTCCTTCATTTGATTTTGCGACTATGTGAGGCTCTGCTCCTAACACACACTTCATCCATATATAATGACCAACTCAATGGGCTGAGCCTGTTTGAGCTTAATCCTTTAAGCATGGATAATGTTATTTAAGTTGGTGATAAACTGTAGTTTTTTATTAAAACAGTATTTATCTGCTTCAGCATTTAACATCTCACATAGCTTTTTAGCCCCGTGCTTTTGTGCATTTTTGCAAAAGCCTTCAGTTTGTCAGTCAAAATGTTCAGTCTGAGTAACTGTTGCTGCATTACAAGTGGCAGCGAATAAAGTTGAGAGGATGAGACTCCCTTTGAGTGTTCCCATTGTGCTGCATTAATTTCAACAAGAAGACAATTTCATGAGGGGACAAAAGGGTAAATTTTGTGAGACTGCACAAGTGGTATGGAAGCTTACTGGTGGAAGATGTGGGGCATAAAATTGATCTGTCCATCGCAGTTTGCAATACTTGACTTCCGGGAGCACAGTGAGGTCGGACTACAGGCATGTGTGGGCTCCATTAAATAGAGGGGTAATTTTAGCTTTTGGTGGTGGCAGGAAACAGGCAGTAGCAGATTGGCCACCCGTTACACCGCCCAATGAAGTCAGTGGAAAGGGAAATCAGGTGGAGCATATAAATGGCGGCCGATCTGCTACCGTCTATTTTCTGCTATCGCCGATAGTTAAAAGTACCCCAAGAGGAATTATTAAATCTAGGTCACATAAAGAACCTTGTGGCTTTGAGCGAGGCTCTGTTCACAGCACGCACCTCTTCCATATAAAGCAGGTGCATAGGGAGCCCTGGGATGTGGTCTGTTCAAGTAGGTTTCTTAAAGATCGTAGACTGTTGCAGTTGTTGATAAAAGTATTTGTTTTCTAATGTTTGCAATTACATTTGGCTGCACTTTGTTCCATGCATTAGTTGTTTCTTCTGGGTAGTCCATCATTTTTGCATTTTGAGGATTTCTTTCTTGTCAGTACCTTCCTTCATTATTCTTGGTCACTGCTGGCATTAAAATTACAGCAGACAAAATGGTGAGCCTGGGTATTCCGACATTCAACTTTTCAACATTAAAGGGAGCACTGTAGCCCACATATATATCTGCTGTCCCACTATGAACTCTAGTCCACTTCCTGTTATCACCACAAATTCCTCATTAATGGCAAGCTGTAGCCCTTCAAGGGTGCTAGCTCACCAGGTTTTACACTCCTGGCCAAGTGTCGTATCAGCCGAGCTCTCTGGGCAAGGTTTTAATGTGCTAGTAGCTTGCTTAAATTAGGGGAAGAGACTCCTGGTGCAGATTTTGGTGCAGATTGCCTTCTGAACTGCTGACACATCTCAGGTGATACGTTCACAGAGTTTTGTACCAACATCACCAGTCGGTCGAGCAAAAAAATTTTTTATAATGCAAAGAACTAAGAATTAGAGGTTTTAGACAGGGAGGAACAAACAATGTCACTTACACCTGAAAAGCAAGTTTTGTAAAGTGGTAGGTAAATAGCATTGCAAATATTTGTATCCTTCAGTATCAGTGAGGTGTGCAATGTTTATCAGTCATGTTGCCCTCCAAGCCATACACCAACCCGACTTGAACATATACCTCTGTAGGGTTCCAGCAAAGATGTGACAAATTAATTCTCTAGATTGTCATTTGAGAACCTTTTGCAACTACAATCATCTGCATGAATAGTTCATAAGTGACATTTTCTACGTTTTATGAATTGCCACTCCGTAAACTGTAATGTTCTTTTTTACAGAAATAACAATTTCTCCCACTCTAGGTATTTGTCTCTCAAACACAACTAACCACGTCTACCATTTTGGAATTATGATGCAAGGCATTCCCCAAGGCAATCCCACCCCCCTCCCCCCTTGCCAAAAAGCATGCTGCACATATGAGGAAAATGCTGCCAGAGTCTCAGTAGAGGAAGATATAGTTGAGATACTGGATGGGCTAAAAATTGATAAAGAAGAGGTACTAGAAAGGTTAGCTGTACTTAATGAAGATAAGTCACCTGGTCTGGATGGGATGCATCCTAGGTTGCTGAGGGAAGTGAGGGTGGAAATTGCGGAGGTACTAGCCATAATATTCCAAACATCCATAGATACGGGGGTGATGCCAGAGGACTGGAGAATTGCACATGTTACACCCTTGTTCAAAAAAGGGTGTAAGGATAAACCCAGCAACTATAGGCCAGTCAGTTTAACCTCAGTGGTGGGGAAACTTTTAGAAACAATAATTCGGGACATAATTAAGTCACTTGGACGAGTGTGGATTGATTAGGGAAAGCCAGCATGGATTTGTTAAAGGCAAATCATGTTTAACTAACCTGATAGGGTTTTTTGATGAGATAACAGAGAGGGTAGATGAGGGTAATGCAGTTAATGTGGTATATATGGAATTTCAAAAGGCATTTGATAAAGTGCCGCATGGCAGGCTTATCATCAAGATTGCGGCCCATGGAATAAATAAACATGAATACAGAATTGGCTAAGTGACAGGAAACAGAGAGCAATGGTGAACAGTTATTTTTCGGACTGGCTGGCTTTCCTGCCAGACCCTTAGTACTGGGCCTTGGTTCTGGTTCACCATCGAGCGGCGGAATAGTCATCCAACTGGTACCAATCAGATCAGTGAAGCCATGAGAAATATATGCTGATATTTCAATCCCAGCATTTTGAGGCTAGAAGAGACAGCCATCACCATTCTACCACCTAAGGCACCAATGGAAGCAGTCACAGCTTCAATGCCAGATGTCAATGGAAATAAAAATTGGAAGAGTTGTAAAACAGGCTGCCGATACGCTATCACCTGTTTACACCAGCACACAAAGTCAAAATGACCCCCACAAGGTTTTCATACTAAAATCATTTTTCTGCAACTAGTGCTAAATCCCCAAAACTATCACAGACAGGATGATTGCACCCAATGTTAGTTAAACTTTGTTTCACCTCATCTGTCTCAAGGGCATTAAAGTATCTAATTTTATTGTGAATAAAATATTGGCAGTCTAAAGCTTGTAAGGATGCAGTTTCTTTGACGTATACTTACTGTTGTAAGGTCGCATCAATAGTTGTGCACGGTATATTGCTATAACAACCTAAATAATTGTAATGCAATTAAGTTTTCATTCAAAAGCTGTACGCATGTGTTCTGACATGCTTAGCAGAAAGATTGGCAGGACACCAACAAGTTCTTTCATTGTGGAAGTGCTCAGCTGTTCAAAGATTAAGCTTCCTTATTAATACAATGACCAATATTGTATAATAAAGGGGATCCTTGCCAGCAGGTGTATCAATGCCAAGAACAGGCTGATGCAGTTTAAAACTACAGCATGAGAATGAGTCATCCTCCAATTATCTGGCCCCATGAACCAAATTGCTTATTCATAACTGCATACAGCTTAATGGAAAAGTCAGTTTGTTGACTGCATGACTAATGGGTGCTGAGTTTTCTACAATTATTTTAAGTGTTGAATTTAATATATATAAATTACGTTATGTATCCTTGAAATATATAGACTGGTTTGTACATTACTTTTCAATATGCTCCTTCAGGCTGAATTTATTTTTCTAGATCTTTTCATTGTTGAAATTTGAAACATGTTCATATTTAATAGCAATTTAGTGGTGTGCATTCACACACGACTCCCATAAATGTTCTCTTTATTATCTTAGGAACACAGAAGACATTTGTAGTAATGAAGTCCATGAACCAACAAATAGTTAAAACAAGACAACGAAAACACCAAGAAGTAGCTGTTTAAAGAATTACATAGAATGTACAGCCCAGAAACAGGCCATTCAACCCAACTGGTCTTTGCTAGTGTTTATGCTCCACACGAGCCTCCTCCCACTTCAGCTGGGTGGGAGGAGGCTCATATGGAGCATAAGCACCAGCATGGACCTGTTGGGTCGAATGGCCTGTTTCCGTGCTGTACATTCTAAGTAATTCTGTGTAACCCTATCAGTATAACCTTCTATTCCTTTCTCCCTCAAGTACTTATCTAGCTGCCCCTTAAATGCATCTAGGCTATTTGCCTCACCTACTCCATGTGGTAGCAAGTTCCACATTCTAACTATTCTCTAGGTGAAGAAGTTTCTTCTGAACTCCTTATTGGATTTATTAGTGACTATCTTATATTTGCATCTCTAGTTTTGGACTCCCTCACAAGTGGAAACATCTTCTCTACGTCTACCCCACCAAACCCCTTCAGAATTTTAAAGACCTCTATTTTCCAGAGAAAAGAGCCTCAGCCTGTTCAGTCTTTCCTGATAGTTATAACTTCTCAGTTCTGGTATCATCCTTGTAAAAGACAACAGTGGTTCCTTCTTGTGAAATGTTTACAATTTTGTAATTTTATTTGTTTAGACAAACTTAACAAAAAGCTCGGTTCACCAGCGAGCTGTTTAAAATATCATTGGATTGAAGGTAAACCTCTGAGTTATTTCAGTATCTTCAAAAATTTATCTTTTATCTGGACGATTCTGAAATTGTGACAAAATAGCTCATCTAAGACTTCATCAGATTACCCGATCTGCAGAATTCCTTGTCCTAACTGTATGATATGAAAGGGCACAAAACAGCTGTGTCAGACAGGCTGCTACCATCTGTACATAAATATAAAGGTGTATCCAAAAACCATGTGATCTGATGACTCATGTTCAACTTCCTATCCAAAGAATGCACAAGGACCAAAAATCTGCAACTATTCCAGTGCATTCGCGCTTTAACTTCAGCGGGAGTCCTGCAGAATGGTTGGAAACTTGAAAAGGGCCAAATAGTGTTTGGAAATTCTGGGGGAGCGATTTTGGGGCAGAAAACCAGCAAAACTGCTACTGCCTCAATTTGCTGGCCAGCTAAAATAATGCTACAAACTGCTGAAAACATTGTAGAATTTCAAGGCCAGTAAATACTGCAGCCACAGTATGCCAATGATAGCGGGGTTAAACATTGAATTCATCGGCAGGAATGCCAATCAAGCGAACTGCTCTGTCCTGGTTGATGTTAATCATCTTGAATGTTATTGCAGCTGCACCCTTCCAAGTGAGTGGTGCATATTCCATCACATTTCTCACTTGAGCTTTGAGGAGTAGGGAGGCAAGTCTTTCATCACGGAATAGCTCTGCAGATTCTCTGCCTAAGCCTCTGCTCTGCTCTTGTAGCAACAATGTTGATATGGCTTGTCCAGTTAAGCTTCTGTTAAATGGCAACCCCCAGGATGTTGATGATGGGGGATTTGGCATTGGTGGTACCACTGAAGGTTAGAGGGAGCTGGCTTGGCCTGTTGGAGATGGTCAATGCCTGGCATTTATGTAGTTCGAATGTTACCTACCACTTGTCAGTCCAAGCCTGAATGCTGTCCAGATCTTGCCATAGGCTGGCATGGGGTGCTTCATTATTGGAGGAGTTTTGAATTGAGATTGAGGTTGGAGGCCTCTCCTAAACTCTCATTTTCTTTTCATTCTTTTAATCGTCATTTACTCACTCATTCACTGTCACACATAAACCAGCACTACATCGTAACACGCGACAATATCTTATCATGTCAAGCTCTGTGCAAGGTATATCTTATTGCTAGCATTCTAAAACGTGCTCTATTCCTCTAAGTGCTTAGAGGAGGCAATGTCAGAGCCGAATGGTCACCTCAACCAAACATTGCACAGCATCCCACATCATCCACTTGTACAATGGCAAGCTCCAGCACAGATATATGCACTTTAGGGGAGGGTGACAATGAGCTGCAGGAGGGAGCACTTGATAAATCACAGAGCATGAGTGAAGAGGGAAAATCATAAGTGGAATTGGAGGAGACACAACCTGCTAGCTACAGAGTCAGATCAAAAGCTTGAACAGCTGCTCAGCCCAAGAATTCAGGCCTCGTAGACCTACCTACAAACATAGTTTCGTACCTCATCATTGATAGTTTGCATAGTCATTGAGCAGACTGTACAGTTTGCATATCTTTAAAAGCAAGAGCCAATTGAAAGAAAAGGTGTTCCTTCCAATGCTTATTTTATATGGGCACGGAGTGCTGGAGCACCAGTTAAAGTACCCAGCGTATTATGAGAACATCCCTACATTTATATAAAAATCAGGGCCTAATTAGCCTCATGTACAATGCCGCAGATTCATCCAAGATGTATTATTATGCACAATGTGCATCAAACATTTGGAAGGCTTCAGAGCCCAATAATGTCAGAATTGGCATCCAATACACAGTAATGCTATGGGTGCCAAAAATCATATTATAAGCCCCACAGACTGTCACAACAGGCCTTTGATCTAAGTGTAAGATCTGTCCACTGGGTACCTCCGCTCCTGAGCCCACTGGACTTTGCACGGTCAGGAGGATGTCTCCTCATTAAAATGATCCTGGCAGACACTTATAAGGGGGCCAGAAAAATCTTGAAAATGTTTTAAAATTTTTCGGGGCCCATGCCATGTCCCAGGTGGATGCCACTTCCTCCAGCCAGCCCAGGTGTACCGATCCACCATTGAATTCCCAAAGTGGAGAAGAGGAAGTTCTGGCCTGGGACTCCCCTCTGCCAGGCCCCAAGCTCTCTGAAGTGAGAGAATTTATTTGGGGTGGACAGGTTCCTACAGAAACTGGCAGGGAAATTCCCTAAATTCCCCAGATTCTAGAACGGTTCCAGCGGATTGGAAGGTAGCAAATGTAACCCCGCTATTCAAGAAAGGAGGGAGAGAGAAAACAGGGACCTACAGGCCAGTCAGCCTGCCATCAGTCGGCGGGAAAATGCTGGAATCCATTATTAAGGAAGTGGTGACAGGGCACTTAGAAAATCATAATATGATTAGGCAGAGTCAACATGGTTTTATGAAAGGGAAATCGTATTTGACAAATTTATTATAGAGTTTTTTGAGGATGTAAATAGCAGGGTAGATAGTGGGGAACCAGTGGATATAGGTTATTTGGATTTTCAAAAGGCATTCGATAATGTGCCACATAGAAGGTTGTTACAAGGTAAGGGCTCATGGAGTTCGGGGTAATATAGTAGCATGGATAGAAGATTGGTTAAAGGACAGAAAACAGAGAGTAGGGATAAACGGGTCATTTTCAGGCTGGCAGGCTGTAACTAGTGGGGTGCCGCAAGGATCAGTGCTTGGGCCTCAGCTATTTACAATCTACATTAATGACTTAGATGAAGGCACCAAGTGCAATATATCCAAGTTTGCTGACGATACAAAGCTAGGTGGGAAAGAAAACTGTGAGGAGGATGCAAAAAGTCTGCATAGGGATAAAGACAGGTTAAGTGAGTGAGCAAGAAGGTGGCAGATGGAGTATAATGTGGGAAAATGTGAGGTTATTCACTTTGATAGGAAAAATAGAAAAGCAGAATATTTTTAAATGGTGAGAAACTATTAAATGTTGGTGTTCAGAGAGACTTGGGTGTCCTCGAACAAGAAGCACAAAAAGTTAGCGTGTAGGTACAGCAAGCAAATGGGAAAGCAAATGGAATGTTGGCCTTTATTGCAAGGGGATGGAGTAGAAGAGTAAGGAAGTCTTACTACAATTATATAGGGCTTTGGTGAGACCTCACCTGGAGTACTGCGTACAGTTTTGGTCACCTTATCTAAGTAAGGATATACTTGTCTTAGAGGCGGTGCCGCAAAGGTTCACTAGATTAATTCCTGGGATGAGAGGGTTGTCCTATGAAGAGAGATTGAGTAGAATGGGCCTATACTCTCTGAAGTTTAGAAGAATGAGAGGTGATCTCATTGAAACATATAAGATTATGAGGGAGCTTGACAGGGTAGATGCTGAGAGGTTGTTTCCCATAGCTGGAGAGTCTAGAACTAGGGGGCATAGTCACAGGATAAGTGGTCGGCCATTTAAGACTGAGATGAGGAGGAATTTCTTCACTCAGAGGGTTGTGAATCTTTGGAATTCTCTACTCCAGAGGGCTGTGGATGCTGAGTCGTTGAATACTTTCAAGGATGAGATAGACAGATTTCTGGACTCTATGGGGATCAAGGGATATGGGGATCGGGCAGTGGAGTTAAGATCGAAGATCAGCCATAATCTGATTGAATGGCAGAGCAGGCTTGAGGGGCCATGTGGCCTACTCCTGCTCCTATTTCTTATGTTCTTATGTTGTTATGGAAAGCCAGACACCCAGGTCCCAGTCTAATTTCTAGCACTTTTACCACAGTCCCACCTGACTTGCTGCAGGAATGCACTGGAAAGGCTGCTGATTTTCAGCCCCATTGCATTTAAGCTATTATTGAATAATTAATTTTTAAATAGAATTATAAATTCACAGCATTGATATAAGATTTGAATTTGTTGTAGATTTGATTCTATTTGTTATTTTGATTTAGTGCATGATGTATGTGTGGGTTAAGGATGATGCCTGGGACTGCAAGCTTAGGGAACAGAGCAGTGGATCTTGCTACATATAAGCCAATTATAATGGATGTGAGGATTCTGGGAATGCAGAATTAAGCTCAGCTTTGTTACCTCCCTGACAAATAGCCTGTCAGCACTGGTTATCTGGGCTAACACATGAAATGGGAAAGTGCGCAAGATACCAGGGAGCTGCAACACCCGTGAATGCATACCACACTAGCTCAAACGTGTTTGATGTATAAGAAAGTACTCATCTAATAGACTGCAGTTAAATTAGATGTAATGCTTGTTGGACCTTTGCTGCCAACTTTCAGGAGTGGGTACTTTCTTTGTTTAATATTGTTGTATAAAAGGTGCCTTCAAAAAATATCTTTAACTATTTCTAATTTGAAATACGAATCAAGTGAGAGTGTGATTCATGAACAAAATCAGATATTGAAAATATGCAATACAATTTTGTTAGCATATCAAGTTTAACATGAGGGGATGAGAAATGAATGTTAGCACAATAAAGAAATACATAATATTTTCATCATGAAGAAAGGAAAAAATCCTTCAATAATGGTGGCTTGTTTCTGAGGTTATTTTTTACATTAGTAGATTTTGATAACTAATTAAAGGACTCATGCTCTTGTCATTCATTTTTCACAAGGACCACCGTATGAATTAAGCATGTCTGGAATAGCAACAGCTTGTTAGTTACTTGAAAATTGAGCTGCTGTGGAAGACAAGTGAATGTGCACTCAAGCTGCTGTGAATTAAATTCACTCTCAAAGAACCAGTGGGAAGTTATAAATAAATCCAGAAGCACAGAGCTGTTTTGCAGGTTAGCGACTTGGAATGAAGAGAAGTCACTGCAGGATGCAAATTAAAAAGCTTGTTGGCTAAGGCAGAGGCCCACCAAAACTGGCGCCTTCCAAATTGGGAGCACTCAGAGATGGCTATTGAAGATCAGAAAAATAGGCTGGCTTTGTGTAAAATGGATTGCCTCTTTTTCAACAAGACATTGAAATTTAGACCACACAGCAGCTTTTCTCTTGTACAGGTTGCTTATACAGTACTTCCACAGTGTTCTATTGATGCCATGGACTCAGAAATCTTCATCAATATTAATCATTTTCTTGCACCCAGTTAAAGGATTTTTATAAAAAGATTTTATTTGATCTTACAATGTATTTCCCTCCTCTCCCGAAGGTGTGGGCTGATACTGTGACTCATGCTCATGAGTGCCAGCAGTTCTTTATTATCCCTCCCAAGTGGCTATTCTTCATGTGTGAACCTAGACAGTGAGTGTCAGCCAACTAATTAACTGTGGAAAGCAACATAGCTGGAGCGATCCTTTCTCACCCAATGTTCACACTTTCCTGCATTTAAGTGCGAGAATCCAAGCTGATTTGTTCCCCTCCTTAGCCCAAGAACACTGAGGCCACTTGTAGCACACCTACCAATGCATAGCTGAGTTCAGTCAACTCAACAAGGGATCAAGCCTGGACCATTCTATATGCTCAGCACCACACTTGTCAGTGTAATTACCCACTGAATTGTTGGAGCAATAAGGGATTTTGCAGTTATATCCTTCATATCTAAAATGCATTGGGGTAGAAATTGGACGTTGCATCTTTTTTACTGGTGCAAAAATGATCGGAACGAGGGCCAATTTCAGGGACCAACGTTGTGCGCTCGATCAGCACCAGAGATATGGGGCAGCACTTTAGCACCCGCCAGCGGGTGCGTTCCTGGCGGGGGTCCCTGAAAATCGGGAAATCCCGGAGCGGGACCGGAGCCCACCTCGAACCCGCGCACTTCCGGGTTCCCTGCTGACGCGCCGACGTGCGCGCGCAGCCCCCGCATGTGGGAATCCAGCAGGCAATTAAAGCCAGCGGGGTTCCACTTGACGCTATTTATTTTGCTCGTTGAGGTCATTAACTCACCTGATTAATGGATTATGTGAGGAGGGGTGGGATTTTAGAGCAAACTGGGACTGTTTCCCACACTGGGGGAAACACTCCCAGTTCAAATGGACCTGTTGCAGCTGTCAGCCTGTGGCAGCTGCAAAGGTCCATTTGACAGGTGGGTGGGGGGGGGGGTGGGGGGGAGACCCTCACTCATTGCAGGAGGCCACTCTGTCACTTGGGACAAAGTTTGGCCTCCACCACCCTCCTCCTGACAATCAAAGTCACCAACTTGCACACTTACCCCGGGGTCCAGAGACATGTACCTACCTTGTGGACCCCCTCAGATGTACATCTTCCGGATGGGGGCCGCCGTAGCTGCAGTCATGACCTCCTCGGAGGGCGAACAGCATCACCAGCCTCACCAGCCTCGCCATCCACGCCGTCCACCTCTGACACGTGGAGCTCCACAACAGAGTGCTGTGACACATCCACCTGTACAGCAGGAGGGAGGGCTACCGCAGAGAGAGATGCGTTGCAGAGGGCACTACCCTCGCCACAGGGTCCACAAACTGAGGCTCAGCTTCCTGGACCTCTCTGAGCAGCAGTGCACACGGAGGCTCAGAGTCACTCGACATGTAGTCGTGGACATCTGCAGCCTCCTTCATGCCGAGCTGCTCCTGGCTGGCCCGAGCACCATCTTCTTACCTGTCGCTGTCAAAGTCACCACTGCCCTCAACAACTTCTCCGCATCCTTCCAGGGTGCAACCAGGGACATCACCGACGTCTCTCAGTCATCTGCGCAAAAGAGCCCTGCAAATACACCTACACCCACTCTGCAGTGACACAATGGGTGGCATCAGTTGTGGGTCTTCATAGTGATCCTCAGGAGAGGGCATTATTGCACAAACCAGACAAGATTCGCAAAGACATGGCAGTAGTGGTGACAATATAATATGTAATGTGAGTTGGTCAGAAATTCAATATAAGTAGCAACCATGACAAACCCTCAAACACCCTTGTGCATCCCCTTCATGCTCACGACACGTTTGCCTTACGCTGCCTACTGCACATATGTGATGCATGCCCTGTGGCTGCAGCACAGGTAGTGGCAGGTTGAGTGAGGCTGGCCGTGAAAGAGATGCACGAGAGGGTGAGTATGAGATAGAGCCATGAGATTGTATGAGGATTGGGTTGAGTGGTAGTGGTGGGATGAGTACTGGCGAGGTGAGTAGGTGCAGGTAAGCTGAGGATGAGGTTTGAGTGGGTATGAGGGGTGATGTGACAGAGTAGTGTTGGCAGTGCTGAAGGAGATGTGGGGTGGGGGCGGTGATGTGGCAGACGGAGTGTAGGGGAAAGACTACGTGTACTCACTTTGGCTGACCTACTGAGGTCATTGGAGCGCCTCCTGCACTGTATGCAGGTGGGCGATATGTTGGTGGTGCTGGTGACCTCCTCTGCCACCTCGAGCCAGGCCTTCCTGGTGGCAGAGGCAGGCCACTTCCTCCCGCCCGCCGGGGGGAAGATCTCTGTCCTCCCCCTCCTCCTCACCCCATGTATTAATACCTGGAATGAGGCATCATTAGACTGGGAGCAGCCTTCCCCCTGGGCTGCTCCATGCTGTAATTTTTTCTGTTTGTTGCAGCATCTGTCAGTGGAGGACTGCCCCTTTAAATAGAGCTCCTCCAACTGACAGATCTTACTGCGCATGCACAGCCCGCCCGACGCGCAGATCAGCAGTGGGGAACCCGGAGGAGAAGGTAAGTGGATCCAATTATGCTACGATCGCGCGGGTGGCTGACTCATTTCGCCGGGCGCATTACCCACGCACCCGATAGCCCCCCCGCCGAGAACCCGCAGCCCTGCTAACATTGGGCCCATGGGCACCACAATATTGGCATATGCAGCTGCCCAGGTGCTCATGGAGTCTGTCTGAAATAGATGTTAGGCCCCTAACATATGTAAATGAGGGGCTTAATGCCGATTTCAGGATCCCTGCATTAAATTAGCGAGAGGAGAGTGAAACAGGCTCCAGGCGTCAGGATTCAAGAGCAGTCATTGAAGCCTAAGAGCGACCACCACAAAAAAAGCAGTTTTTTTTTAAACAAAAATGTTCCTGTGGAGCCAGGAGAAGCAGGAGTGCTCCTCCCAGCTCCACAGCACCCCTTAAGGTTGCTGCCCCCCTCCTGTTGCTCTTTTAGCCACTCCTAGGCCTTACTAAAGGGTGGCCCGAAATTATAATGTTGGCAATGGGCGAGCTGACAGGCACGGCAGCTCGCCCACATTATTGAAACTAACCCACCAGTACCTGGCCCAAATGGCCAAACTTACGGGTAAGCGACTGCCTTGTATTCCTCAACAGAGACCGAGGTTTACAAAACAAGGTAAATGGGAGCCTGAATGGAGGGAAAGACGGCTGCTACGAGGCCCTTTCCCCCCATTTGATGGTCTCAGGGCTTATCATCAATCTTTATATGTAATCCCAAAAAAGGGTGGTCATACGGACGGACCTGGGCCCCACTCTCCCCGCTACCATTCACATGAGGGGAAGGAGCAGCCAGCAGTCTCAGCAGGGGCAGGGGGAGAGAACTGCAGCAGTAAACTTCACGACCTGAATTTTCCATCATTCGCCACCTCAATCCCACTTAATTTCAGGCAGCATTGCGGTGGAGAATCCAGTTCTGAGTGTCAGCAGGCTATTCAAACAAGGCGGCTAGAGGGACACAATGCAGATGAACATGTCCTGGCCAATATTTTTATCTCTCAACTAACACCACCACAAACCAGGTTATCTGGTCATTTTCCAACAAGTGTCACTAGATGGTCATCATGAGTGAGAATACTGGCTGATTTTTTTCTTCATTTGTTGTGGAACACTGAGATCAGTTTTAGTGGCTGCTACCTGTCCTCCATACTTGCTGAGTCAGGTAACTCGACATAGACCAGGGATTGAACTTGGGATCTTCCTGGGCTCAATAGGACAGTACTGCACCACATGTGCTTTTACCACTGAGACTGGGGAACTCAATTTCACAAATAGGTTCCACTGACAACATAAAATACCCATACTTCTGTTACTGTTTTAAGTTGCTGTTGTAACTTTCTAAAGTTTGATCTTACTTCATACCTATTTAATGAACAATGATCTGGTGTGTGAGGTGTAACAAGGAAGCCCTCTATTCTCAGCATTTGATGTTGTATGCTTGGTATCTGAGTAATAATTCCAACTCATCTGATAGTTAATATTTACTCTCAAGTAAGATTATAATAGGTCGGCTGGAAACAATTTCTGTTTTATTTACTTTCATTTTGAGTGGAAATATTAGGCATAATTTTAACATGGCAGCAGGAAATCAGCGGGTGGTTGAATAGTCGCGTGGGGAACTCAGAAAACTTTTCTGCACATCAATACTGCGCACCCAAATGACCTTCTGAGAACTGAAGTATTTAAAGGGCCATTGCAACCATGGATTTGGAAGGAGAAAGGAGGAAGATTGAAAAATGCAGCATCATAGGTTGAAGGCAGCACCTAGTTTCAGCGACTCCTCCCTTGAGTTGCTACTGGCTGGTGTGAGGAGAATGGGGGACATACTATACCCGGCTGATCAGAGGAAGCGCCCTGCTTCTGCCACCAAGAAGGCCTGGCTGGAGGTGGCAGAGGAGCTGAGCAGCAGCAGCACCGTGCAAGGTCATGGGTGCAGTACAGGAAAAATGAGTACAGTTACTGATTCACTTACATCCTGTGGTGTACATTACCCCCTCCTCACTCTGTCCTGCCAAGCCTACTCCATCACATCACTTCTCACACCCACTTAAGTATCATCATCAACTTACCTTCACTTTCTGTGCACTTCCTCACCTCCCCATTTGTGAACCCACCACTCCCACTCACCCCAATCCTGATGCAATGTGATGAATCTGTCTGATACTCACCCTCTGATGTATCTGTTTCATTGTCAGCCTCACTCAAAGCAATGCATCCATCGGATTAACACGTCACCTTCAGTCACTCACAGGTCTGTTCTTTCTCCCCTTGTAGGAGAAGAAAGCACAAAATGCATGGGAAAGGAGTAGGACTGGAGGGGGGCCAGAACAAATAGTATCCCTGACAGAGGCGAAGAAGGGGGTCCTGGGCATCAGCCGTATGGTTGAATGCCTGGCCGTCGGAGATGGAGAGACTGGCAACCTGCAGATGGCTGGTGACAGAACTTTAACATCCTTCACACACACATCATGAATTGATGTTATCAATGATTGATCTGTTGCACACCTCAGTATGTTCACCGCAAACTAATTTCTGTGGTGATTTTTTAATACTGCTTTACGTTCTCCTCCAGGGCCTTCACGGATTGATGAGGAGGTAGGCACCATGGAAAAGGGTGATACCTCAGAGAAGCTTAATTCCTCTGAGGGCACACTGTCACATGATATTCAGCCATGCACCAGTGGCACTTTGGTGGGTCCTGTTAGCCAGATAGTTGGGTTGTCACCTGGTGATTCCCCACTCACAAGTGAGCACGAGCAGATACTGGTGGCAGGTGCAGCTGTGGAGAGTCCACGTTGGGGGGGTGCACTCCTCTCCAAGCTCTGCTCAGCTGGACACAGATGGTGAACCCTGAGGGCCATCATTGAGGTACAGCTCCACCTTTGCAAGGTATTAGGAAAGGTGTCACACACACTCTCCACAATAGCGCAGAGGATGGAGGAGTCCAACTCCATCACTAGTGGATTGGTGGCGCAGGTAAGTGGGGGGAATGTCTTTGATGGAGAGAATGGCAGCCTTCATTGAGCTTCAAGCACCGCTCTCAAATGAGTCAATGCAGACCATGGCAACAGCCGTGCTGCGGACTCTGGATGCCAACATGTCTGCCGCCTTAAATAGACAGACAGAAACTTCATCCGTAACCTTAGAAAATAACACATCTCATCACAGCCTGTAGTCCAGCAGAGTGGTCCGGCCCGGGAGAGGGATGATGGTGAAAGTGGACATGGAAGTGGGGTCTCCACTCAAAGCTCTCCCACGTCTCACCCATTACCCCCTCCTCAACCACTACCCACAAAGCTGCCTCCTCTCCTGATGGCCAAGCCTGCCCCTGAACAGGTGCAGGTAGGGCAGTCTTTGGCGGAGCCCTCATGGGCTCCAAAAACCAGAGGTCAAAGGCCAAAAGCATCAGTCAGGGCATGAATCTGAGCAACCTGTCAATGCCTCTGCTGAAGCCACAGAGATGCATCATGTAGAGGTGCTAGGAAAAGGAAGGCTAAAGTTTTGTAATCACCAAGGGTGTCTGATGGAATGTCATATTTTTCATTTATATTTGTTTTTTGTTAAATGCAGATTAAATGTTATAATTCTCACCACCACTGCCATATCTTGTCCATTCTTGAGTCCCTTTTGTGAAATTGCCCTTTCATGTGCTTCATCATGAATGCCAGGTACAATGGGTGTATGCATGGTTGGAGGACTGTTTTGTGCAAACGGGGAGGAGAGTAGGTTGTTCCAGGCGGTCTGAGTACTTCATTATCTTCAGTTTGCAGATCTCATTATGAGAACCTGTTTGATATGAGTGACTCCCTGGCATCACAAGCAGCCATGTGCTCTGGTGATGAGTTCCCCATTTTCATTCTCATCCTTGTCCTCCTCCTCCTCATCCTAGTCTTCTTCATTGTTACCAAATGCTTCATGAGCGCATTGGAGTTCCTCCACTGGTAACCCTCTCTGTTGAGTGATGTTGTGCAGGACGCAACACACGACTATTATTCCACACACCCTCGCCAGTGAGTACTGAAGTCTCCCCCAGATCGATCCAAGTACCTGAAGCGCATCTTCAGCATTCCTATGGCTTGTTCAATGAAAACCTGGTGATGATGTGACTGTCGTTGTACCACTGCTGTGCCTCGCTGTTGGGGTTTCTCAGAGGTGTCAAAAGTCATGTCTGCAGAGGGTATCCCTTGTCTCCAAGGAGCCACCAGCCCTTAAGTCTGTCTTGTGCGTGGAAGAGGGCCCAGATGTTAACTCTCCCAAAATGAAGGAATCATGACAGCTGCCAGGGAATCTGGCACACACCTGCAGAAACCTCCTCCAGTGGTCGCAAACCAGTTGCGCATTGATGGAGTGATATTCCTTTCGGTTTATGAACAGTCCTGGCTCATGTGAAGGTCCTCGGATTGCAATGTGTGTGCAATCAATTGCACCCTGCACCCATGGAAAGCCAGCCAGAGAGTTTAAACCCACTGCCCTCTCAGTCTGACTGATGTCGTTATGGGGGAAGTTGACGAAGTCGGATGCCCTGGCAAACAAGCCATCCATCACCTGTCATATACACTTATGTGCCCTGGAAGGATCTGGAGGTGAAGAAATTGAGGGCAGTGATGACTTTAACTGCGATGGCCAGTGGATGGCCACCACTTCTATTGAAGTCAAGGAAAACAAAATGGGACACGATGTAAAAGGGACTGCTGAGTCGCTATGACCGCATTTGGCACCACTGGCCAAGACCAATTTCACCCCCGGTAAGTTTACTTTAAAATTTTGACACATATTCTTAGTTATAATATAAACAAAAAACTCTTATAACTTCTCATCTTTTGCTGTAGTCAATCTATACAGTTCTACAAAGAGAAATTTACATTTTGTACCCTTCAGCCAAATGTGTCCTGCTGTTCCAAATGAAGGTAGATAGTACCAATACTTTAACATTGCAATATCAACATGATGAAATAGGCAACATAATTAATATTTTTATTTGGCTTTGAAAGTGTATATCCAACCATAGGAATTTATGGAACTGTGAGAAATCATTTAAAATGAAGAAAAAGAAAAAAAATTGCATTTATATAGTGCCTTTCATGACCTCAGGACGTTCCAAAGCACCTCAGGTACTTTTGAAATGTAGTTACTATTGTAATAGCCAACTTGTGCACAACAAGGTTCTACAAACAGCATTAAGATAAATCTGTTTTCGTGATGTTTGTTGAGGGATAAATATTGGCCAGGACACCGGGAGAACTCACCTACTCTTCTTTGAATGCTGCCATGGGATCTTTTACCACCCGAGAGGACAGAAATGCCGAAAGTTGACATACTCCAACAGTGCAGCACTCCCTCAGTAATGCATTGAAGTGTCAGCCTAGATTATGTGCTCAAATCTCTGCAGTGGGGCTTGAACACACAACCTTCTGACTCAGCAGTGAGAGCACTGTCCCTGAGCTGACATCTAAATATAAAATTGATCTTAATATCTTGGGTATGGTAGTGCAGTCGGATATAATGCTAGAGTAACAATGTAGAGATCAGAAGTTCACATCCCACCATAGGAAATTATGATATAGAATTTAACAAAGCTGGTAATTTGTGGCTAGTACTGGGGAAAGAAAAACATCTGAGAAAGCTGCTGGCTTATCATTAAAAACCACGTACTATGGACTAAACTCATATGTAGACTACACGAGATGGTGTTGGTAGGCTCTCTTTTCATTCAAGAAAATCCAAATGGCCCCAATATGTCCAGCTTCAGGTCTTAGGGTTCATAATTTAAACATTCCTAATGCTAATACAGGAAGATTTACTTCATATAATGAGCTAAACTCTAATTGTAATGACATCTAACGTACAGAAATACAATTGTATTTTGATTTTTGCCATTGTGTTCATCACTGCTTAACTCTTTTTATTCTGAACTAAGCTAAGTGATAGGGTATTTACTATTTTAGACAAATTCTAGTTTAGTTCCTTTCCATCGATGACATTGGTTTCGATAGGAACATAGGAACAGGAGTAGGCCATTCAGCCCCTCGAGCCTGCTCCGCCATTCAATAAGATCATGGCTGTTCTGTACCTCAACTCCATTTGCTCACTTTAGCTCCATGCTATGGTTGTGGCATATACTTATGGAATGACTGGAACAGAATATCGATATATTGTCGATTTTCATTTTAAGTTTATAATTTTGGTAAACATTTGCGAGAGATGTAAGCGTCCACTTCTAGTCCTCAGTGTCAACATCACATATTCCCTGGTCAGGGAGAGGGCAGCTAGAGGCAAATCAAATCTCCCTTTATTTTGTCCCAACATTGCATCAGTGTGAATTGTTTCCATTTCTCATATGTCCACTCTGAGGGAAATTGCCATTTTTTGTTTTGTGTTGTGAACCTGTGCTTGCTAGGATTATTTGATTAAGGCTACCCAAGCTCATTTTATAACCGTAAACAATTTTACAACACCAAGTTATAGTCCAGCAATTTTATTTTAAATTCACAAGCTTTCGGAGGCTTCCTCCTTCGTCAGGTGAACGATGTAACATCGTTCACCTGACGAAGGAGGAAGCCTCCGAAAGCTTGTGAATTTAAAATAAAATTGCTGGACTATAACTTGGTGTTGTAAAATTGTTTACAATTGTCAACCCCAGTCCATCACCGGCATCTCCACATCATTTTATAACCAGCAGACAACCTTTATCCCTTTAACCTGACTTGAATCTGAATTCATTTCCCAGAGATAAAATGACAATATGCCAGCCCACTGTACCACCCATTCTGCTGGCCTAATTTGTTTAAATAAATTAAAGCATGCAATGCTTGGAAAGGATGTAATGAAGCAATAATGTATAAAACCCATGTAATGTAGCGTGGAACTGAGGATATGAAGCTGATTTAAGGATGGGATTGTGGGCTGAATTCTGCAGTTGACCAGCATCATTCAGATCGCCATAATAGTATGGTCACAGGTATGGTATTGCTACTTATTTATACCTTTAAAGTGCTGAAGACAATTTCTCCTTTTGAACCTCGGTTCACTTGAGGTATCCTCCACTGAATGTGAAAGAGTGATGAGTCAGTCAGAATGAAGGCTTATCCACAAGTGTTATCCAATGAACAATGGTAACATTAATATCAATGACATAACTCACAAAAGGATACGATAGCCTAATGCTTATGTTACTGTATTAGTAATCCAAAGGCTTGACCAATAATCCAGAAAATGAGTTCAAATCTCACCATGGCAGTTTGAGAATTTGAATTCAGTTTTTTTTTAAAAATCAGTAAAAGTGAAGCTGTCGGATTATCGTAAAAACCCAACTGGTTCACTAGTGGACCAGTTAACTCTTAACTGCCCTCTGAAGTGGCCTAGCAAATGGTTCACCTTCACCACGCAGATTGCAGCAATTCAAGAAGAAGGCCCACCACCACCTTGTCAGGGTAACTAAGGATAGGCAATAAATGCTGGCCATGCCAGCAATGCCCATATCCTGAGAATGAATAAAAAAAGTTATATAGTACTGTCATTTATCTCTTTTACTTCACCGTTTCCTTTTAAAAAGGAAAGACTTTTTTATTTATTCTGTAGAAGTAGATTTTTCAGTGTTAATCACAATCAAAAAGACTTTTTTGAGTTGATTAACTTCCCAATTACTGGTTATTTCCAATAAAACCTATTCCCTTTGAGTCATCATTTAGAACAATTATTCCTTAAAACCAAATGAATGCAGATCTAAGTGTTAAGGGTCATCATAACTGCATGACCTCCTAAACTTTGTATCAAATACAACACCTATAACTCATGGAGAAAAAAAGCAACTGGATATACCCCTTTGCCTCATAGACATTATATAAAAGCTCATTGTAAGACTTAGAGCTTGCAATGTAAATGTCTGGATAAATGTTTTAAAGCGTGTATTGCAGGATTAAAGCCTGCATATTTGAGCATTACTTGTTGGGACAGATTTTAAGAATTAGTGCTCCTGGATTCAAGTCTGCCTGAAAATTGAACAGATGTCAAAGCAGTGGTGAGTTGGCGGGATCAGAAGATGCTAAATTTTTGGTTCTGCTACCGCACTACTTTTGAGTGATATCGGCATGGTAGCAAGTCGAAAATTTCCCCCACACAATCTAAAGTCACGCATGAAGAATGGCCATTTAGATAAGATATCACAAGACAATTGGTTCCCATGAGATCAGACCCATGTACGATACCAATGCCTTAAGAGGAGGAAGGGAGGAAAATAGAAAAAACAAAATCTTTTTTTAAAAAGTTCATAATTTGTGATTATTAACAGGTTGGAAACAAGTAGTATTGTCATATTGATGGGAGGTGAAATATCAGGGGCAGCCGGGAACAACCCGTAACATGAAAGTCTACCCTGGCTGTTGGTTCTGAGGGCCCTATGTTAAGTAAGTGTGGGAAGTATAAAATCAGTTCTTAGTACCCACAGCACAAAGCTACCTCTAATTTGGGACTAATTAACAATCTCACAGAGAGATCACAAATAGATGATGTTGGAAATAAGAAAATTTACAGGGGTAAACTAAGTGTGCTCTTCAGAAGCTGGAACTGGGATACATTGTAAGGCAGAGTACACAGAGCTTTACTCAAACTACAGCTGGTGATGACTGTGGATGTTTCAAATGGGAAACTATTCCATCCCTCACCTCGATGACCACCAAAAATCACACCTGTGCTCGCTGACTTATATTGGCTCCCGGTCCAACAAGGCCTCAGTTTTTAAGTTCTCATACTCATGTTCAAATTCCTCTATGGCTTCACCGTTCCCTATCTCTGTAACCTCCTCCAGCCCTACAACCCTCCAAGAACTCTCCGTTCCTCCAACTCTGGCCTCTTGAGCATCCCCACTTCCTTCGCCCCACTATTGACGGCTGTGTCTTCAGCAGTCTAAGTCTTAAGCTTTGGAATTCCCTCTTTAAGCCCCTCTGACTCTCTCTCCTCCTTTAAGATGCCCCTTAAAACTTACCTCTTTGACCAAACTTTTAATCACCTTTGCTAATGTCTCCTTCTTTGGCTCGGTGTCAATTTTTGTCTGATTACACTCCTGTGAAGCATCTTGGGATATTTTACTACAAAGGTGTTATATAAATGCAAGTCTTGATTGTATTCTTTTTAAAAGAAATTTAGAAAAAAAGCAACTTATCTATTCATCAACGCCTGTGAATTTCACTTTTTACATCCCATGTCATCAGCCAACATTCCAAGATCAGGAATAATTCAGATTAGGAGCAGGGAAAAGTGCCTTCTGTTCTTTTAATCCAACTTCAGAAGAACATGCTCAATTGTAATGGCCCTTAAAGTCTCTCTGAGTAAGATAACAGGGGTAATTTTCATCTTCACCTTCTGAGCAGTGATCTGGTGCAATAGAACCCGCACGATTTTCATTTCATTTGAAATCAAAGTGGTGAAAGACAAAATTTACCCCAACCTATTTAGTCTCAATTAGTGCCAAATTATGAACAATTTTTCTCTCTCTGGACTGACGTGCACTGAAATGAGTTTGGGCCCTCCCAGACCCCAGAGGGAAGAAGTTCAGTTCAGTCAGAGAATGTTTTGAAGCCAGATCCAAGAAGTGAAAAGGGTAGTATTGTAAGCCTTTGCCCCACCAAGCCCCACCTCCATGGAATGGTTTCTTTAAACTTAGACTGCTATTCAAATCATTTATACCCTGACGCCCAAATGTAATTCTAGCATGCTGATGTGAAAATGTGTTGGAGACCTAGTTACGTAAACATTATGTATATTTAGCTTATGGTGTAAAATAGCACTTCACACCACTGAATAAAGTAGAAGTTTCTCAGCAATGACACATGAAAGTGAGCAATATGTTAACCAAGGTGCCAATATACACGCAACGAAGATTTAGCTCACTAATTCTTTCATTTTCAAACTCTCTCTGATCCTTTTTCCTTTCTTGTTTTTATCAGTGCTGATCATAACATCTGATTATTTCACACATGAAACAGATTAATCACATTTCCTGGCAAGTGTTGTTAGAATAATCATTCTCTTAGCTTTCAAATTGTCCAATTTTACCTATAAATCTCCTATCTCCCTATTGACCTTGATTGTCACAAATTCTGCATAATTGATAATAGTTGCTACCATGCACATTTTTAACTAAGTGCCTTCTTCCCTCAATAAAATGTTAAATTAGTTGGCAGAGTAAGCAGTGTAGATGGGAGCGGAAATTTGCAAAGGGACGTTGATAGATTAAGTGAATGGGCAAAACTGTGGCAGATGGAGTTCCATAGAACCATAGAAAAGATACAGTACAGAAGGGGGCCATTCGGCCCATCGTGTCCACGCCGACTCGAAGAACAGCCAGGTGCCCATTCCAATCCCATCTTCCAGCACCCGGTCTGTAGCCCTGCAGCTTACAGCACTTTAGGTGCAGGTCCAGGTACTTTTTAAAAGAGTTGAGGGTCTCTGCCTCTACCACCAATTCGGGCAGCGAATTCCATACACCCACAACCCTCTGGGTAAAAAATTTTTTCCTTATGTCCCCTCTAATCCTTCCGCCAATCAGTTTAAATCTATGTCCTCTAGTTCTTGAACTCTCCGCTAGGGGAAACGGAAACAGGTACTTCCTGTCTACTCTATCTGGGCCCCTCATAATTTTGTACACCTCAATCAAGTCACCCCTCAGCCTCCTCTGCTCCAAGGAAAACAACCCCAGCCTTTCCAATCTCTCCTCGTAGATGCAATTTTCAAGCCCTGGCAACATTCCTGTAAATCTTCTCTGCACTCTCTCTCTCGAGAGCAATTATATCCTTCCTGTAATGTGGTGACCAGAACTGCGCACAATAATCCAGCTGTGGCCTTACCAGCGTTTTATACAGTTCCATCATTACATCCCTGCTTTTGTATTCTATACCTCGGCTAATAACGGAGAGCATTCCCTATGCCTTCTTCAGAACCTTACCTACCTGTACTGCCACCTTCAGGGACCTGTGCACGTGCACTCCAAGGTCTCTCACTTCCTCTACCCCTCAATATATTCCCGTTTACTACGTATTCCCTTTTACTGTTTGCCTTCCCTAAGTGCATTACCTCACACTTCTCCGGGTTGAACACCATTTGCTACTTTTCCGCCCACTCCACCAACCCATTGATATCTTCTTGGAGACTACAGCTATACTCTTCACTATCAACTACACAGCCAATTTTTGTGTCGTCTGCAAATTTGCCAATCATGCCCCCTGCATTCAAGTCCAATCATTAATATATACCACAAACAGCAAGGGACCCAACACTGAGCCCTGTGGCACACCACTGGAAACGGATTGCCATTCGCAAAGACATCCATCAACTTTTACCCTTTGTTTCCTGTTACTGAGCCAATTTTGGATCCAATTCGCCACATTTCCCTGCATCCCATGGGCTTTTACCTTTCTGACCAGTCTGCCATATAGGACCTTGTCAAATGCCTTACTAAAATCCATGTTGACAACATCCACTACACTACCCTCATCAATCCTCCTTGTCACTTCCTCAAAGAATTCAATCAGATTTGTAAGGCATGACCTTCCCTGAATAAATCCATGCTGACTATCCCTGATTGTCCTATATCCCCTATTCCACCAGGATCATTCGGCTCCAGACCTCATTACAGCTTTGGTTGAAACATGGACAAAAGAGCTGAATTCCAGAGGTGAGGTGAGAGTGACTGCCCTTGACATCAAGGCAACATTTGACCGAGTGTGGCACCAAGGAGCCCTAGTAAAATTGAAGTCAATGGGAATCAGGGGTAAAACTCTCCAGTGGCTGGAGTCATACCTAGCACAAAGGAAGATGGTAGTGGTTGTTGGAGGTCAATCATCTCAGCCCCAGGACATTGCTGCAGGAGTTCATCAGGGCAGTGTACTTGGCGCAACCATCTTCAGCTGCTTCGTCAATGACCTTCCCTCCATCATAAGGTCAGAAATGGGGATGTTCGCTGATGATTGCACAGTGTTCAGTTCCATTCGCAAGCCCTCAGATAATGAGGTAGTCCGTGCCCGTATGCAGCAGCACCTGGACAACATCCAGGCTTGGGCTGATAAGTGGCAAGTAACATTCGTGCCAGACAAGTGCCAGGCACTGACCGCCCTTGTACAGCAGTGCACTGCAAACTGCGAGATGTTGCTTATATCACCAGCAGCAGCCTGAAAGGAGCGAGACCCATAAAAATTAAGTGCCATACTCACCTTGACAGCCACAGGCAATGCTGCCATTACCCTGCATTGAGGCTGCAGTTATAGCTGCAGCAGTTGACAAATTTCAGTCACGACCTCTTTTGTGAACCGCAGACATCTGATGCACTGGTCGTCACTGAAGTTGAGGTAAGAGAATTGCTCCCTGAAGACCCTTCACGGATATGGCCTCCTGCTGAGTGCCCTGCTCCTCCTCCGTCTCCTCCCTCTTCTAGCAGCTTGTCCTGCTCTGTGTGGCCTCTCCTCATTCTACCAGTCATGTTCAATTCCCAGGGGAAGCCCCACCAGGCCACCCATGTCTGAAAGCAACTTTTCTCAGCACTATATTTTAAATGCAACTAAAAGTACTGCAAGACCAGCCAGACCACTCTCTATAGAATATTGCAACTTTAGCAAAGTATAGGAAACTTCCAAAAACACATACAATTGCACCAGCAGCCAGAATAAATAATCCAGCAACTAACCTGTAAGGTTATTTTTTTTCGTTCATGGGATGTGGGCGTCGCTGGCAAGGTCAGCATTTATTGCCCATCCCTAATTGCCCTTGAGAAGGTGGTGGTGAGCCGCCTTCTTGAACCGCTGCAGTCCGTGTGGTGAAGGTTCTCCCACAATGCTGTTAGGAAGGGAGTTCCAGGATTTTGACCCAACGACGATGAAGGAACGGCGATATATTTCCATGTCGGGATGGTGTGTGACTTGGAGGGGAACATGCAGGTGGTGTTGTTCCCATGCCTGCTGCTCTTGTCTTTCTAGGTGGTGGAGGTCGCGGGTTTGGGAGGTGCTGTCGAAGAAGCCTTGGCGAGTTGCTGCAGTGCATCCTGTGGATGGTGCACACTGCAGCCACAGTGTGTTGGTGGTGAAGGGAATGAATGTTTAGGGTGGTGGATGGGGTGCCAATCTAGCGGGTAGCTTTGTCCCGGATGGTGTCGAGCTTCTTGAGTATTGTTGGAGCTGCACTCATCCAGGTTAGCGGAGAGTATTCCATCACACTCCTGACTTGTGCCTTGTAGATGGTGGAAAGGCTTTGGGGAGTCAGGAGGTGAGTCACTCGCCACAGAATACCCAGCCTCTGACCTGCTCTTGTAGCCACAGTATTTATGTGGCTGGTCCAGTAAGTTTCTGGTCAATGGTGACCCCCAGGATGTTGATGGTGGGGGATTCGGCGATGGAAATGCCATTGAATGTCAAGGGGAGGTGGTTAGACTGTCTCTTGTTGGAGATGGTCATTGCCTGGCACTTGTCTGGTGCGAATGTTACTTGTCACTTATCAGCCCAAGCCTGGATGTTGTCCAGGTCTTGCTGCATGCGGGCACGCACTGCTTCATTATTTGAGGGGTTGCAAATGAAACTGAACACTGTGCAATCATCAGCGAACATTCCCGTTTCTGACCTTATATTGGAGGGAAGGTTATTGATGAAGCAGCTGAAGATGGTTGGGCCTAGGACACTGCCCTGAGGAACTCCTGCAGCAATGTCCTGGGGCTGAGATGATTGGCCTCCAACAACCACTACCATCTTCCTTTGTGCTAGGTATGGCTCCAGCCACTGGAGAGTTTTACCCCTGATTCACATTGACTTCAATTTTACGAGGGCTCCTTGGTGCCACACTCGGTCAAATGTTGCCTTGATGTCTTTCATGATCCCTTTAAATTGCAATGGTGGCGGGTCTTTTATGCTGTTTAAGTCCTGTTCAGCTGTGCAACGTTAAGACAGGGCATTGGCAGGAGTGTGGAGTTCCAAAATGTCACCTGCTGCTTCAAATCAGCATAGCACACTGATTCGCGCCATTATCTCCCTGCTCTACATGCTGCTGGCGGTTGTTAGGTGCATACGCGCAAACCCCTTTACCAAGATGGCATCCAGTGCACTTCACATCAAATGTGTGCACACGCATCTCGGATGCCATTTTCAGGGCATATGTGTCTGCGTAGCGCCTACAAATTGAGTACTACAAGGCCCAATTTCGCCCCCAATATCTTCCAGAGAGGAGATGGGAAAGGGAGGAAATTGGTGAAAAAAAATGTAGAACTTTATATAGTACCTTTCACAACCTGAGAACATCCCGAAGCACGTCACAGCCAATGAAGTACTTTGGAACCGTAGTCACTGTTTTAATGTAGGCAAACATGGCAGTGAATTTGTGCACAGCAAGGCCCCACAAACAATAAGATAAGTGACCAGATAAATCATTTTTGGTGATGTTAGCTGAGGGATAGAATTTGGCCAAGACACCTGGAGAACTGCTTTTCTTCAAATAATGTAATGGGATCTTTTACATCCACCTGAGAGGACAGCTGGATTGTGTTTAAAAGACCTTTACATTGCAGGAGGAAGAGAAGCCTGAGGGAACAAAGACGTTCGACAGTGTTGGGGTTATGGGAAAAAATGAGTTAAAGTAGAAGACTGAATGGCGAGTCTTTACTTCTGTGATATCGGAGGAAGAGGGGGGGTGAAAACTGCAGCGGCAAATGGGTGATAGGCAGTCGGTTTTACTCTCCGCCTGATAATCTTTCTCATTGACTTCAATAGAAATGAATACCCAGTGGAGTATATAATGGGCTGCTAAGTTGCTATTGGCCGTTTTGCACTACCCCAATTGTGTCTGCATATTTGGATCTTGGGTACAGCATAGGGGACAGGATGATAATTCTTGAATGCAACACATGGCGAAAGAAAAGCATGTATCTTCCCCTTGTGTCCTGACAGTCAATTTCTGACCTAACCAGTGGCTAGCGTGTGCTATATAATTGCTTGTTGATACTATCTCTTCAAGTGCAGAGCTGCTTAGGTACCCTTCAATTTACAGATGCTGGAAACTTCAGTGAAAATGGAATATCATTTTTCATCCATTAAGACTGTAATCATCTCTCCTTGAGTCAACTGGAATCAGTTCACATAATTTGGAATTTGTCTTTTGCAGAGAAAAGTGATAGTATGAAAAGCCCTAAAGATGAAAAATGGATTTTGACACAAAAAAAGCTGACTTTAACACCCGCCTCTCCCCTCCCACCCACCCCTCCCCAACCTAGCAGGAACGGTGCGGCAGGTGGGAAAGGTGGCTAGGGGGTTTGCACTGTTTTCCTGACACATTCCCACCCCCGTCACTTTTACTTACCTGTCTTCAGGCACAAGAAGGCCGACCACCCCACCTAATTTAAGTGGCACTGTCGCATCTCGATGATGTCATTTTAACCGCAGCCCCGAATGGTGGCCTTGGAGGGAGTGCAGTGTAGATTTACTAGAATGATACCTGGACTCCAAGGGTTAAATTACGAGGCCAGATTACACAAACCAGGATTGTATTCCCTGGAATTTAGAAGAGTAAGGGGTGATTTGAAAAAAGTTTTCAAGATATTAAGGGGAACTGATAGGGTAGATAGAGAGAAACTATTTTTGCTGGTTGGGGAGTCTAGGACTAGGGGACATAGCCTAAAAATTAGAGTCAGAACTTTCAGGAGTGAAGTTGGGAAACACGTCAACATGCAAAGGGTGGTAGGAGTTTGGAACTCTCTTCCGCAAATGGAGGTTGATGCTAGCTCAATTGTTAATTTTAAATCTGAGATTGATAGAGTTTTGTTATTTTTTATTATTCATTCATGGGATGTGGGCGCTGCTGGCGAGGCCGGCATTTATTGCCCATCCCTAATTGCCCTTGAGAAGGTGGTGGTGAGCCGCCTTCTTGAACCGCTGCAGTCCATGTGGTGACAGTTCTCCCACAGTGCTGTTAGGAAGGGAGTTCCAGGATTTTGACCCAGAGATGATGAAGGAACAGCGATATATTTCCAAGTTGGGATGGTGTGTGACTTGGAGGGGAACATGCAGGTGGTGTTGTTCCCATGTGCCTGCTGCTCTTGTCCTTCTAGGTGGTAGAGGTCGCGGGTTTGGGAGGTGCTGGTGAAGAAGCCTTGGCGAGTTGCTGCAGTGCATCCTGTGGATGGTACACACTGCAGCTGGTGGTGAAGGGAGTGAATGTTTAGGGTGGTAGATGGGGTGCCAATCAAGCGGGCTGCTTTGTCCTGGATGGTGTCGAGCTTCTTGAGTGTTGTTGGAGCTGCACTCATCCAGGCAAGTGGAGAGTATTCCATCACACTCCTGACTTATGCCTTGTAGATGGTGGAAAGGCTTTGGGGAGTCAGGAGGTGAGTCACTCGCCACAGAATACCCAGCTTCTGACCTGCTCTTGTAGCCACAGTATTTATATGGCTGGTCCAGTTAAGTTTCTGGTCAATGGTGACCCCCAGGATGTTGATGGTGGGGGATTTGGCGATGGTAATGCCGTTGAATGTCAAGGGGAGGTGGTTAGGCTCTCTCTTGTTGGAGATGGTCATTTCCTGGCACTTGTCTGGTGCGAATGTTACTTGCCATTTATCAGCCCAAGCCTGGATGTTGTCCAGGACTTGCTGCATGCGGGCTCGGACTGCTTCATTATCTGAGGGGTTGCGAATGGAACTGAACACTGTGCAATCATCAGCGAACATCCCCATTTCTGACCTTATGATGGAGGGAAGGTCATTGATGAAGCAGCTGGAGATGGTTGGGCCTAGGACACTGTCCTGAGGAACTCCTGCAGCAATGTCCTGGTGCTGAGATGATTGGCCTCCAACAACCACTACCATCTTCCTTTGTGCTAACCAAAGGTATTAAGAGATATGGGGCTAAGGCAGGTATATGAAGTTAGGTTACAGATCAGCCATGATCTCGTTGAATGGTGGAACAGGCTCGAGGGGCTAAATGGCCTACTCCTGTTCCTATGTTCCTCTGTCCTATGTCCTTTGTGGCCTGCACAGTCTCCGGTCTGCCAGGTAAAGTTGGCGGCAGCAAGGATCCAGGCCCAGGCAAGTCCGTTTTTTAAAAAAATTGAAGGGATCCTGTGGACCAGGAGGAGCAGGCCTCCGCTGCCTCAGGCATCCCCCCTCCTCAATCTCTACTTACCTGTTCGAGGGCCATTTCCATGGGTCCCCAGTGGTGGCCTGGTCCCCCCCCAATTTTGACTCCTACCCTCAGGCGGTGACGTCATTCCCACTGGCTTCAGGTGGGTGTCAGAATTGTGGCACGCAAATGAGGCCCGGAAGTTAAAATCTCACACTTTGAGGGCTGGACTGTTTGCCGACCACTTTGGCCCCCACATCCTTGATTCCCACCCCAAGTTAAAATTGGCCCTAGAAATGATGGTGATCATCTGTGATCACAGGAAGACTGATTTGACAAAGAAAACAGAGCTGATTTGGTACAACTGAAATTAAGCTAGTAATTAAATGGGCTGAACTAACAGAATGAATACACACTCGGTATTCTTATTGTGGCTGATTTTGAAAATGATTGTACAGAAGATAGTATATACGAGTCAAAATGTTACAGAGTCGCCAAATGACTGAGCAGCTATCCATTTTGAACAGCCAGTCAATAGAACCAAACAATTTAGTAGACTGCCCAGTGGGACTATCTCAGTAATCAACAGAGCATGCACAGTTGGTGGAGTGCATCCTGGAAATAAGCTTTCTGCACCCAGCAGCAACTGGAAAATGAAGAGAAGATTAGTCCCATGGTGCTCTCTTGCCTGCAACACATGCCTAACAAGTAAAAAAAAAAGGCCATTTACAGAAATGTCACTTCATGTTCCCTTTGCTGTGAGATAGGCTGTATCTGAACAAATCCCACACTTTAGAACACGCATGCTTGCAGTTGACTTAACAATATTTCATTAACACTTATGAATTGGCGTTGATCCCAGCTGACGTCTACTGCATGTATTAACAGTATTGAAAGATAAATGAGTTTAAATTATAACAACAGTTGGTTTAAGTGTTTGGTGCTCATTCTGGTTACTATAGTTTGTGTATACCTGATAAATATACAATAATGGTAAAAAGAAAAACTGGAATGCTGGAAATTTGAAATAATAGTACAAAACATTGGAAATACACAGCAAGAACAACTTCCACCCAAAATATTAACCTTATCTTTGTTCGGATGCTGTGTATTTCTAATATTTCATATTAAATATATTTGTTATAAAAATTATATTCAGAATACTGGTATTTTACAATTGGCTTTAGAGGCATTGGTGTCATGGAGGATAGGAAGATTTTGTAATTAACACTTATCACATTGCAGTAACTATCCGAATATTACATTACCTGTGAACCTTTTAAATTATGGGCCAGAATTTGCTGCCAAAATAATGGCGAGTTTACTGCGCACGCCGCTATTAATATGTAAATTGTCCAGCAACTTGGGTGGAGAAGAGATACCCCGTGAATTGCGATTCTCCACAAATTGCTGCACAGTTTGCACCACTCCGCCGTTAGCCTCGCGGAAACGGCAACGCGCCCTCAAACTCCCCTTGAGTTTCATGAAATTGCTGCCTTTGCATATTAATTGCCAATTAAACTTGCCACAGAAAGTTAGGGCTGCTACTTAACAGTATACATTCCTTTTTAATGACGAGGTTTATATTCCTGCAACCTCTCTGGCCCAGAAAGGGAACAATTGAAACTGTGTAACCTCATGCCTACATGTACTATATTGTTCTTAGAGATTTAAAAAAATGTTTTAAATTTTTTTCTTACTTTTCCTTTCTGTCTTTTTTTTCTCATGTAAGGAGCCACCTGACGAAGGAGGAAAGCTCCGAAAGCTTGTGATTTCAAATAAAGCTGTTGGAATATAACCTGGTGTTGTAAGACTCCCTACATTTGTCCACCCCAGTCCATCACCGGCATCTCCACATCATTTTTTTTCTCACTCTCTTAATCCAGTCTTTCCCTCTCTTTATTTCATAAACTGCAACTGATTTTACTTAATTCACCCTATTGCCTTCTCCGTCATTCATCTGTTTCTTTCTCTATCCTTAAAGCTCCTTAGTTAAGGAGATAGACTGTTACTCATAAGAACATAAGAAATAGGAGCAGGAATAGGCCATACGGCCCCACGAGCCTGCTCCGCCATTCAATAAGATTGTGGCTGATCTTCAACCTCAACTCCACTTTCCCACCTGATCCCCATATCCCTTGATTCCCTTAGTGTTCAAAAATCTATCAATCTCAGTTTTGAATATACTCATCGACTGAATATCCACAGCCCTCTGAGGTGGAACATTCCAAAGATTCACAACCCTCTGAGTGAAGAAATTTTTCCTTATCTCAGTCATAAACGGCTGACCCCTTGTCTTGAGACTATGACCCCTAGTTCTAGACTCTCCAGCCAGGGGAAAAAGCCTCTCGGCATCTACCCTGTCAAGCCTTCTAAGAATTTTACATGTTTCAATGAGATCACCTCTCATTCTTCTAAACTCCAGAGAATATAGGCCCATTCTACTTAATCTTTTCTCATAAGACAACCCTTTCATCCCAGGAATCAATCAAGTGAACCTTCGTTGCACCGTCTCTAAGGCAAGTATATCCTTCCTCAGGTAAGGAGACCAAAACTGTACACAGTACTCCAGGTGTGGTCTCAACAGAGCCCTATATAATTGAAGCAGGACCTCCTTACTATTATACTCCAACCCCTTTGCAATAAAGGCTAACATACCATTTGCCTTCCTAATTGCTTGCTGTACCCCTATGTTAACTTTCTGTGATTCATGTACAAGGACATCCAAATCCCTCTGACTGCCACCATTTCTTAGTCTTCAACCTTTTAAAAAATATTCTGCTTTTCTATTCTTCCTACCAAAGTGAATAATTTCACATTTCCCCACATTATACTCCATCTGCCACCTTCTCGCCCACTCACTTAATCTGTCTACGTCCCTTTGCAGCCTCTTTGCATTTTCCTCGCAGCTTATTTTCACACCTAGCTTTGTATCGTCAGCAAACTTGCATGTATTACACTCGGTCCACTCATATAAGTCATTGATACAGCAAAGGCAATGGACCCCGACAACATCCTGGTTGTAGTGCTGAAGACTTGTGCTCCAGAACTAGCCGCGCCTCTAGCCAAGCTGTTCCAGTACAGCTACAACACTGGCATCTACCCGACAATGTGGAAAATTGCCCAAGTATGTCCTGTTCACAAAAAGCAGGACAAATCCAATCCAGCCAATTAACGCCCCATCAGTCTACTCTCAATCATCAGCAAAGTGATAGAAAGTGTCGTCGACAGTGCTATCAAGCGGCACATACCAAAAACCTGCTCACTGATGTTGAGTTTGGATATATCCAGGACCAATCGGCTCCAGACCGCATTACAGCCTTGGTCCAAACATGGACAAAAGAGCTGAATTCCAGAGGTGAGGTGAGAGTGACTGCCTTTGACATCAAGGCAGCATTTGACCGAATGTGGCACCAAGGAGCCCTAGTGAAATTGAAGTCAGTGGGAATCAGGGGGAAAACTCTCCAGTGGCTGGAGTCATATCTAGCACAAAGGAAGATGGTAGTGGTTGTTGGAGGCCAATCATCTCAACCCCAGGACATTGCTGCAGGAGTTCCTCAGGGCAGTGTCCTAGACCCAACCATCTTCAGCTGCTTCATCAATGACCTTCCCTCCATCATAAGGTCAGAAATGGGGATGTTCGCTGATGATTGCACAGTGTTCAGTTCCATTCGCAACCCCACAGATAATGAAGCAGTGCGTGCCCACATGCAGCAAGACGTGGACAACATCCAGGCTTGGGCTCATAAGTGGCAAGTAACATTCGCACCAGACAAATGCCAGGCAATGACTATCTCCAACTTTCTCTAACCACCTTCCCTCGACATTCAATGGTATTACCATCGCCAAATCCCCCACCATCCAGATCCTAGGGTTCACCATTGACCAGAAAATTAACTGGACCAGCCATATAAATACTGTGGCTACAAGAGCAGGTCGGAGGCTGGGTATTCTGCGGCGAGTGACTCACCTCCTGACTCCCCAAAGCCTTTCCACCATCTACAAGGCACAAGTCAGAAGTGTGATGGAATACTCTCCACTTGCCTGGATGAATGCAGCTCCAACAGCACTCAAGAAGATCGACACCACCAAGAACAAAGCAGCCCGCTTGATTGGCACCCCATCCACCACCCTAAACATTCACTCCCTTCATCACCGGTGCACCATGGCTGCAGTGTGTACCATCCACAGGATGCACTGCAGCAACTTGTGAAGGCTTCTTTGACAGCACCTCCCAAACATAGGAACATAGGAACAGGAGTAGGCCATTCAGCCCCTCGAGCCCGCTCCGCCATTTGATAAGATCATGGCTGATC
The DNA here is from genome assembly GCF_035084215.1 of Heptranchias perlo. Lineage (NCBI taxonomy): Eukaryota > Metazoa > Chordata > Chondrichthyes > Hexanchiformes > Hexanchidae > Heptranchias > Heptranchias perlo. The sequence goes on from NC_090325.1 coordinate 75,400,503, forward strand.
TGTGATCTAACTCCATATACCTGCCTTTGGCCCATATCCCTTAATATCTTTGGTTGGCAAAAAGCTATCTATCTCAGACCCGCAGCGTCTACCATCTAGAAGAACAAGGGCAGCAGGCACATGGGAACAACACCACCTGTACGTTCCCCACCACACACCATCCCAACTTGGAAATATATCGTTGTTCCTTTATTGTTGCTGGGTCAAAATCCTGGAACTCCCTACCTAACAGTACTGTGGGAGAACCTTCACCACACGGATTGCAGCTCTTCAAGAAGGCGGCTCACCACCACCTTCTCATGGGCAATTAGGGATGGGCAATAAATGCTGGCCTTGCCAGCGACACTGACACCCCATGAACAAATAAAAAAAATTGATATATATTGTAACAGCTGAGGCCCAAACACTGATCCTTGTGGCACCCCGTTAGCTACAACCTGCCAAACCGAAAAAGATCCGTTTATTCCTGCTCTCTGTTTTCTGTTCGTTAATCAATCCTCAATCTTTGCTAATAAATTACCCCCAATCCCATGAACCCTAATCTTGTGTAACAACCTCTTGTGTGGCACCTTATCGAATGCCTTTCGAAAATCCAAATATACTACATCCACTGGTTCCCTCTTATCGACCCTGCTAGTTACACCCTCAAAAAACTCTTAATAGATTTGTCTAACATGATTTCCGTTTCATAAAACTGTGTTGACTCTGCCTAATCATATTATGATTTTCTGAGTTAATACGTCCTTAATAATAGATTCTAGCATTTTACCTACTACTGATATCAGACTATCTGGCCTATAGTTCCCTGTTTCTCTCTCCCTCCTTTCTTGAATAGCGGGGTTACATTTCCTACCTTACAATCCATGGGGACCGTTCTAGAATCTAGGGAATTCTGGAAGATCAAAACCAATGTATCCACTATCTCTCAGCCACCTCTTATAAAACCCTTAGGATGTAGGCCATCAGGACCAGAGGAATTGTCGGCTTTTAGTCCCATTCCTTTCTCTAGTACTTTTTCTTCACTAATCTTAATTACTTTAAGTTCCTCACTCTCATTAGACCCTTGGCTGCCCCATTATTTTCAATAAGTTTTTTGTGTCTTCTACTGAGAAGCCAGATACAAAATATTTGTTTAACGTCTCTGCCATTTCTTTAATCCCCATTATAATTTCTCTTGTCTCTGCCTCTAAGGGACGCATGTTTACTTTCGCTAATCCCTTCCTTCTTACACACCTGTAGAAGCTCTTACAATCTTTTACTAGTGTACTCTCATATTCAATTTTCTCCCTCTTTATCAATTTCTTGGTCATCCTTTGCTGATTTCTAAAACCCTCCCAATCCTCAGGCTTACTACTCTTTTTGACAACATTGCAACCCTCTTCTTTTAATCTAATACTATCCTACCTTTTCTGGTTAGCCAAGGTTGGATCTCTTTTTCCGCGGAGTTTCAAGGGAATGTATATTTGTTGAGAATTATGAATTATTTCTTTAAATGTTCACCATTGCTTATCTACCATCATATGTTTTAATCTAATTTCCTAATCTACTTTAGCCAACTCGCCCCTCATATCTACATTATTGGCTTTGTTTAAATTTAAGATCTTGGACTTAACTACATCATTCCCGTTGTTCATCAAGGTGCCAGATGTCCCCTTGCCCTCGTTGCATCGTTATCAGCTCGCACTTGCAACAGCTTGCAGGGCAAAACATTTTTGAGCTGAAAGGTGAAGGAAAAAGTCTAACAGGGTATGCAGTGAGATACCCTGATCCAGCAAATTCTGGGCCATTGTTCTTTATAAATTCAAATGGGAGACTTGCCATCAATCCATTTTGATAATCAAGTACAATGATTATCATGAACATCTCTTTGATCTATCAGTTTTTATGCACAGAAGAAGAAATGATGATCACTAAGACAGACATAAAGTTTTAACAGAGCTGTGAGATCTGCTGCACTCTGAACTCCAATGAAGGCACTAGATCTGGGAAACTGGGTGGAACTTGAATTAGACACTGGTCTTTTATCTCTGGGATTTGGGTTCAAATTCAGCCCAGATTTATGGAATCAAAGTCTTCTCTGGCTGTGAGGATTTTATACAAAATTGGGAAGTTTCAATCCAGTCCTTAATGGACATGGGTCTACAATACAAAACTGTCCCTAATTGGCAATGTCACTCCGACAGGCCTAAGGATATTTAATATGTGAAAAAATGACACACTGGTGCAGTAGGGCAAGGGTATCAAGACATGGCCCACAAGCTCGTTTTATGAAGCCCCCCCACTTCCCTTTTATCTTTCCACACCAACAAAGATAACTTTGATTTCTGTTCAACCTCAGCTCTTTAAACTGGAGGTGAATTTAAACCTTTTTGCACCAATCAGGAATCCACCTATACTAGTCCTTCAGGCTAAGAAAATTTAAATTTCTGTCTGTGAAGTAGTTGATGACTCATCGTCTGTTTCCTATTAATTTGGGAATCCCCAGGGCTCTGTCTCTGCCCCACTTTGTTCTCTCTTCTTATCATACTAAATACTCTTTTTTTTATGTTCAACTCTGGTTTCATCACTTCCTTCAGATAGTAATAATCCTTGCATTCATATAGCACCTTAGATCATCAAAACATCTCAAAGCACTTCACACAATGAATTACCTTTTTGGAGTGTAGTGGCTTGTTATGTAAGCAAACAAGATATCCATTCTGAACAGCAACATCCCACATAGAGCAACGAGAAGAAGGATCAGTTAATCTGCTTTTGTCGATGAGTTTTGATTTCAACACATTGAAGATGTAGGTAAAAGTGAAAGTATGTAAACTGACATATTTGGAGCTTAGAAAGAACAAGAGAGTTCAGAGGAGCACTGGCTGATTAAAAATAAAGTAAGGAAAGGACAGGGGCTGCAGTTAGAGCCGAGAGAGGGCTTTCCTATCCGATGTGAAGCTTTTTCTAATATTCTGTCCAGGAGTGTGCAATAGGTGCTACAAGTGCCTCTCCAGGTGTGGGAGCTGTATTCAATTCTTGCACAGCCTTCAGCCTGCAGCCTTATAGAGAATTAACAGTTGTTAAAAGCAGTCTTTGGCACAAAAAAAGGAACTAAGCTTGTTGGATGTAGTTTTACATAGAATTATATGGAATGTACAGCACAGAAACAGGCCATTCAGCCCAACTGGTCTATGCCGGTGTTTTATGTTCCACATGAGCGTCCTCCTACTCCTCTTCATCCACCCCTATCAGCATGACTTTCTATTCCTTTCTCCCTCATGTGTTTATCTAGCTTCCCCTTAAATGCATCAAAGGAAGAGACGTGGGGGCTCAATTTGAAGTATTGAGGCTAAAAATCTCTATAAGCAAAGAAAGACTAAGGATGGAGCCATCAAAGTTAAGAGCCATTGATTCAATTTGTGAGAGACGTGAAGAAACTGTGACTTTGAAGAACTCAAAGTAACGAGATTTTCACTGCCCCATTGAGAAGTGTGGAGGAGATCAAAATGTAACAATTCAGCCATTGCACTGTGGGCTGACTGGAGATTGTGAGCACAATCAAAATCCTTCTTTTAACTGAGATGTTAAATTGAGTTCTTGTCTGCCTGTTCTGGAGGATGCTTCATACATACACCCTTCAGGGAAAAGAACAAAAGCCAGAGAAGAAAGAAAGAGCTCTAAGCGTTCTAGTGCATAGATCTCTAAAGGTTCATGACCAATACTGTGAAGCAGTAGCTACAGCGAATAGGGTGCTAATGTGTATTTATAGGAAAATTCATTACAAAACAAAGCATACTATTTCATCCTTGTACAAGATTTTGGTTATGCCTCAGTTAGAATACTGTGTCCAGTTTTAATCTCCTCACATGGTGGCTGATATAGAGACTTTGGAAAGGGTGCAGATTAATTCCCAGTTTAAAACACCTTAGTCACCAACATTGGTTCAAAGAGCTGGATCTCTCCAACTTAGAGAAGCATAGACTTAGGGTGATTTGATCAAGGTTTATAAGATGTGTTTGTGTAGACAGTTTGTTTCAACTAAATAGGACAGGGGGTCACAAACTCAAGTTATGTAAAGACAGAACTAGGTTAGATGTTAGGAGATGTTTCTTTTCCCAGAGAATAGTGGATCTGTGAAACAGGCTGCCGGCTCATGCACTGATTCACTGGACCTGTTTCTGGTTGGGGCGGAGATCACCTCGTACAAGAAATAGGTACCGTATAACATTAATCAGTGCCCAAGTGGTCTCCTAAGAGGGTCGGAGATGAATTTTCCAGATTTTTTCCCCTATTTGGCTTGGGTTTTTATCTGGTTTTTTTGCCTCTCCCAGGAGATTACATGGCTTCCAGTATTTCCTTCTTCCTACGATCTTCAGGCCTTTAAAACCTAAGCATGCCATCATCTAAACAGCAATCCCTGGTTTACTTTATCTTCTCTGTTACTAGTTTCAACCTGGATATTGTCTTACATTCTAGGTATTGATCCTTCACCTTGGGTTCTCAATAATGTCTTTTAAATAATTGGGAGCACTGACATGGAAGGATTACTGAGCCTGAAACTAAGCCTCTGAATTAATGCTTGCTTGCAAGCATTTTAAATAATTTTGGTTACTGACTTGGAACGATTACTGGGCCTGAAATTAAGTTTCTGAATGAATGCTTGCTTGCAGTCAATGTTGAAGCAACATGGCATAATGATTGTATGTTAATGTTAATTCATTTCCCACACACACTCAATAACTTCAAGTGTTTATGATTTGTTCTTGGGATGTGGGTAAGGCTGCATGTCATGAAGGACTGGAGTCTGACATGGGCCAGACCAGGTCAGTGGCAGATTCCTTTCCCTGAACAACATTAGTGGACTAGTTGGGAGTCATTTTAACTTTTGGCAACTGTGTAAAGCGAGTGAATGGAAGGGAAAACCGGGCGGGGTGTACAATGGGCGGCCAATTCTATATCGTCCAATGTACACTATCGCCCAAAGGTAAAATTATCCCCGTTTGTTTTTATGACAATCTTACATTGAGGGTTTTCTGGTCATACCAGTTTTATAGAATTTAATTTCACAACTTGCCATGTTGGAATTTGAACTCAGAACCTTTGAGGTCCTAGTCTAGTACTGTAAGCACTAGGCTACCATACCCACTGTATTCTCAATTTAAACTAAGTTAAAACAAAGCGGAGAAAATAATGTTAATCAGACTACTTTATATGTTTGTTTTAAATGAGACATTGATGGCGAGACTTCCTCCTGGGAATTCTATGGGTGTTATCCAATAGGAGACCAGCAGAACCCCCGGGGAAACAGGCCCCAATATTTATGGGGAGGCGGGGAGGGAGCGGGTGGGGGGAGGCATAGCAGCCGGAAATGTGGGTTTCCCAGAGATCCTGCCGAATTTAACGCAGGACCTCATTTAAATCTTTTGACTCCTTTTCCCGGCCGGCAGCCAGCCAGATTGAGAGGCTGGCTAGCTGTCAGTTGGGAAGGCCTGCACCAGGTCGCAGCCGGGGACCGGAGAGGAGAGAGAGAGGGAGGGAGAGATCGTGGGTTGGGGGGGGGACATGAGGTTTCGGGGAGAGTGAGTAAATCGGGGGGGAGGTGGGTGGTGCAGAGGAGATACCGGAGTGGGGGATCCCCACTCCGGTATCTCCTCTGCACCCCCCACTCGGGGGGTCCAATCGCAGGACTCCGATCACGGGGTAGGGGGGAAGGTCGGCAGATCACGAGGAAGGAAGCAGGTTTGCTTGGTGGGTTGCGGGTGGGGGGAAGCAGTCCTGCTCCTTCTGGCCTACATGCAGTGCTGGAAAAGCACTTAGCTGCTGGATCTGGCTGTTCTCACCTCCCTTCAGCTGCTGGGTTTCCCAAGCCATGGGAAACCCGGCCCGTAGCTATTAAATTTATAACGGTCCTAAACTTTGAAGGAGGCAGCCTCATTAAAATATTTCAATGACGGGCCCGCCTCTTGAGAGCAGGTTAGTCGCCCGCACCCCAACCCGCCTCCGTTAAAACCATTTTTGAATTTTTAATTCTCTCCCACCCGTCGTGGGGGGGTTAAAATTCCCCCAACAATGTCAATAGCTAAAATCAGCTGTTTATGCTGACTTGCTGAGGTTTCCAATGGAGTTATGATAGGAGGCTAAGGAACCCCACAGCACTTCAGAGTCTCCTTCTTTACTTCCCAAAGCATTTTAGTACAAAAGTGAGTAAACTGATTTCAATGAGACCACAGAAAATATTGTCCTCATCATCTCTCAATGGAAATTTACAATGGGCTAATTTAACCAACTTTGCTTTGTGGGCTGGCACCAGGAAAATGGCAATGAAACCTGCCAGGTTGTTGTAAAAATCAAATTTGTTTATTAATGCCCTTCGAGGAGGGAACCTGCCACCACTACCTTGTCAAACCTGCGTGTGACTCCAATCTCACCCTGCATGCTTGACTATTAATGGGCTCAGGACAACTAGGGATAGGCAAGAAATATTGCCTTACCAGCATCGCCCACATCCGGAGAACAAATAGAAATGAAGTGAGCTGTATCCATTTTCTCACACCAGCAGCTTTACTCAGCTCCAGGAACATGTTAAAATATTGCACAATAATTAGTGTCTGTTCAGCCCACACACACCTTTGCTTTAGGTTTTTTTTTAATGAAACCTGTCTCAAATAGTTTGAATGTTCAATGGCCTAAACTGTTGTATGAGATTGTATAAGGACAAGATGGCTGTGGTAACAATCCGGAACAGCTATAGCTGTTACCACAGTAACAGAATTCTGACACACCCAAGGAAGCCAAGCTGCACGAGTTACTTGATGCTATAGTTCCCACAATCGTTTGTGACAGAGCCCACTGGCATCCCTGTTGTATAAGAATAGATCCACCTGAGGTGAATATGTAGGTTTATCAGAGCTTCAAAAAGTCCAAATGTTGTGTTTGCTAAACCCAGAGCTAAGTATATAATGGGACACTGCTGCATTCTTATAGCCACTAGTTTGGATACCCACTTCCAGCCACTGCAGGATACAATCACTCCATACACAGAGATATACACAGACACACACTAAACAACAAGATACACATTCACCACTAGACTATTAGGTATTGACACACTCATTGGACCACAAGGTGTTAAATTTAAAATTTCCAATAACTCATGTGCAGAACCTTCAATCATGTATATTGAGGCCAGTTCATCTTCTTCTGCCAATTTGCAGCGATTTCAGTTGAAGAACAAATGTATCAGGAGGAAAGGAAAGTAAGGCATATGGCTACATAATACAACATCAATACCTGGCCTTTTTTTAGCTGCTGTTGGACATGATCAAATGGTGAGAGCTGATGATAAAGAATTCCACTTATCTTGGGGCTCCTCTTCGGTTTGCTGCCAGGCCCCCTTAGTCACTCCGATCTAAAGAGGGTCCTGGGGCATGCCCCCTTACCAGCTTTTTGGGTTGTGTCTGCTTCTGGGCTGGCAATGAACGTAACTTCAGGAAATTGATATGGGAGGATGAAAATTCCCCTCCCGCCTCAACAGCATAGCAATGCTGGGCCTGCTCCACTCCTGGGGGGGATGCCCTGAAAACCCTAGGGTAGTATAAGGAGGTGGAGACTCAGAGTTATGGATCTCTGATTCCTTTTTCCTAACCTTTGCACCCAGGCAATGGGCATTCCCCAGGGGTAAAGGTCAACAGAATAACCCCCAGGTTTTAAGAAGGTTTTTGAAAAGCAGAGAGAAAAGTAGAGATGTGGAGAGATCTAGGGCTCGATTTTAGGGTCGGGTTACCTGCGGGTTTCCAGCGGGGGGGCCCCGAAAATCCCGATCTCCGATCACGTGACCGGATTCGGACGAAATCCCGGCCACTTCCGGGTACCGCGCTGACGTGCGGGGCTGCGCGCGCAAGCCCCGCTGGTGGGAATCCCGCAGGCAATTAAAGCCAGCGGGGTTCCACTTGAGAGTACTTAACTTGCTCGTTGTGGTCAGTTAATGAGCTGAAGCAGCTGTCAAAAGAGGAAGTGTGGGATTTTACGGTCAAAGCAGTCAGTTTCCCACACTGGGGGAAACAGGACCCTTCAAACCAGGCGTGTTGCAGCCAGCAGCCTGTGCCAGGTGCCAAGGTGCGCTCCACGGGGGAGCGCCCTCACCCACGCAGGAGGCCACCGCGTCACATAGGGCAACCCCTGCCCTCCACCAACCCCCGCCAAGCCAGAGGACAGACCGACACGAAACCGCAGCCCCAGTCCGAGGACCCACCCACCTACCCTGCACAACCCCTCACACCAACACCTGCCAGATGGGTGGTGCGTTGACATCGTCGGAGGACGAACAGGATGACCAGCCCCAGCAGCCTCGCAGTCCACGCCATCCGCCTCGGAGAGGTGGGGCCCCCCAACACGGTGCTGCGGCACACCCACCTGCACAGCAGGAGGGAGGGCAACCGCAGAGAGAGATGCGTCGCAGGAGGCACTACCCTCCGCACAGGGTGTACAGAGCGAGGCTCAGCTTCATGGACCTCTCCGAGGAGCAGTGCATACGGAGGCTCAGAGTCAATCGCCAGGTAGTCGCCGACATCTGCAGCCTCCTTAACGACGAGCTGCTCCCTGATGGACCAAGCAGCATCTTCTTACCTGTCGCCGTCAAAGTCACCACTGCCCTCAACTTCTTCGCATCCGGTTCCTTCCAGGGTGCCACCGGGGACATCACCGGGGTCTGTCAGTCCTCTGCACACAAGTGCATAAGGCAGGTCACCGATGGGTTGTTCCGCAGGGCCTCCCACTACATCAACTTCGCCATGGACGAGCGCAGCCAGATGGAGAGGGCGGTTGGATTCCATGCCATGGCCGGCTTCCCACGGGTGCAGGGTGTAATCGACTGCACCCACATCGCAATACGGGCACCTCCGCATGAGCCAGGGCTGTTCATCAACAGGAAGGGGTATCACTCCATGAACGCCCAGCTCATCTGTGACCACCGCCAGAGATTCCTACACGTGTGCGCCAGATACCCCGGCAGCTGCCACGATGCCTTCGTCCTCAGGGAGTCCGCCGTCCCGCCCATCCTGCAGGCACCCAACGCCGGCAACGGCTGGCTCCTCGGCGACAAGGGGTATCCCCTCCACACGTGGCTCATGACACCTCTGAGGAACCCCATCACCGAGCCGGAGCGTCGGTACAATGACAGCCACACTGCTACCAGGTCTACAATTGAGCAGACCATAGGGCTTCTCAAGATGCGCTTCAGGTGCCTTGATCGTTCTGGGGGAGCGCTCCAATACACACCATTCAGAGTGGGACGAATCATAGTTGTCTGCTGTGCCCTGCACAACATGGCCCAACAGAGAGGGGTGCCGCTGGAGGAGGCCCCATCCACACCCGCCACCCACATTGAGGAAGGCGAGGGCGAGGAGGAGGAGGAGGAGGAGGAGGAGGCGGAGGCGGAGGAGGCGGAGGAGGAGGACGCGCCCGAGGATGTTGGACGACCCATGCGCCGAGCCGCGACTCACCGGGATGGTCGCCGGGCCAGGGACGCACTCATACGTCAACGGTTCTCCTAGAGTCAGACACTGCGAGGCGCTCGCATCTCCTCACCTGCACATGCGAGCGGCCATACCAGCCCCCTCCACTGAAGAGTGCTGCCAGTAATCCTGCACCCACAGCAGTGTGCCCAATGGGTGGCAGCAGGTGTTCGCCGTCATGATGGCCTCCACGGAACGCAACTACTGCACAAGCCGCGGAAGAATGGACGAGAGGTGGCAGGAGTGGTGAGAGTAGACTATTTAATATGTGGAATGTGACATCATTTAAGAAACAAAGTACAAAATAATAAACACCCTGGTGTATTCCCTTGTGATTATAAGGCCTTTGGAATTCTTCTCCGGGAACCCCTACGTGGTGCTACCCCTGTGGCTCCAGCAGAGGTAGTGGCAGGTTGCTCGTCTTCTTGCCTTGACCGGGTAGATGCTTTTGGCGGACGGCCCCTGGGTTTCGGTGCCCGTGAGGGCACCTCCACAGACTGCTCCTCCTGCACTGGGGCAGGGGCAGACTCGGCCACCTGGAGAGGAGGCACCATTGCGGGTGCTGGTTGAGAGGTGGGCGACGGGTGGGACGTGGGGACGCCTTGAGAGGCGTCCCCGCTTCCATGTCCCCGGTCACCATCATCCCTCTCTTGGCCTCGGCCCACATCACCCCTTCCACCCTGCTGGACGGCAGTTTGGATGGCATGTGTGAGGCCTTGCAAGGCCACCCCTAGTGTATCCCTCAGCCTGTTGGTGGCGTCGGAATGTTGCTCACCCTGAATCCGTACAGACGTTGTGAGGGCCTGCAAGGACTCGAAGTGGAGCTGTGCGTGACGCTCGAGGGAGGCCAGCCTGTCCTCCACCGCAGACAGTCCCGCACCTACCCGCGACACTGTGTCGCCGGTACCCTCCTGTGCCTGCGCCACCAATGCCCACATGCAGGAGGTGGACTCCTCCATCGCCTGCGCTATTGTGGACAATGCGCGCGGCACCTCTGCCAGCACCTCAGCAATTAGCTGGTGGCCCTCGACGACTCTCCTTTTCTCTGGTGGCCCCCTGGGTTCAGCATCTGGGTCCGGCTGAGCAGAGCCTGGAGATGAGTGCTCCCTCCGTCGCGGACCCTCCGCGGCTGCCCCTGCCACCAGGGTCTGCTCATGCTCACTCGTGCGCAGTGACTCACCAAGTGCTACCCCAACTAGTTGGCGAGGGGGACCCACCGAGGTGCGTGTCTCTGCGCTGGTGGATGGTTGGCTCTGATGTGACGATGCACCCTCAGAGACCGCCATGTCCTCTGAGGAATCGCCCTCCATGCTCGCTTGATCCAAAGACGCACCTGCAAGAGAACAGAGGGCACTTTGAGGCATGTGGACCAACTTGACAGTGCGCCTGATGGCAGGTGATGATACGGTCACTCGCGATCATGGGTGTTGAGTGTCAGCTTTCCCTTACCGGCCGTTTCGGCAGCGACACACTCGCCATCGGCCACCGACAGGCAATGTCGCGTGCGGGCGAGGTCGAGCGCCTCCACCTCTGCGTCGGTGAGCTCCACCACTTGCGGCGGCCCACCTCCGGTGCGTGCCCTTTCGCGGTTGTTCTTGCTCCTCTTCTCCTGTGAAGGCAAAACACAGATGTGTGAGTGGGTGCGTCTTGCATCGTGAGACGCATCGAGCATCGGTGTGGTTGGGTTGAGCGTGGCGCGGAACGGATGGGAGGAAGTGTGGGCCACGTGCCCATCCCATTGCATGGGGATTGGGGTGTGTGGTAGTGTTCGGGTGGGGTCAGGGACGGTGGGTACTTGCGTGCACGGCGAGGATGGTGAATGAGTGGCTGTGAGGATTGCTGATGGAGCGCAGTGGTGGCTGTGCAGGAGGGGGTTGTGATCTGCTTGGCGTGATGGTGGGGACGGGATGTGGGAGGGTGCGTTGGTGTACTCACCTTGCCAGACCTAGTCAGGTCATTGAAGCGCTTGCGGCACTGCTCCCAAGTCCTTGGGGTGTTGCCCCTGCTGCTCACCTCCGCCGCCACCTCTGCCCATGCCTTCCTGGTTGCGGCGGCAGGGAACTTGCGCCCATCCTCACGGAAGAGTGTTTCCCTCCTCCTCCTCACGCCCTCCAGCATCAGCTGCAGTGCCAGATCTGAAAAACGGGGCGCAGCCTTTCCCCTTGGTTGAGCCATTCTCCCACACCTCTTGCTTGCAGCAGGAGGGGCTTTGGGAGACTGCCCCTTTAACTGGAGCTCCTACATCGCGTCGACGGTACTGCGCATGCGCAGCCGGCCGGCACGCAGCTGGGGAGCGCAGAACCCGGAAGCAGGCCTTAATGGGTCCAATTATCCCGCGATCGCGTGGGGGACGCACACAATTACCCGTCCGCGTTTTCGACGCTCCCGGAGGACCACCCGCTGGGAACCCGCAGGCCTGCTAAATTCGAGCCCCTAGGGAGGATGTTCCAGAGGGTTGGGCCAAGGTACCATCAACGGTTGGGGTGAAGGGAAACGAATACAAAGTAAAATAGCATCAGAGGATCAAAAGGCTGGAGGAGGTTGCAAAGGTAGGTTGTGGTGTGGCCCTTGAGGGATTGAGGAATTTGAAGATGATGATGTATGCCAATAATCCAGCCGAAGATTGGCAGAAGCCACAGAGAAATAGCTGTTTATGCCATTTCTCGGAAGTTTCCACCAATCTTCTGCCGAAGTTATGGCAGGAGATCGGGGAACCCCCTCCCCCCTCAACGGAAATTCATTGTAGAGTTTACATTCAGTGCATTGGGTCACAACAATATCATTTTATGTGTGAAATTGATTTTCTTATTTGCAAGAACAACACCAACTTGCATTTATATAGGATCTTTAATATAGCAAAAACAACTCAAGACACTTCACAAATGCATAAGGCAAAATTAAAGGCAGACAAGACTGAGGTTTGAATATAAAATTCTGGTCAGAATAGGTATAGAACAGGATGAGCCCCACAAGAGCTACTGCTGTTGCATTACTTCAGTGTGTAAAGTGAACGACAACAAAGAAGCATAAAAACAGCATGAGTGGAAAATATCTGTTCTACAGCCTCAGCTGATTCCAGTAGTGTATCTGTTTCCCAGACACCTATAAAATGAACATTACAATTGGCATTTAAAAAATAAAGGGAGTTACATTTTGCAGTACTGTTGTTTTTGAACTCCTCTACACTATTACATTTAAAAGTTTATCTGTTGGCAATGAACTGAGATGATTATAGTCCATTGATTTTACTGTTTCAGGCAGCTTTGTTGTTTTAGAACATTCATTCTAATGCATTAAATGGTACTTGGAGTAAGCTGTTCTTAAAGGGACATGGTCAATTCTTATTATTGAAGAATTTAAATTGTCTTAAGACACCTCCACTAAATCACCACCATGGGGAAAGGTTTCTTCTGGTCACTATGTGTTGGCGGATTCATAAATTAAGCAGGAAAATGTCCTCTGATTGTCATTTTTAGTGAAATGGTGCATTCATTCTTTTAGAATACTCTTACGATTTGTCTGGAAATAATGAAAATCGGTGGGGCTTTAATCCCAGCCTAAGTACCGAGAATGACTCGCCAGGAACTTCCTCCACTGACCCTAATGGAGTATACGGGGTCAGGGGAAGGTTCCCTCATTTCAATATTCTTGGTGGGCAATATCCTATGGGTGCATGTTGGACGCCCACCAGAATGGGGGAGGACTGACCAGCCACTACTTGTCTTTAATCCGGCAGCCCTACAGTTTTAAAGGTGGCCAGCTCCCATCCCCAATGCTGTGTTCTTCGAAGGTCCAAGTCAGGATCCCAAGTGGGCTCCACATCTGTCAGCCAACAAGCCTCCTTTCACTCCACGTATTACCTGCCCAGCAGATCCCAAGCCAGGTCCGAGAAATCTCCCAGACTGGGAGTTCCCTCACCCTGGCCATGTGCCCACTGGTGCAGGGGAAAATGTTTAGGGCAATAAATGGAAAATAATATTACCAGGTTCCAGCCTAATTCATGAGCCTTCCACCACACTCCTGCCAGACTTACAGCATTATAGTCACGCCTTATCATGTTTGTCATATTAAGTGGTATAATAACAGCAATAAATAATTGCCAGCCAGATTTTCAGGGCCCAGGCAATCTTCCTACCAAATTTACCATGACGCCAAAACATCAACAACTGGCACTTCTGCAGTGTTCCTCGTACAGAGAGATATCTGACAGCACTTTAAAGGGCAACTGAACAGGAAGAGGAAAAAGAGGGGTTAAGGGTGAGAGCAGAGTCAAAGAAAAGGATGTTTTTGAGGGCAGGAAGGGAGGTGACAAGATGGAGATGCTGGAGGAGATACACAGAGTGACCAGAGGAAATTCCCCTCCCCCCTCACCAACATTATATTGGCTGCTAGACAAAGTTTACCCTTTTAGATTACATCAGCTTTTATTCAAATTTTGATCACAGTAAATAATTTATAATGCTCAATATAATTGGTGATGAAATTGCACCCTCCCCTTGCTGAACCAAGATTGACAGAGCATGCATTAGATTATGGAAAATATGCTGTCTGTACTCCAGTAACTGCCAACTTGGATGGCAGTCCTTGTTGCAGTTGTTTATTGCTGTTATTATATCACTTAATGCACAAAAATGTATAAGCAGCTATGACAACAATGATAAAAATTAGTTGTATTTTATCACTAAAATATCATACAAAAACAAAAATTCAGAGGTAAAATATTTTTCAAAATACTGATTTGGGTTAAATGGTTTCATAAGTAAATACATTTATAATTAATAAATACCACAAAAGATATCTCTATCCAAGTAAATCATAATAATGTCACAAATCTGGCAGCTGCTGCAGCATAATCTTCCCTTTCAGCCAACATTCACTGGCTGAGAAACACTTTGGGACATTCCAAGGATGTTGTAGGAAAAATAACGCAGAAAGCCTGTTAATATAATAAGAATTACTGTGTTGTTAAAATAATAAAGAGGTACGTGATCTCTCTCCCCTCCTGGGACTCTCGGGACCATGTACAGGTTTCGGATGGCCGTGCTGGCTCAGACTATGGCAGTAGGGGCAGCCGAAGCCGGTTGAAACCCTGCTGTTTTAAAAACCCCACAGCAAGAACTTCTCTGTCTCTTCCCTGAATGGCCGGAGTTTGATGAGACCACCCTGCTGAACTCGACAAGGAAGTGAAGCATGGCTTGGACAGGAAGAGACACAACTAGCACACACCTGAGTGCTTAAGGGGTGCCAGACTGCAGATTAATCTAATCATGGCCCAGCACCAGCTAAACGAGGTACTTAACAAAAGGGACACTATAGGCCAAGGTCTGTACATGAGCAAAGGAACCAATTGAAAGATGGCCATGCAGCTGAGGCCCAATCACCGGGCCCAAAGAGATTGTGCACAAGGTGGCCATACACCCAAAAAAGTACGAGAGAGGGATGCAAAGTTCAGACCACACGGCAGAGAAGGACAACAAGCTAGGAAGGACATGAGGAGGCTCCCTAAAAGCCAGGACAGGAACAAGAGAAAGAAGTTAAGGATCCCTAGTTAGTGTCCTCTGTCATCCAAGGGAAAAACAGGAAGTAAAGCCTGTATAATACCTGTACATTACTGTCTTGTTTGTTAAACTATATGGATGCATTTGTTTAATAAATCTTTCTAAGTTGTTTTGAATGAATTGGCCTTACTGTCGATTTGTGCCAGTCGCAACCTTAAAAGTAAAGTAAGTAAAATTCTTACTGAATTGGCGACTGGCAGCAAGACTGGCAAAGACGGTTTAGATTATTCTTTAAAACGACTTAGAATTTTGGGAGTTGCGAGTTTGCCCAACACGCACTCTGGGAAGGGAAACTGTTAAAGGAAGTGCGGAGACTCAGGGAGACTCGCCAGTAATGGAAAGGCGCAGAATGAAAGGACTTGGGATGTGCAGGAAGGCATCGAAAGATGCAGCTATAGCTTATAAAGAGAAACTAGAGAAGTTACCGGTTAGCGACTTGCAGGAGTTACTAACGCAGTGTCTCACTAAAGGTGAGCGTACACCTTTTGCAGAGGTGATAAGGTTTATCCAGGAAGGGATAGAACAGAAAAATTTAAAAAGCAAGAAGGCAAATGATCTTTTGGCTTACAGGCATATTACTGTGCCTGAAGAGATGATAAATTAATAAGAGAAAAGGAAGAAGAGATCAAAAATCTAAAACAACAACAGCAGGAGGTACGAACCCAAAAAGATCATAAAGTGAGGCAGCCAGAGAGAGAGGTAGAACAGTCAGCTTTGGCAGCAAAGCCTGTTAACGTCAAATGCGAGCGCAGCCCTTGCCAAGGTCACTGACACTCAACGGGAACTCAAAGTATAAAATTGAAAACCAGGAACTCAAACAGGGGTTGGAGGACGCTAGGAGAGTCTTGAGGGAAGCAGTCAGGTGGTCACCTAAAGAGGTGGACCACTCCCTGTGCCAGTTAAGAATCATGGAGCTAAAGGGTAAACTATGGCGACAACAGGCTCTGGTATCAGCTGTCACAGCAGGGGTAGTAAGAGAGGTAACCAATGAGGATAAGAAAGGGGTAAATTGGGAAGCACTAAAAGAAGAGGCCAGTCAGTATGATCCCTGGGAGGGTGATGAACCATGGGATCCACTAGAGGTACAAGGGCCATCAGTAGCAGTAGTGATCACTGCTGTACGGCATAATGCACAGGGTGCTATCACCAGCAACTACACCGACACACGGCCCATATCTGGTGCTGACGCCACGGCATGCAGTAATGAATTAGGGACCATCACTGACGGGGACGACCCACTGGAAGTTAATAGGAGGTGGGCAGACTTCAGGAGGGGTCACCCCGAGTTAGAAGAAGGGGACTTAATGCAAGTCCTCTTCTTGGCCTGTTCCGCTTCTTTAAAAAATAATCTGCTGGGCGCAGCCGACCAACATATTGTAGCACCCGTTGTAATCGTAACCGAGATTCTAAATCACTTGGGGATCTGAAAGCTAAATTTAGTAACCATGCTAGATCAGGCAAAGCAGCCCAGACGAAACCCCTAGAGCCTTCAGTAATCGCCTGTATGATTTATATGAAAGAATCCAGAACCAGGCACCCAAAAGTACTGTGGCAGGGAAGAATCAGGAACAATTTAAACCCATATTCCTGACCCAGCTCCACCCTTCAGTTAGAGCCACCCTGGGTATGGCCATAAGAGCCACCGATCAGTGGACAGAGGTAGAGGCTAACGCTCACAGAGCCTGGGAGATGGTAAAGGACCAGTTAAAATCCCAAATCCTAAAAGGACCACCCACCTCAAAGAAGGCAGCAGCAGCGGTGGAGAGTCTAGGCACTACCCTACTGTGGGAAGAAAGGCCCTTAGCCAAAGATTGTCGAGGACCCAGACATGTGCCACAAAATGACGCACCTTCTAAATACGTCCTGAGGGATGACCCCAAGCCCTCAGGGATAGAACAACAATTGGCTCCATTGATAACATTGTTGAAAACTCAAATTACCACAGAGGGGAAGGAAAAACTACCCACCGGTGTGCACAGTCACTGAGGGTGCACCTCCAATAGGGGAACCTACGGAAGGATCCCTATGAAGGGCTTTGGCACCCAAAGGTTGGTCGGAAGTGGGGTTCTGACATGATAGGAATGGGAGAGCAGCAATTCTTGCTGTCCCACAAGGGGGCCAGCAGCAGACCATGCTTGTTGATACTGGCTCAGCCATTACCATCATCCACATTCCATACCCTGAACACCAAGCAGCGGCGGGCAAGGGTTGTTCGCATCTTAAAGGGTTTAATGGCAATACAGCCACCACATATACAGGAAAGGCTTCCGAACTTCGGTTGGGAGGTCTTGCCTGTAAAGTCATGGCGCCGATGCTGATGACCACCCCTGACGGTAGGGGAATTTTAGGCATTGATGTGTTGGATCAGTATGGCGCGGTGATCGATTATAATCGGGACTGTATATGGATGGGATCAAGGAATAAGGAAAGCGTTGTAGAAATTTCAGATGTTCTTTGCTATTAAAAAGTCGTCCGGGTACGACCCTCCGGAAAGTGAAAATGAAAATGTTTTAGAATTGATTCAGAGACACCTAGCGATGTTCGCCACATGTAAGCATGATTGTGGGAGAATGGTGGGCAAGGAGTGATGGTCCCCCTCACCCCTTTACTAAACAATACCCCATCCCAAGGGAAAGTCACCCCTACGTCCGAGACACTATAGGATCCCTAGTCAAGCAGGGTATTGTTCGAACAGGCACTTTCACGACCAATTCACCCACCTAGCCGGTTAAGAAGCCTGATGGCAGCTGGCGACTGACTATTGAGTATCGGAAGTTAAATTCCGTAATGCCAGCCTGTTTGTCGGTGGTAAGGGAAGCTCCCACCATACTATCCCAAATTCCCGCTGGTTCCAAGTACTTCTCGACCCTCAACATCGCTAATGGATTCTGGTGTATTCCTGTTAAAAGGGAAGACCAGTACAAATTCGCGTTCACATTTGAGGACCAGAGTTACACCTGGGCCTGCCTGCCCCAGGGATTCCATATGCTCCCACAATCTTCCACAAACGAATGGCTGCAATGCTAAAGACTTTTTCCCAGCCTACCTGCTTACTACAGTACATAGACAACATATTGCTGGCAACCAAAAGTATAGAAGAGTATTTGTCCCTCTTACACAAACTATTAACATCGTTGACCCAATCGGGACTAAAAATAAATCCCCGCAAGGCCCAGTTGGTAAAGGAACGGGTCACCTTTCTGGGAGTGTCCATTTCCCCCGATAGATCATCCCCTGACTCTCATACAGTGGAGATCATACAGTGACTGCCATTGCCCACCTCCAAAACAGCTCTTCGGCCATTCCTTGGTTGGGTGAGGTACCAGAGGAACTTCATTCCAGACTTTGCGGAATGCGCAAAACCCCTTTATAAACTGATAAAACTGCAGGGTGATGACATACACCCAGCATGGACTGATGCTCACACCCAGTCCATTGCTAAATTAAAAGCAGCAATGATGCAGGCTTCATGCCTGCTTCCTCTGGATCCCACACAGCCTTTTCATTTGGAGGTCGGGACCACCGAACAAAGCCTCAGCGCAGTTCTCTGCCAGAAGCGGGCCGACCGGCTGCAGCCCATTGCGAATGCAACTCGAGTCCTACAGGGGGCAGAAAAGACTCATACCGCTTGCGAGCGCCACCTGCTGGTCATCTTCTGGACTGCAAGCCACCATTCTCCACAGCCCACACACCCCACTGAATCTATTCATGAAACTGGGGGATTCGCTGGTTTCCTCACAATGCCTCAGTAAATGGACACTGAAACTTCTGCAGAGACATTGACATTACCCCCAAATCCACCACACTGCTGCCACAATTTTTGGCTTATAAGGGAGACCCGCATAAATGCCCATTACCCCTGATTGACATTGAAACCTATCCTGTACAGAAAATACCCATAGAGGGAGCTCCAGACGTCTACGTCAGCAGTTCCTCATACCACATTCAGGGACCACCCCACACCGGGTGGGCTGTGGTATTACCAGAAAGAACCATTCAGCGGCAATGCGGTCGACAGTCCTCACAGTACGTGGAAATTGCCGCACTCCTAACTGCTGTGAAATAAACTTCTAACAGGCCCGTAGATATTTGATCGGATAGTGCCTATGCTATCAACACCATGCTCTCTCTGCCCCTATACCACAAAAATGACTATTGCACACAAGCCTTGGTTACGTTTGCTCTGGTCACATCTTAAACAGCACTCCCAGCCCTGCTTTATAGGAAAGGTAGCAGCTCACAAAAACGGTGGTTAATGGGGATTTAGAGGATCTCTACATTGAACCATGCTGCCCTGTTAATAAAGGCCCCCCAACCGACCACTTAGATTTAAAATCCCTGCAACAATACTCGCCATACGCCGTTGTAAGCGCTTGGCATGAGGAAGGCCTCGACCGACAGCCTGGGCCCCCGATACCATACTAGTCCCTGCCCCTGACTCAACGGAGCAATTACTAATGTTTAACAAAACATCAGACACCTGCCCGGTGCTGTGTGTTCCACCAATGGTGGGCCAGGAATTGCTCTCTCTCTCTCTCTCTTTCATTCCCACCCTATGGGAGGACACTATTCGGCCATGACAACCTTAGATAAATTAGCGTCCACAGCCTGGTGGCCTTCTATGAAGGAAGCAGTAAACCAATATGTTTCACATATTTTCTTCCTTTATCCTAGTTGTGACTCAGTGAAATTTTAAAGCAAGCTCTTCCAGGAACTCAGACTACTCCAACTTCAAAAATGAGGAGACCAATCTATCACCAGTTAAAATTAACACAAATTGTATTTTGCAATCAATAGCTCTGCAAATGAGTTTTTTCTGCCTCTGTTGGTGCCAGAAATAATTATATTGTTACTAGAAGCCCTCCTGTGATCTCACAGTGAATCAGAGGATATGCTATTTTATAAAACAGAAACATTGTACCACGTAACACACAATGTATTATAATATAGTTGTTCTCTCATGGTACTGCTCACACACAAAAAATTATGGGTGAGATTCTCCTCCACTGTGGCAGAGAATGATGGAACATTCAGGTGGTGAAGACTACCGTAACTTCCCTGTCCAAACCTGCATTTCCCTCACACTACCCCCAACAGAATCGCCACTGGCAAATGACAATGGGCATCTGAGTCACCAGCAGATTTCCCTCCCCTCTGCAATGTATTACCACCATTTCCTAAGGCCATCACAAGGAAGGTGGCAGTGGTCCCAGGAAGTGCCAGATAGAATCAAGAGCTTGGTATGGAAGTCTGGGAGGGAGTATGCAATGGGGGCCTTAGCCTGGAATGGAATAAGTGAAGGGCGGGATCTAGAAGTAAGTTTGGGTGGATGGGAGTGCTGGGGTTTGAGAACAATTTATAGCATTGTGGTCTGGGGGCTGAGAAGACTTTAACGTGGCTGGGCTTTGGCAGAGTCATGGAGGTAAGCTGGATCATAGGAGTACTCCCAGGATCAGGCTGGAAATACTGAGGGAAGAGGTAGGAGCATGAGATTCCTTAGGAGTACAGGGGAGTCTGGAAACTGGGAGGAGTCCGGAAGTTGGAGATCTGGGAGAAGTGGGGCGACGTGCGTACTTGCGGGCACTTGGGGATAACAAAGCACAGGGCACTGGAGGACTGGAAACACTGGAGGAGGATGGGGCATGGGAACAATTGGGTTGGCCAGGACATGGGAAGAGTAAAGTGTGCTGGGGTTCTGGAAATAGGTGCACTGAGCTGTGGCAGCACTGAGGGGAAGATGGGGGGACTGCAAACACAGAAGGGGTCTAGGAACATTGAGGGCAGAAGGTAGGTTCTGGGAGCACTGAAGAGGGGAGAAAGAGACTGGAAGCAGTGATGGGGTCTAGGAGCAATAGGAAGGAGGTAGATTTGGAGCACATAAGGGGAAGATGGCGGTTGGGAAACTCTTGGGAAGAGGCTAGAAGCTGTCCAGGGTTGGGTGAGTTAGCAGTTGGCCTAGGAGGCACTCAGATGGCCAGGTAGGAGACCTTCACAGCCCACCCTGACCAACATAACCGGAATCATTCTCAATTCCTTGCCTCCAGTTTTCTTCTCAATTATATCAGGGTTATATATTTGCATAATTCTTTTCTTCAGTAGGATTATTGTGTAGGTGATGATAGCAAAATGGCAATGTTTTCAATTCAGAATCAAATTTACCAAGAATACAGGGAGAGCCGAGGAATAGAAACACCTAAATCCAGGCCTGCATATTCAGATTAAAAATCAAACAAGAATAATTTTTGAGAGAGAATGGGAATATTTGGCCATGAAATTCCATGCTATTTTTATTGAACCTGCTGCATTAAATTGGGCAAATATTTTTACTGGCTTGCAGATTGGGCGGAAACCATTTCCATTGGTTTACTGGTCCAAGTTTAATCCCTCCAAATTTCCGACTAGGATGTGGCCCTTCCTACAATCTACCCATCGAGCCCCTAGCCATCTAATCAGCATATATTACAATGAGGGTCAACGGCCCTGCAGCCCCGGATTTCCTGTATTTACATTCTCAGTACACTAGGGATAAGTTAGAATGAGAAATATAAGGAGCAGCTGTTGTCCAGATCAGCTGAGACTAGTGGAAGTGAGGACCACTGGGAGATACTGACCTCCCACCAAGCAAGTATGGTGTCCTCTATGAGCATATCTTTGTATGCCATTGTCATGGGAGAGAAGGAGAAGGATCGGGAGAGAATGGAGGAAAGGACAGCAAGACAGTATTTAAGGGGGATGCCCTCCACCAGATATTAAGCCCCCAAAGAATATACAGGCAGCACGGGTCCTATCAGGACATCAGTGAGGAAATGTGTATTAGAAGAGTGCACTACACCAAAGAGGCTATAAGGTAGCTCTGCCATCTACTACATGAGGACTTGCAGCCACAGTCATCTGTCCACACAGCTTTGAAAGTGATGACTGCACTCAACTTTTAGGAGCAGGCTCATTTCGGGCAGCCACGGGGTGATCACTGTTATATCGGTCAGGGTGCAGTACGGGCATACATTTGTCAACTGACTGACACAATTTACAGGAGAGCTGGCGAATTCATTGACTGTGACATCAAAGTGACATATTGCCATCCAGGTTTATGGGGTTACTGGTTTTCTCAAGGTCCAGGTTTAAATGATAGCCCTTTCCTAAAAACAAATATTTTTTAAACACTTGTTTCTTAAAATTTGCAATGAAAGTGGGAGAATGGCATTTTAATATGGGACATGAACATAAGCCTATTGTAGAAGCAAACTGATCAAGCATTTTTCATTTGCACCTTCATTGTCATTGACTGTCACAATCTGCAACTAAGTTATCTCAAAGCCAACAGTTAGTAACTTGGTGTGTTGGTGTACAGAACAAAAGAATTGCAGACCACAGTTCTCAGTTAAACAATGCCTTACTATAATGGGGATACTTCTGTGTGGAAAAATATTTTCTGCAGATTGTAAATCCCATATAAAATCAAATGAAGAATTTTGTAATTGTGGAATAGACTTCAGGGGAGAATAGGTAGGCAAAAGACTTTTGTAGAGTTGCAAATTATAAAAACTGGATTTTTAGCTTCAATTTTTAATTAAGAAGCAGTTTGCCTCTTGACAAAATATTTTATTTTGGGGACCTTAACTTACTATATCTTCTTTTAGCAATGCTGATCTCAGCCATTTTATCCACATTGTTCAATAGGCCTGACTTGCAAGAGCCATCTTATACCAGGGGCATTAGTTGTTATTGATACCCTTTATTGTCTGAATTTCATTGGAACCTCCAAACATAACTTAAGAAAAATCTTCTTTATCAATTTATGGAATAGGCTGCCACCTACTGACATGGAGAAATAGTTATCTGCATTCAGGCCTGGCATTGCAGGTCCTGGCATCCCTCAACATTCCCACTTCTGCAAAGGCTTTGGTATTCAGGCTCTAAGAAGCAATCACTACTGACTTCAACTCTCTTGGAGACCTCAGACATTCACTTGGACAAATGGATGGATATTATGAGGAGTGACTCTTCACCAGTGGCATGTGTGAAATAGCATGAACAGCAGCAATTCTGTGGCATAATGTAGCCCTTTACAAGTGACGGGTAGGCACTACCTATGAAACGAATGACTTCAGCAAAGGAGGCCTGGAACTGAGGGCAGTGCATCTAGATTAGTCTCAGATATAGTTAGAGCTCCTTTCTGCACCCTTGCAACTCTTCATTTGTCTATGCGATCATTCACCCAGTACACCTTCAACACGGGAAATACATAATAGTACCCTGCTTCTGGTATAAGTTTAAACTCTATCGCGACAATTTCTTCAGGGGTTCTTCCGATTGGATGTTGTAACTTTAGTCGAAGATCAATGGAAAATCCAGCTTTAATAATTTGCAGCCCCAGTGTAAAAAGAGTTTTTGCAGGTCAGGAGAACTCCTGAAGGATATTCTCGGTCTACGATTCTATTGGGGAAAGGACAGGGAAAATGGGACTAACTGGATGGCTGTTTCAGAGAACTGGCTCAGGCTGAATGGACCAACTGGTCAATTTCTATGCTGTAAAATTCTATGTTCCTAGACTACATAAGAACATAAATAGGAGCAAGATTGGCCGCATGGCCCCTCGAGCCAGCTCCACCATTCAATCAGATCACGGCTGATCTTCCACCTCAACTCCACTTTCCTGCCCGATCCCCATTTCCCTTGATTCCACTAGAGTCCAAAAATCCATCGATCTCAGCCTTGAATATACTCAACGACTGAGCATCCACAGCCCTCTGGGTTAGAGAATTCCAAAGATTCACAGCCCTCTGAGTGGAGAAATTCCTCATCTCAGTCTTAAATGTCCGACTCCTTATCCGGAGACTATGCCCTCTAGTTCTAGACTCTCCTGCCAGGGGAAACAACCTCTCAGCATCTATCCTGTCAAGCCCCCTCAGAATCATATATGTTCCAATGAGATCACCTCTCATTCTTCTAAACTCTAGAGAGTATAGGCCCATTCTACTCAACCACTCCTCATAGGGCAACTCTCTCATCTCAGGAATTAATCTAGTGAACCTTCGTTGCACTGCCTCTAAGGCGAGTATATCCTTCCATAGATAAGGAGGCCAAAACTGCACACAGTACTCTAGGTGAGGTCTCACCAAAGCCATGTACAACTGTAGTAGGACTTCCTTACTCTTGTACTCCAACCCCCTTGCAATAAAGGCCAACATGCCATTTGCTTTCCTAATTGCTTGCTGTACCTGCATACTAACTTTTTGTATTTCTTGTACGAGGACACCCAGATCTCTCTGAACACCAACATTTAATAGTTTTTCACAATTTAAAAAATATTTTGTTTTTCTTACATCAGGATTCAACACACAGAAGGTCACAGTGAACAAGAGGGAAGTATATTAAACACATACACCGTAACCACTGAAACATAAAATAAAGTGAATCAATTTTCACTATATCTTGCACTTTGCCATTTTGGCATACAGAAAACAAAGCATGAGCTGTGCAAAGGCCAAGCAAAGTAATTGACTCCTGAGATGACCCCTATGGATGGCTGGAGGGACCCTGTGATATTAATGTTGAGGGCAGTGGCAACTTTTAATGTCACTGGTTGTGCATGGCAAATGGCTGACTGTCACTACAAGGTCCCTGTGGAGCTTGCTCTTTTCCTCATAGACTTGTCTTCCACTATGTATGCGTAGCTAGCTCTGTTGTGGTAGAACTGCTGTCTGAGATAGCACCTGCATCAATTCATATGCCTCCTATTCGCTCCTTGGTTGTCCTATTCTCTTCTTCCTCCTCCTAGATTGCAGTATACCCACCAGTGGCTGCTCTCTTAGCATATTGTGCTGTGTACTGTTACCTTCCGATCAGTGCTGTGCTAAGAACTTCAAATCTTCCCTTCATTAAAGTCACTGATTCCAATTCTGACAAGCAAGGAAATACATTTTGATTTGATTGTACAATATGGTGAAATGCTATACAAGTTCCTCATTAATGACCCTAACAAAGTCTTAACAAGCAAAAACTGGTATTTTTCTAAGTTTTCAGTAATATTCGCTAATCCTTTTTTTAGAGGTGTAGGTACACTCAGAGTAGCACTAACCACAGATGTATAGTGGCCAGTCCCTTCTACCAATGTACTGTTACTCTCTCCAGGATGCATTTAGCTAAAGTTAGCCCTATGTGTTTGATCGACCAATGTGATCTACAAGGACCATATTTCTTATTTTAGTTCTTAAGCCTGATTAGTAGTTGACTGGCATAATTTATGGTTTAGGATCCGACTCAATTACATTTGGCTTTTCTACACAGAATGCCGCTCTGAATATATATCACACCGTGACAAGTGCTGTTCCAAAGAGGATCAACTTTGCCCTCTACTGTTATGTAACTGCTAAAACTCTGCATATTAGGCAAAGCAAGGTTAGTGATTACATTTGTAAAAAATGACGGTTGATTTTCATGAATTGGTAGAAATCAGTTCTGAATGGTTAAGAGCTAGTGCAAATCTTGGAAGAATAGTAATGTAGTAATAGCACTCAAATTTTATGGGTCAGCCATTTGCATAATTATTCACAGCTCCACATGCACACTACTGGTAGGAGGGGAAAATTGCAGATAAGGGAAATTTAAAGGGATGGGCACAATTTATGGGGAGTGCCACAACAGAGTAACAAAAAACTTGTAAGTCTTTTGTAAGGCTCAAAAGACATCCCAACTCATCAGCAGCCTTTGCCCAGGCTCGAGTCTGCAGGCAAGTGGCAGAAAAGCCCAGCACCCAACCTTCTTTTGAGGCTCTGATTGTGCTAAATCAGATGGTTACACGGAGGATTTGCCCTTTGTGTCACTCCATAGCGCCATCCACATCAGTCCACATTGCAAGTTTGTGGCACGACGGGTGGCTCTGCTGCACAGGAGGGGAGGAATAAGAGTGGCAGGGCTATATCGATAGGGGATTCAATTGTAAGGGGAACAGATAGGGCATTTCTGCGGCCGCAAACGTGACTCCAGGATGGTATGTTGCCTCCCTGGTGCTAGGGTCAAGGATGTCACGGAGCAGCTACACGGCATTCTGGAGGGGGAGGGTGAACAGCCAGTAGTCGTGGTCCATATCGGTACCAACGACATAGGTAAAAAAAGGGATGAGGTCCTGCAAGATGAATTTAAGGAGTTAGGCTCAAAGGTAGTGATCTCAGGAATACTACCAGTGCCTCGTGCTAGTGAGTATAGGAACAGGAGAATAGACCAGATGAATGCGTGGCTGCAGGGATAGTGTAGGAGGGAGGGATTTAGATTCCTGGGACATTGGGACCGTTTCTGGGGAAGGTGGGACCTGTACAAGCGGGACGCGTTACACCAGAGCAGGACCGGGACCGATGTCCCCGCAGGGGTGTTTGCTAGTTCTGTTGGGGAAGGTTTAAACTAGAATGGCAGGGGGATGGGAACCTGAGCAGGGAGACAAAGGAGGGGGAAACAAGGATAGAAACAAAAGACAGAAAGGGAAGAAGCAATAGTGGAAGGTAGAGAAAACAAGGGCGAAAAACAAATCGGGCCATAATGCAAAATAAAACTAAGATGACTAGCAATCTTAAAAAGACAAGTCTAAAGGCATTGTGTCTTAATGCACGGAGCATTCGCAATAAGGTAGATGAATTAACAGCGCAGATAGATATTAACGGTTATGATATAGTTGCGATTACGGAGACATGGCTGCAGGGTAACCAAGGATGGGAACTGAACATCCAGCGGTATTCAATATTTAGGAAGGACAGGCAAAAAGGAAAGGAGGTGGGGTAGCATTGTTAGTAAAGGAGGAAATCAATGCAATAAGTGAGGAAGGATATTGGCTCGGAAAATCACTATGTGGAATCTGTATGGGTGGAGCTAAGAAACACCAAGGGGCAGAAAATGTTGGTGGGGGTTGTCTATAGGCTCCCAAACAGTAGTGGAGATGTAGGGGAGGGCATTAAACAGGAAATTAAAGATGCATGCAAGAAGGGTACAACTATAATCATGGGTGACTTTAATCTACATATAGATTGGTCAAACCAAATTAGCAATAATTCTGTGGGGGAGGAATTCCTGGAGTGTGGACATAATAGTTTTCTAGACCAATACATTGAGGAACCAACTAGAGAACAGGCGATCCTAGACTGGGTATTGTGCAATGAGAAAGGATTAATTAATAATCTTGTTGTGCGGGGTCCTTTAGGGAAGAGCGACCATAACATGATGGAATTCCTCATTAAGATGGAGAGTTAGGTAGTTGAATCCGAAACTACGGTCTTGAATCTAAATAAAGGAAATTACAAAAGTCTAAGGTGCGAGTTGGCTATGATAGATTGAGGAACGTTACTAAAAGGGATGACGGTGGATAGGCAATGGCTAATCTTTAAAGAACGTGTGCAGGAATTACAACAATTATTCATTCCTGTCTGGCACAAAAATAAAACAGGAAAGGTGGCTCAACCATGGCTTACAAAAGAAATTAGGGATAGTATTAGATCCAAAGAGGAGACATATAAAATTGCCAGAAAAAGCGGCAAGCTTAAGGATTGGGAGCAGTTTAGAATTCAGCAAAGGAGAACAAAGAGATAGATTCAGAGGGGAAAAATAGAGCCTGAGAGAAAACTAGCAGGGAACATAAAAACTGACTGTAGAAGCTTCTATAAATATGCCAAGAGAAAAAGATTAGTGAAGACAAATGTAGGTCCCTTACAGTCAGAAATGGGGGAAATTATAATGGGGAACAAAGAAATGGCAGAACAATTAAACACATACTTTGGTTCTGTCTTCACAAAGGAGGACACAAATAACCTGCCAGAAATGTTAGGGAACCAAGGGTCTAGTGAGAAGGAGGAACTGGAGGAAACCAGTATTAGTAAAAAAAGTGCTAGGGAAATTATTGGGGCTAAAGACTGACAAATCCCCAGGGCCTGATAATCTACATCCCAGAGTACTAAAGGAAGCGGCCCTGGAAATAGCGGATGCATTGGTGATCATCTTCCAAAATTCTATGGAGTCTGGAACAGTTCCTACAGATTGGAGGGTGGCAAATGTAACCCCACTATTTAAAAAAGGAGGGAGAGAAAAAACAGGGAATTACAGACCAGTTATCTAACATCAGTAGTAGGGAAAATGCTAGAGTCTATTATAAAAGATGTGATAACAGAACATTTGGAAGGCATTAACGGGATTGGACAAAGTCAGCATGGGTTTATAAAAGGGAAATCATGCTTAACAAATCTACTGGCGTTTTTTGAGGATGTAACTAGTAGAATAGATAGGGGAGAACCAGTGGATGTGATATATTTGGATTGTCAGAAGGCTTTTGATAAGGTCCCACACAGGAGGTTAGTGTGCAAAATTAAAGCACATGGGATTGGGGGGAATATACTGGCATGGATTGAGAATTGGTTGACAGGCAGGAAACAGAGAGTAGGAACAAATGGGTGTTTTTCCGGGTGGCAGGCTGTGACTAGTGGAGTATCGCAGGGATTAGTGCTTGGGCCCCAGCTATTCACAATATATATCAATGATTTGGATGAGGGAACTAAATGTAACATTTCCAAGTTTGCAGACGACACAAAGCTGGGGTGGAATGTGAGCTGTGAGGAGGATGCCAAGAGGCCCCAATGTGATTTAGTCAAGTTGGGTGAGTGGGCAAGAACATGGCAGGTGCAGTATAACGTGGATAAATGTGAGGTTATCCACTTTGGTTGTAAAAACAGAAAGGCAGATTATTATCTGAATGGTGATAGATTGGGAAAAGGGAGGTGCAACGAGACCTGGGTGTCCTTGTACACCAGTCGCTGAAAGCGAGCATTCAGGTGCAGCAAGCAGTTAGGAAGGCGAATGGTATGTTGGCCTTCATTGCAAGAGGATTTGAGTACAGGAGCAAGGATGTCTTCCTGCAGTTATACAGGACCTTGGTGAGACCACATCTGGAGTATTGTGTGCAGTTTTGGTCTCCTTAACTGAGGAAGGATATCCTTGCCATGGAGGGAGTGCAACGAAGGTTTACCAGACTGATTCCTGGGATGGCAGGACTGACATATGAGGAGAGATTGGGTCGACTAGGCCTATATTCACTAGAGTTTAGAAGAATGAGAGGTGATCTCATCGAAACATAAAATTCTAACAGGACTAGACAGACTAGATGCAGGGAGGATGTTCCCGATGGCTGGGGAGTCCAGAACCAGGAGTCACTGTCTCAGGATACGGGGTATTGCCATTTAGAACTGAGATGAGGGGAAATTTCTTCACTCAGAGGGTGGTGAACCTGTGGAATTCTCTACCACAGAAGGCAGTGGAGGCCAAGTCATTAGATGTATTCAAGAAGGAGATAGATATATTTCTTAATGCTAAAGGGATCAAGGAATATGGTGGAAAAGCAGGAACAGGGTAGTGAGTTAGACGATCAGCCATGATCATTTTGAATGGCGAAGCAGGCCCGACGGGCTGAATGGCCTACTCTTGCTCCCTATTTTCTATGTTTCTATGTTTCTAGGCAGCATGCCTGGAAGGAAGAGGTTTAAATCTGCATATGACTGTTACTGTCATTGAATGTGCCAGACCTATGCTGCATGGTAGCTGCAGATGTCCTGGCCACAGAGGGGACAACTCTGGCACAGCTCTGAGTCTAGCTTTCTGCCCACCTGGACCCTGTGAATATGGCTCCCCACAATCATTGCCAGGTAGTGGCAACAATACTAACTTGATTGAATTTTTTGAGGAGGTAACAAGGAGGATCGATGAGGGTAGTGCATTTGATGTCGTTTACATGGATTTTAACAAGGCTTTTGACAAGGTCCCATGTGGCAGACTGGTCAGAAAATAAAAGCCCATGGGATCCAAGGGAAAGTGTCAAGTTAGATCCAAAATTGGCTCAGTGGCAGGAAGCAAAGGGTAATGGTCGGTTTTTGTGACTGGAAGGCTGTTTCCAGTGGGATTCCACAGGGCTCAGTTCTAGGTCCTTTGCTTTTTGTGGTATATACCAATGATTTGGACTTAAATGTAGGGGGCACGACTAAGAAGTTTGCAGATGATACCAAAATTGGCCGTGTGGTTGATAGTGAGGAGGAAAGCTGTAGACTGCAGGAAGATATCAATGGACTGGTCAGGTGGACAGAAAAGTGGCAAATGTAATTCAATCCAGAGGAGTGTGAGGTAATGCATTTGGGGAGGGCAAACAAGGCAAGGGAAACACAATAAATGGGAGAATACTGAGAAGTGTAGAGGAACAGAGGGACCTTGGAGTGCATGTCCACAAATCCCTGAAGGTAGCAGGACAGGTAGATAAGGTGGCTAAGAAGGCATACGGGATACTTCCCTTTATTAGCTGAGGCATAGAATATAAGAACAAGGAGGTTATGTTAGAACTGTATAAAACACTAGTTAGGCCACAGCTTGAGTACTGCGTACAGTTCTGGTCACCACTTTACAGGAAGGATGTGATTGCACTAGAGAGGGTACAGAGGAGATTTAGGAGGATGTTGCCAGGACTGGAGAATTTTAGCTATGATGACAGATTGGACAGGCTGGGGTTGTTTTCTATGGAACAGAGGAGGCTGAGTGGAGATTTAATTGAGGTGTACAAAATTATGAGGGGCCTAGATAGAGTGGATAGGAAGGATCTATTCCCCTTAGCAGAGGGGTCAACAACCAGGAGGCATAGATTTAAAGTAATTGGTAGAAGGATTAAAGGGGAGCTGGGGAAAAGAATTTTCACCCAGAGGGGGCGGGGGTCTGGAACTCACTGCCTGGAAGAGTGATAGAGGCAGAAACCCTCATTGCATTTCAAAGGTACTTGGATATGCATTTGAAGTGCTGCAACCTACAAGGCTATGGACCAAGAGCTGGAAAGTGGGATTAGGCTGGATGGCTCTTTTTCGGCCAGGACAGACACGATCGGCCAAATGGCCTCCTTCTATGCTGTAAATTTCTATGATTCTATGAATACCGGCAAATATGGTTGATGGTATCTTGGTGGGCATGGCCAATCAGACTTTGCTGGCTGTTGATCGTCCTGGTTTGTCTTCTTTCACGCAGTGCCATTGAAAGTATCATGTGATTGGAGTGCTCTGGAAGAACCAGTCAACATTACAGTTAGTCAGGTATTCACATATCTTAGTGATGCTATCCAATGTTCTTTCCCAGTTTCCTTTTGGAATAGGAGACTCTATGCACTAATCACCTGCCAACATGAGGTTTTGTCACCTTTGCCTGCAGATCCAGGTACTGGTGGGTGGGCAAAGAACTGCTTGACCTGCCTTGGCATCCCTCCATTGGTCCTCCTAAGGCTCATTAGATAGGGACGGTTACAAATTTTGGGTCTGCACTAGATATTCTATCGGGTTCAATGTTATCAGATACTACCATATGCAGACCCTCCATCCCCTACAATCTAGATTTTACCTTTACTGCTCAACGTCTAGTTACACAATGGCCTGAATCATAGGCTGTAACAACAACAACAAAAACAACAACAACTTGTGTTTATATAGCGCCTTTAACGTAGTAAAACATCCCAATGCGCTTCACAGGATTGTTATCAATCAAAATTTGACACTGAGCCACATAAGGAGCTATTAGGACAGATGACCAAAAGCTTGGTCAAAGAGGTAGATTTTAAGAAGCGTCTTAAAGGAGGAAAAAGAGAGGTAAAGAGGTGGAGAGGTTTAGGGAGGGAATTCCAGAGCATTGGCCTTGGCAGCTGAAAGCACAGCCGCCAATGGTGGAGCGATTTAAATCGGGGATGCGCATGAGGCAAGAATTGGAGGAGCGCAGAGATCTCGGAGGGTTGTAGGGCTGGAGGAGGTTACAGAGATAGGGAGGGGTGAAGCCATGGACAGCAAGTCTTTGTTGTGCACTGGATTCGACAATCTTGCACACGCTCTAAGTGCATTTCTCCTATCTTCTGGAAGGCTTACTAATGAGCACTTTAGTGAGACAAGGACAATTGTGAAACAAGAAGCTGATTTATTTTACACCAAATACATGACTGAACAGAGTACAGTTTTCAGCATATATTATCAGCAATCTATTACCTGCCACTCCATGTAATATTAGAGAAGAAGAAAGAAATAGAGACTTGCATTTATATAGCACCTTTCACAACCTCAGGACATCCCAAAGTGCTTTACAGACAATGAAATACTTTTGAAGTGTAGTCATTGTTGTAATGTAGGAAACACGGCAGCCAATTTGTGCACAGCAAGGTCCCACAAACAGCAATGTGATAATGACCAGATAATCTGTTTAGTGATGTTGGTTGAGGGATAAATATTGGCCAGGGCACCAGGAGAGCTCCCCTGTTCTTCTTCGAATAATGCCATGAGATTTTATTATGTCCTCCCGAGAGGGCAGACGGAGCCTCGGTTTAACGTCTCATCCAAAAGATAGCATTTCTGGCAGTGCAGCACTCCCTCAGTGCTGCAATGGAGTGTCAGCCTGGATTTTGAGTCCATGAAGTGGGGCTTGAAACCTCTGGCTCAGAGGCGACAGTGCTACCACAGAGCCACAGCTGACACAGTGGAAGCCAAAAACTTTTGGCTCTTCAGAGGAAACCAAAAACTTCTGTTCCCTTCCTCAGCTCTCTGTCAAGGATTGTCTCATTCCACTCCCAATCAAAAATACCACCACTCCTCCCTTCCTTAGCATAACAGTCATACCAACACATTGTCTGGCCAGCTAGGTCTCCTGCTGAGCCCAATGAATAGAAGCCATTCTAACATTACGTTCAATTTAAAGGCAAATTTGGAAAGAATGTCTCTAAAATGTACTAATAAACCCCATTGACTTAATCTAACATGGTATGGCAGGTTAAGTGTGTTTCTTACGTACCATAAGAGCACAAGAGATAGGAGCAGGAGTAGGCCATTTGGCCCTTAGAGCCTGCTTCGCCATTCAATGAGATCATGGCTGATCTCATTCTGGCCTCAACTCCACTTTCCCGCCTGTTCCCCATACATAGAGTACCATATTAGTTTGAGACAATGGAGTTCATTAGAACATTTGAGAGACATTCTCACCTGTAATGTTAGAATGGCTTCCATTTATTGATCTCAGCAGGAGTCCTAACTGGCCAGGCAATGTGTTGCAATTAGTGTCCTGAGGAGCGAAGCGGGTGTGCTGATCAGATTCCCCTGAGATGAATGTGGCCTAGGAACTGGTTGTCACCGAGAAGGTGAGTTTTAGTGATTTTTTTTTAATTCAGGAGGAGCAGGAGTGTTCCTCCCAGGTCCATGGCACTCCTGTCGGCCACTGCCGGCTGCGATCAGCCCCCCTTCAGTACACCCACCCCACCACCCAGGACTTATCTGAGGCCACTGCCGACAAGGCAGGTGGCCAAAAATTTGTTCTTTCAGATGGGCGAGCTGCCTGTGGAGGGGAGACAGGCGCCAAAAGTATTTCTTTTCAATTTAATTCCTGGGATGAGAGGGTTGTCCTATGAGGAGAGATTGAGTAGAATGGGCCTATATTCTCTGGAGTTTAGAAGAATGAGAGGTGATCTCATTGAAACATATAAGATTCTGAGGGGGCTTGACAGGATAGATGCTGAGAGGTTGTTTCCCCTGGCTGGAGAGTCTAGAACTAGAGGGCATAATCTCCGGATAAGGGGTTGGCCATTTAAGACTGAGATGAGGAGGGATATCTTCACTCAGAAGGTTGTGAATCTTTGGAATTCTCTACCCCAGAGGCTCTGGATGATGAGTCATTGAGTATATTCAAGGCTGAGATAGATAGATTTTTGGACTCTAAGGGAATCAAGGGATATGGGGATCGGGCGGGAAAGTGGAGGTTGAAGATCAGCCATGATCGTATTGAATGGCGGAGCAGGCTCAAGGGCCTGTATGGCCTACTCCTGCTCCTATTTCTTATGTTCTTCTGTTCTTATAAAAAACAGGAAGACATTAATAAACTTGCAGAATGGGCGTGTAATTGGCAAATGAATTTCAATATAGTTAAGTGTGAGGTATTACGTTTTGGGAGGAAGAATAAGGAGGCCACATACTGCTTGGATAAAGAGATTCTAAATGGGGTAGAGGAGCAAAGGGATCTGGGGGTACAGATACACAAATCACTAAAAGTAGCGACACAGGTTAATAAGGCAATAAAAAAAGCAAACCAAGCACTGGGGTTCACGTCTAGAGGGATAGAATTGAAAAGCAGAAAAGTTATGTTAAACTTGTATAGAACCTTGGTGAGAACACACTTGGAGTACTGTGAACAGTTCTGGTCTCCATATTATAAAAAGGATTTGGAGCCACTAGAAAAGGTGCAGAAAAGATTTACTAGGATGAGACCAGAACTGAGAGGTTATATCCATCAGGAAAGACTGAGCAGGCTGGGGCTCTTTCCTCTAGAAAAGAGATGACTGAGGTGTGACCTGATAGAGGTCTTTAAGATTATGAAAGTTTTTAACAGGTTAGATGTAGAGAAAATGTTTCCACTTGCGAGGGAGACCAAAACTAGGGGGCATAAATATAAGATAGTCACTAATAAATCCAACACGGAATTCAGAAGAAACTTTTTTACCCAGAGAGTGGTTAGAATGTGGAACTTGCTACCATAAGGAGTAGTTGAGGCGACTAGTATAGATGCATTTAAGGGGAAGTTAGATAAACACATGAGGGAGAAAGGAATAAAAGGATATGCTGATAGAGTTAGATGAAGTAGTAGGGGGGGGGGGAAAGGAGGGTCATGTGGAGCATAAACCAGTTGGGCCGAATGGCCTGTTTCTGTGCTGTAAATTCTATGTAATTCTATAAATATACAGTGGTAGAAATTCCGACAGCGCCACTGTGAGTGCACCAATAGCTTTGTCCGCAAGCACCGCGATATCAAGAGTAGGAGACAGTCAGCATTTTTAATCTGATTTCATCTGAAGGTGGGTGGTTTTATTCAATAATCTCAAGTGGGGTGAAATTCCTTTGGGCATTAGAGATAATTCATAGGCTAAGTACATTAACAACTGAAGCAGAGGGGCCTAGTAGATCTTTGTCATCCTCCTTTCCTTCTTCTTATCTTCCTCCAGAGGAGGAGAAGAATAGGTTGCAGGGATGTGACTTGCATTAGAAAGAATAACATAAGGGTTTTGTGATGTGGCTTGCTGACAGCTTAAGTGTGGTCCTGTAGCATGAGAAGGAAGAGAAGCACCTGCCCTTTGACTTTCCCATCACTAACACTTTCTCCTGTCAGTCTCCCCAGAAGTGGCAAAGCTCCATCCTCATACGGAGTGAGAGGTCAATGATTGGGTGGACACCACCAATGGCCAATCTTTCCATTGTGTTGTGGGCTCTCTTGTAGACAGTATAAAAGCCATCTGGTTGCCATAAAACACTGTCCAAGCCTTTTATGGAGGAAGGTTGGATCTGTATACACTGGAGTTTAGAAGAATAAGAGGTGATCTTATTGAAACATATAAGATCCTGAGGGGACTTGAAGGGGTAGATGCTGAAGGGATGTTTCCCCTTGTGGGAGAGACTAGAACTAGGGGCCACAGTTTAAAAATAAGGGGTCTCCCATTTAAGACGGAGAGGAGGAGAAATTTTTTCTCTGAGGGTCGTGAGTCTGTGGAACTCCCTTCCCCAGAGAGCAGTGGAGGCAGGGAGTTTGAATATTTTTAAGGCTGAGTTAGATAGATTCCTGATTAACAAGGGAGTCAAAGGTTATAGTAGGTAGACAGGAAAGTAGGGATGAGGTCACAATCAGATCAGCCATGATCTTATCAAATGGCAGAGCAGGCGCGAGGGGCCAAATGGCCTACTCCTGCTCTTAATTCATATCTGCAAACAGAGCTTAATGGAGTGATGACACGTGTGAGAAATAAGCAATAATATTATACGAGGCTTTCCATGGGGTCCACACATGTAAGGTGAAGATTGGAGGGTATAAAGGGCCAGGAGGAACCTCTCAGGCCTTCAAGGTAAGCACTTGAAGAATTTCAACACAGGGAGGGGAAGGTGGTTCTAAGTGGCAAAAGTGGGTAGGAAAGTGTATTTTTGGAACATGAAGCTGGCTCCTCTTATCTTGCCTGACAGCCTATTTGGGGTGTGGGCAAGAGGACTGGCCAAAACAACAGCTCAAGCATAAAGAAGAGAGGTAACCTTCTCATTAAGTACCACCTCTATGATTCCTCCCCCCACCCTGCTTGGCTACTCAGTACAGAAAGCCATTTAGTGGCCTCTTCACTCTTCAACCCTATTTCAGGCAGCAAAAGCTCCATTGCTGCCTCTGAAAACTTTTGGGCTCACCATCCAGAAGCTGGCCTCTCTATCATTCCCTGCACCTTTTCTCCTTCCTGCAATAAAACTGCTCCCAAAGATGCTTGACCCTTTAAGTTACTACAGGTGTTTAAATCCTGCAGCTGCAGGCAATTCCCTGCTCTTCACAGGGATGAGCTCTCAATTACAGGTGGAAACACAACTGGGTGTCTCCCTGTAATATTTTAATTATGCTGACCTGGGAAAACTTGCCGAAGTCAGCACTGAGCTTGGATAGGTGGAAGTCACACCAGCAAGGAAACTCTGCTAGTTAGAATAAACAGGTCCCGACATTTTACCTTAAAACATTGATGCTAAATAACTTAATTTGCTAAAATCTTTATGGCTCACTAAGGATCTTTGAGATTAAAGGTTCAAACAAAGTTCATGATTACCTTCGAGATAGTTGGAAACGAAAAAAACAAAGATTAGGGGGAAGAAAGATTTTCATGACAAGCAGCTGTTGTTGTTTAATCATGGAGACTAGTTAACTGAAGGAAGAAAATTTGTCATTTGGTTTGAACTTTACTTGCAAGGTCATCATAATAACAACTGCATAGACTAATTGTGGAATAAGCATGAAGTGTGCCCTGTGAAAGAGCTCGGTTCCATGAAATTTCTCATCACAGTGGGAGGTACGATTAGCACACAGCTTTAAATACTGCATTACTTTATTAGATTCTAAGCAGCCAGTGGCAAAGCTCCCTTCCTTCCTTCAGCAGAAAGAATTGAAAGCAAAACTGTGAAAGAAAGGTTTCCTCTCGACATTGATAGCTTTACCCAATCTTACATCACATGAGCTCATCCCTCGTGCTGTGCTATTATTCAGATGCTTATAGATAGAAATCAGTCCAATCCACTTTCTCCGAATGAGCAATATTAACAAAGATTTAGCAGATTGTAACACAAAGAATCATCAGAGAGCAAAAAATAATAAGAGTTTCAGCAGTTCATGATCGGTTCATTCCCAACGTTGACAAATGGATGTTGCAAAATGTCATGTTAGCCTATGTAAATAAGTGAATTATAGAAACAGATGGGTAACCATTTCATTTGCTGTCTGAGAGGTCGTGACCGACAGATTTCTGGGTACTTACAATGGAAACCAGTAAAATCCAACTTTTATATATCACATTTTATCTGCTACAACTTACAATTTCTGCACGGGTAGCAATTGTGTAACCATATTATTTTACTTACATTACATTAGTGATTTTCTTTTTCCTATGGGTTACCTTTACATTGTACATTTTATGTTAACAAAATATTGTAGTAAGCAAGTAAAATATAAAATTAGTGAATCATTTTTGTAAGATGGTTCTATAATGCAACAATATGATTATGAATAATTCAGGTTCCTGAAAAAGGACTTCAGAAGAGATTAAACGGCTGTATGAGGCTTCAAGTCAATCACAAGAAAACCCTAAGGCAAAACTTTCACAACTTCTACGGTGAACATGCTGAGATGCAGAAATAAAAACAGAAAATGCTAGAAGTACGGAGTAGGTTTAAACCCTAAATCTTACTCTGCCTTTTCTCATTACAGGTACTGCTGAAGTTACTGTTTATTTCCAGCATTTTCTATTTTTATTTCTGAATTCTGTCATTTACAATTTTATTCTTTTTATCTGAAAAGCATCATTATCACAATAATAACATACAAATATATAGCACCTTTAACGTAGCAAAATATCCCAAAACGCTTCATAGGTTGGGGCTAACATAGGAATCCCAAAAGAAACAAGAAGAGCTTTAAACTTTGAGGTTTTCCAACATAAAATGTAGAAATAACTTATTTGATTTCTATTGTTATGTTCAAATAAACTATACAAAATTTTTTAAATCTACTGCTGTATCTAATTTTGAAAATTAAATTGGGTATCTTTTCATTCATGACTTAACAAACCGAACTAAAACTGTCAAAATCGTCGAGTTAGCCATGAGACAGTACTGTATAAATTGCAGTTGGACCTCCTTGGCTGAAAAACTTTTGATTTTGAGTTCTTTATCTCTGCTGGAGATTGTATCTGCCAGCCAGATAAACTTTGTTAGTTGTGAGTCAAGCTATGTCCTTCCCCGGGCAAAATCGTAGGCATGGAGACCTCCTACCAGCCAATCAATAGAGCGTTATTGTCACTGAAGACATTGCTGATTCACTTGCCCTGGCCAGAAGTAAGACTGAGGTGATTGAAAAATAGTTTCATAATATAATACAGCACAGAAGGAGGCCATTCACCCCATCATGCCTGTGCTGGCTCTTTGAAAGAGCTATCCAGTTAGTCCCACTCCCTTGCTCTTTCCTCATAGCTCTATAAATTTTTTCCCATCAAGTATTGATCCAATTCCCTTTTGAAAGTTATTATTAAATCTGCTTCCACCATCCCTTCAGGCAGTGCATTACAGATCATAACAAATTGCTGAGTAAAAAATGTTTCTTCATGTTACCTCTGGTTCTTTTGCCAATCACCTTAAATCTGTGTCCTCTCATTACCGACCCTTCTACCGCTGGAAACAGTTTCTCCTTATTTACTCTATCAAAACCATTCATGATTTTGAACACCTCTATCAAATCTCCCCTTAACTTTCTCTGCTCTAAGAAGAACAACCCCAGGTTCTCCAGTCTATCCATGTAACTGAAGTCCCTCATCCCTGGTACCATTCTAGTAAATCTCTTCTGCACCCTCTCTGAGGCCTTCACATCCTTCCTAAAGTATGGTGCCTAGAATTAAACACAGTACTCCAGCTGAGGCCTAACCAGTGTTTTATAAAGGTTTAGCATAACTCCCTTGCTTTTGTACTCTCTGACTCAATTAATAATGCCCAGGATCCCCTATGTTTTTTAACAGCCTTTTCAACTCGTCCTGCCACTTTCAAAGATTTGGGCACATGCACCCCCAGGTCTCACAGTTCCTGCACCCCCTTTAAAATTGTACCATTTAGTTTGTATTGCTTCCTAGCTTCCTATCATTCTTCCTAGCAAAATGTATCACTTCACATTTCTCTATTAAATTTCATCTGCCACGTGTCTACCCATTTCACCAGTCTGTCTATGTCCTCCTGAAGTCTGTTACTATTCTCCACATTGTTTACTACATTTCCGAGTTTCATTTCAACTGCATATTTTGAAATTATTCCCTGTATACCCAAGTCTAGGTCATTAATAGATATCAAAAAGAGCAGTGGTCCTAATACTGACCTGTGGGGAACACCACTGTATACTTCCCTCTAGTCTGAAAAACAACTGTTCACACTACTCTCTGCTTTTTGTCCCTTAGTCAGTTTAGTATCCATACTGCCAAAAGGATAGAGCAGGGTACTTTCTAAATGGTAAAAAGTTAAAAACTGTGGATGTCCAAAGGGACTTAGGGGTTCAGGTACATAGATCATTGAAATGTCATGAACAGGTGCAGAAAATAATCAAGAAGGCTAATGGAATGCTGGCCTTTATATCTAGAGGACTGGAGTACAAGGAGGCAGAAGTTATGCTGCAGCTATACAAAACCTGGAGTACTGTGAGCAGTTCTGGGCATCTCACCTTCGGAAGGACATATTGGCCTTGGAGGGAGTGCAGCGTAGGTTTACTAGAATGATACCCGGACTTCAAGGGTTAAGTTACGAGGAGAGATTACACAAATTGGGGTTGTATTCTCTGGGGTTTCGAAGGTTAAGGGGTGATCTGATCGAAGTTTATAAAATATTAAGGGGAACGGATAGGGTGGATAGAGAGAAACTATTTCCGCTGGTTGGGGATTTTAGGAGTAGGGGGCACAGTCTAAAAATTAGAGCCAGACCTTTCAGGAGCGAGATTAGAAAACATTTCTACACACAAAGGGTGGTAGAAGTTTGGAACTCTCTTCCGCAAATGGCAATTGATACTAGCTCAATTGCTAAATTTAAATCTGAGATAGATAGCTTTTTGGCAACCAAAGGTATTAAGGGATTATGGGTCAAAGGCAGGTATATGGAGCTAGATCACAGAGCAGCCATGATCTTATCGAATGGCGGAGCAGGCACGAGGGGCTGAATGGCCTACTCCTGTTCCTATGTTCCTATTTTCCTATATTCAGCCTGGCTCTCTACCGTATCATTTGTCATACGCTTCCGTTTTCTGTTTCAAAAGGCATTCGATAAGGTGCCACATAAAAGGTTGTTACACAAGATAAGGGCTCATGGGATTGGGGATAATATATTAACATGAATTAAGGATTGGTTAACGGACAGAAAACAGAGAGTAGGCATAAACGGGTCTTTTTTGGGTTGGCAGGTTGTAATTTGTGATGTGCTGCAAGGATCAGTACTTGGTCCTCAGCTGTTTACAATATATATCAATGATTTAGATGAGGGGGCTGAGTGAAATGTATCTAAGTTTGCTGATGATACAAAGCTAGGTGGGAAAGTAAGCTGTGAGGATGATGCAAAGAGGCTGCAAAGGGATATACAGGTTAAGTGAGTGGGCAAGAAGGTGGCAAATGGAGTATAGTGTGGGGAAAGTAAGGGGGTCTTGCTGCAATTGTATAGGGCTCTGGTGTGACCACACCTGGAGTACTGCATATAGTTTTGGTCTCCTTATCTATGGAAGGATATAATTGCCTTAGAGGCGGTGCAACAAAGGTTCATTAGATTAATTCCTGGGAAGAGAGAGTTGTCCTTTGAGGAGAGATTGAGTAGAATGGGCCTATATTCTCTGGAGTTTAGAAGAATGAGAGGTGATCTCATTGAAACATGTAAGAGGGCTTGATAAGGTAGATGCTGAGAGGCTGTTTCCCCTCGCTGGAGAGTCTAGAACTAGGGGTCATAGTCTCAAGATAAGGGGCTGGCCATTTAGGACCAAGATGAGGAAAAATTTCTTCACTCTTTGGAATTCTCTACCCCAGAGGGCTGTGGATGCTCAGTCGTTGATTATATTCAAGACTGAGATCGATAGATTTTTGGACTCTAAGGGAATGAAGGGATATGGGGATAGGGTGGAAAAGTAGAGTTGAGATATAAGATCAGCCATGATCTAATTGAATGGCGGAGCAGGCTCAAGGGTATGTCAGGCCTTCTCCTGCTCTTAATTGTTATGTTCTTGTGTTCCCTATCTTTCCTGAATACCTTGTAGCCAGAAATATTAAGCGCCCAATCCTCCCCTTCTTTAAGCCAGGTCTCTGTTATGCCACTATATCATAGTCCCATGTGGTGACTTGAGCCTGCAGCTCACCAACCTTATTTAGGTGCATTTACGCACATGCACTCCCAACTCATCTTAGACGACCTCGCATTTGCCCCCTGTCTGATCCCTCCTATTTTGTTAAATGGAGCAAAATATTTTCAAACCCATGATAAGAAAAATATTTGTAATTTTACAATTCATCAGTTGCTGTAAGGTTGCTGTCATTTGGGTTTTAAGTGGTTGCAGGGAATGCAATGCCCTCATTGCCAAAGATAACAAAGCTCGAGTCTTCTTCACTAATTCACTGATGCTACAAACTGGAAGATGAATCCACCCAAGGATAACACAAGCATCCAGTGCTACATACCCCTAAGTGGTCATACAGTTACATAACAGTTGTCTCAGCCTGAAGGATAATGCAAGTGCTGCACAGTAGAGCTCTATGTAGAATTAATTTTCACCACCAGTCTAGCTCAGTTCCTGAACCCTGTCCAATCTGTCCTTTACTATCCAGCATTAGGCCACAATCAATCTTGGCCTGCTTCAGTATAAATATGCTGTACACGGTACAAATCAGGCCAGGATCAAAATCTGAGCTAACACAAATTTCAGGGGATGATCAAATTCAAACTTTTGCTTGGTCAGTTAGGATTTGACTGATTTTTTTTCCCCTATAGTCCCTATAAAATGTATGCAAGGGTACAGACGTTTAGAGTAAAAATCCATTCCCATGCGTTGGTGAAAGAGGTGAGCCTCATTTTATGTATTGGTGGATGGAGTAGCCCAGCCCTGTAAAAGCCGATCATTTGCTCTGATAGCGCAACATTATTGCTGTTTGCCTGAAAACAGGCACACAGCTTCCTAGAGCAGGCGCACAGTCTTGTTCTTCTGAAAGCTGTGCTGGGTGACTAATTTCTATAATTTTTCTGACCTTTTTTGCTCATTTTTATGTTATTATTATTTAAGTTGCACTGGCTTCTTTTTTTTTTGCTCGGCACTTTAATTTATCCTTTTATTTTTGTTTCTTTGCCTCTTCTCACCATCTACCATTCAGGGGAATTTTACTTCGATTAATAACAGTCCCTCTGCAGAGGATGGGGGTTCCATTGGGAATTTCTTTTGCCATCCAGGAGTTGGAGGATAAGGCGGAATTCGACAGCCATGAGCAGGGACAAGAGCACCTGCACCAGAGGAGGCTCAGTGAACACGTGCCTACCTAAGGAGCTGTAGAAACATTTCTGAGGAGCTGTGCCCTTCACCACTAATGTTTCATCAGGGAAGCAGTTAAGGAATGCTGTTGTCTCCTGCAGCCAGACCTCCAAAATTCCTCTACAACTGCCGCAATTCTGCCTTTGAACTGACTCCTTTCAGGCTGCCATGGGTGACATTTGTCAGATCAGCCAGTGTGTGTGCACTG
The DNA here is from genome assembly GCF_035084215.1 of Heptranchias perlo. NCBI lineage: Eukaryota > Metazoa > Chordata > Chondrichthyes > Hexanchiformes > Hexanchidae > Heptranchias > Heptranchias perlo. Next base: position 75,443,369 of record NC_090325.1, read on the forward strand.
CTACATACATAAAGGAAAGAACTTGCATTTATATAGTGGCCTTCACAACCTCCGGACATCCCAAAGGGCTTTGCAGCCAATGAATTATTTTTGAAGTGTCACCACCGTTGTAATGTTAGCAAACAGGTCAATGATGCCTTGTTTGCCAAGGCCAAGGACTTTATCACCTTTCCTAAGGACAATGACCAACAACATAAGAGGGCTCTTCACTTTTCAAAATGGCTGTTTTTCCAAAAGTGCAGGACCTCATTAATGGAACCTGTGTGGCCGTACTGCTGCCTTGCATCAATTCAACGGCATTTATGAACCTGAAGAAATTCCATTTTGAGAATGTGCAGATTGTTTGTGACCATCAGAACTACATCAGACAGAAAACTGCCAGGTAACCTGAAAGCTGCCACAATGCATTTATTCTATATCAGTCTACATTCCTATCATTATTTCAATGCAAGTCTGGGCTAGATGGATGGTACCTGGGTGACCAGGGATAAACTCCTGAGCCCTGCTTATGACACCAGTGCAGAATCCAAGAACTACTGCAGAAGTAAAATGTAATGAGGCACATGTTTCTACAAGGATACAAATCAAACAAGCAACAGGACTGCTGAAACAAAAATTCCACTGCCTGGATGATGCAGTATAGCCTCAAAAAGTTCTCCAAAATAATAATTGTGTGTTTTACACTCCACAATTATGCTGCAAAGAGAGGACTCATCATGCATCAGAGACAAGAGGAGGGCCAGGAAAGGCCATTTGATGGGGAACATGATCCTGAGCCTGAGGAGTTGGCAGCTCCACCGGAGTATTAGCACAAAAGGCAAATCTAGTAATATTTACTGGAGAACCATTACACTGAGCACTTGCATGCCTCTGCAGCACAAACATTCCTCGGTCACGTTTCCAATGAAACTCTTGAAACAACCTCACATATTACATCATGACACAGTGCCCAGTGACTCTGCCACTATGCGTGCACATTGTGCTGTGGGACAACAAAGTAGCCATATAACACTCTTCTTAACCAAGGGAGAGAAGGATAAATTGGGTGAGTTTAGACCATTTAATCTAATGTTAGTTCTAGGAAAACTCTAGGAAAACTCTTAGGCCTAGAAAATCATTGGTGCCGCGCCCATTTTACAGGTGCAAAACAGGAGCCCACCCATCCAATATGCCAGGCAGCACGTATGCGCCCATCCCGCGTCAGAAATGTACCACCTACCTTTTTGGATTGGGCTCCTCTATTGGCATCTGGGGCACGCATCAGAAGTATTCAAAACGGTATTTAAAATATTTAATTGTGAAATTGGTCTGCCCCAGCACCTGACTCGGCACGTGATAAACTCGCTCAGCAACTCGCGGAACTAACAGGCAGCACGGGGCCGTCAGCAGCGCTATTTAAAGGGCTCATCTACCACATACAGATTAGTTGCTGATTTGTCCTTTTAGGCTGCTGATTAAATTTTAGGTGTTTTGTGGCCTATTTTCTCACTTTTACAACTGCTTTCTGAGAAGAAGTATTTGCTGGTGTTTCATTGCTTTTGCCTACTTTCAGTGCAGTTTTATTGCAGTCATGGATGTTCTGGTAGGGCTGCCTTTGGGTTGGACAACAAGGGAGAGCAGCCAGGACAACGGGAGAGAGCAGGAGCAGCTGAGACAAGGGGGAAGAGGAGGGCACTGCACAGGAGGCCATACCAACAGCGGGTTGTCAGAGAGCACTTCTCCCATCTGAACATCTCTGAGGAGCAATGTCTGAGGCACCTTCACTTCACAAAAGAGGCTGTCACCGAGCTATATCACCTGCTGCAGCCACAACGCGAACCACAAACCAGAGCATGGACAGCACTGCCTGTGATTGCCAAGGTCTCCGTGGCCCTTAACTTTTATGGAACAGGCTCTTTCCAGGCTGCAGCATGTGACATCAGAAACATGTCCCAGTTTGCAATCCACCATTGTATCAGGGAGGTCGCCAAGGCTCTCTACACCAGGAGAAACATCTACGCCACTTTCCCAATGGATAGAGTGAAGCAGCACAAGAGAATATGAGCGTTGCCTGCAATGCAGGCTTCCCCAAGGTCCAAGGTGCCATAGACCGCACCCACATTGCCTTGTGTGCTCCCCATCACCAGCCTGGCATCTTTCTGAATTGAAAGGCATTCCACTCCCTCAAAGTCCAGCTTGTTCACGACCACAGGCAGCGCATCATGAAGGTCTATGCCCGCTTTCCTGGCAGCAGTCATGAATCATTTATCCTGCGCCAGTCCTCTCTGCCACCTTCATTCCAACCAGGCAGTCAAGTTACAGGTTGGCAACTGGGCAACAAGGGCTATCTCCTTCAGACTTGGCTCATGACTCCTGTCATGATCCTGGACACAGCTGCAGAGCTGGCCTACAATGAGTCATGCTACCACTAGAAACATCAATGCTTCCACTGCTTGGACTGTTTGGGAGGAGGTTTGCAGTACAGGCTCGAGCAGGTATCCAGATTTGTGGTTGTCTGCTGCCTGCTCCACAACTTCGCTATCATGAGGGACGATCCTTTACCACCTCCTGGGCAGCAAAGACTGCAGCAGGGGGATGGTGGGGAGGATCAGTTGGAGGAGCAGCATGAAGAGGAGGAAGAACAGAAGCGGTATCAACCACCAGTGTTTCTACCTGTCCGGGCTCTTAGAGAGGTCATTTTGCATAGTAGACTTTTTGTGCCAAGGTTGGTGAAAGCAAAGGAGTCCATAAAGGTGAAGAAGTACCCTATGTGCGTATACAGCTGGTTGAGGTGAAAGTGTATGTGTTTTTTGTGTGTGCCGTGCCATTTCAGAACACTGTAAGGAGGGACTATCAGCTGTCACTTGCCTTGGTAAACTTCTTCAAGGTGTTGAATTTTTTTGTATATTTGCTGAAACAGCATTCACCTGCCCTGCCACCTCTTCCCACACAGCTCTGAGGATGGTGCTATGACCTCTATAAGCATTATTTCGACTGTCCGCACAGAGATGGGTTGTTGTCCTCCCTCATCATTGGGCAGTTGCTGGCTCCTGGCTCATGCACATAAGCAAATCAAAAAAAAAATCACCACAGGAAGTTCTGGTGCCTCTTGTGGAAGTAGACATAGGCTGCAGAGGCAGGATGGGGTGAGGCCATGGAGGGCACTTGCAGAAAAGGGCGAGGATTTTAAATTCAATGAATTGGGGGAAGGGGGACAATGTAGGTCAGTTGGACCCGGATTGTTCAGGTAAAAGTAACCAAAGTCAATCTGCACTTGATTAAACCCTTAAGTGCCAAAAGGGTTTTGCTTTTCAGATCACAACACAGTTGTGAAGCTCCTTAGGCATTGGAAATACTTAAAAGGATTAACTATGTACCCTAACAGGTGCAGCCAAACAGACTGCCTGAAAAAAGCATTGATACACGATCCAGAAATAATTTCACACAATGGAAGTCTTCTCACAAAAGTCAGCTAGCCTGATCATTCTGCTTTTCTGATAAATAGACTGCTAGAAATGACCAATGGTTCATGAGCAAGAGACCAGGAGACCTATGAAACCAGCAAGCAAGAGTGTTCAAAATGGGCTGAGCAGCCTCCTGAGCAAAAATGAAAGAGAATTATAGACCCGGCTGAGACCTATTCCCCTTCCACTGTGACCTATTGTGCCAAAACAGTGATCAATCAAAGGCTAAAATTGAATCTACAAATTAATTTCATTTGATTCCATAATAACCAGTTGCTGTTTGAAACCTATTAATGCAAGCACTGTTTAAGAGCTCAAGCACTACAGAGAAAGCTGCCAATTAATAAACCTGTCATTGTTTTCACAAATCAGTCATTGATATAAGGTTGTTTCTGAAATGACTCATTGCAGAAGTTCTCAACATTTCCATGGCAGGGACTAATTCCTATTTTTTCTTTAATCTCAATCACTCAAAAGCGGTTTGGAGATCAGATTTCATTTTGCAAATTAGACCTATCTTAAGATCTATTCATTTTTATTTTGTTCATATATCCACATACTTTATTTCTGTTTTAAAACACTTTGTTCAGTCATACGATATGGAATGCACTGCCTGAAAGGGTGATAGAAGCAGATTCAATAGGAACTTTCAAAACGGAATTAGATAAATACTTGAAAAGGAAAATATTGCAGGGCTATGAGAAAACAGCAGGGGAGTGGGACTAATTGGTAGCTCTTTCAGAGAGCCGGCACAGACATGATGGGCTGAATGGCCTCCTTCTGTGCTGTATTATTATATGAATCTGTATATCTTCATAATAACATTTGTTAGTGACCATCTAGTTTTACTCCTGCTCACCAGGGTTGTTCCCTCAAGCATGATTCAGGCGGACAAGGGCCAGTCCTTGCTGAAACCCAATGTCCATGAGTTTGCCCTTGTACATTTGGTACGAAAGGTTAACTTTAATATTTAAATCAGTCCTTAATATATTTAAATTCCCCATCATTTATGAAGGGATTCTGTTGTGTGCTTAAACCCCTCCGCCAACCATCTACAATGGACTTAAAGAATAAAGGAGATCCTAAAGGGGCACAAGCATTTTTTTACTGCTTTCTTTTAGATTATTTTTCTGTGCTTTTTCTCTTTCCTTTTTCCCATTTTTTAACTTTTTTTTTGTTCAGGTTTTTTGTCATCAGAACATAATCAAGATGTTCCTGTGGAATCGAAAACATCCAAGTATTGTTTGCAAAATCTCTGGGAATCCCATTGTAATTGAAGCATTTACAGAAGTTCAGCAGAACCGAAAAATAGTACAGCAGACATGAAAAGAGGCCGTTAAATAGAAATATTCATTCCAGTTCAGGGAGTGGCAAGCTATCTGATGCATGCTACAAATTCCCATGCTGGTTGGCAAGCCAAATTAAAATGGTGAGGGTGTTGCTTTGAAAGCAATCCAACTGGATTGCTTTCATGGCTGAAGTGTTATAAGAGGAAAAAAGGTTTGCTGGGGAGGTCAGGAGGCACCTGAGCTGGAATACTTGCACCCACTCATGCCACCAACCATAGCCACATTGGCACAGCTACCCGTCAATGACTCAATGTCAACCACATAACATGTGGCTCTACTGGCTCCAGATCAGCAGCAAGTAAGTTGCCCAACAGCGTCATCAGCTACAAGGACACCTATAACTAACCTGCAACATAGGAATGGCATTACAATTGGCAGGTAAGAATACCACCACACACAATTCTTGTGCTTTCAACTCCTTCCAATTTACCATAGGCATCATATGAAGTATCAGCCAATGTGCTGGTCACTCATGTGTCAAGCAGGTGACTAATACCTGCATGATCAGAACTTTCATCTCCTTTCCCACTGAACAGGAACAGAAGCATTGACAGCCCAATGTCCCCACACTGCTATATTTGTCCCAAAGTAGAGAAATCATTGATGGTAGCTATGTAGTTATCCAGGCAGCAGCTTCCTGCATCTCCTCTGCTACAAATATTTCCTCCTGCTCATCAATGCATTGTGACTCACCCAGTGCTACCTCCATAAGCTCACTAGTTGCATCCTCCGGTTTGAACCAGGCTGTGGTCTTGCTTGCAAACATTTGTGGAGAGAAAGAGACACTGACTTGACCTGGGCCATTGGCAGTAGTGGCAGACTCGTGTTCCATGCCTACAATGACAGAAAAGTAACAAATATTAGGATGCCACCTCCAAAACAGACCTTCAAACAGAGCGCGCATTACAGGGTACCAACTATGCGTGATGGTGTCTGTGTAATCATGTTCAAGTCTATATGGGAGTGGATGAGAAGAGGAACCAGACACAAGAACTGGATAACAATAGCCCTGAGCCTGGGGAAGCCTGTTGCATCGTTTCTATTTCTGCCATGCTTTGTTGTTGGAGTGTGGAATGCTTTGCTACACGTGACGATCCGGATTCTTTCCCCTCAGTCTGGTTCAGTAAAATCTGAAGTCGAATACATTTTAAAGTTCAACACATCTTTAATAGCAGGGTTCTTAGTCTGCAGCATTGATTTGGACTCCTGATAGAGTCCCTCTCTGCTGGCAGAGCAAGAACAACAACATACAGAAATCCACACGTTTTTATACAAATCAATAGGGTTGGAACATACTTAACGAGGGTCAACACCAATCATAAGCCGGGCACAGGTTGCCATGCGAGGTTACATTATTTCCGACCAATCATAAATCGTCCATGTGCTGACTATGTTGCTGTTAGACATCAAAGGGGATAACTTCCTCACCTTCCAACTTGGAATGTTCTTCCTGTTCCTTCTGTTCCTTATCTCCCAACCTGGAATGTCTTTCAACTTTGGCTAAGCTCGTTACCTATATTGATCTGCCATAAACATGGAGACATTCAGACCAGTCCTTGACTCACATCAAAGACCTATCATTGATAAGACAATGCAGGCCTGCTGACTAAGCAAACATATGGCCCAGCAGGAGGGCCAGGCCACTTGTATCAATCTCAGTTACTAACTAATTAACCCTTTCTAACCATTTTGCATTCTGCTTCTTTGCCACGTAGGCATTTTAATATTTTACCGAAAACTGACCACGTAGGGATTCTCATTATTTCAAGAGAAAATTGGATAAATAATTGAAGCAGAGGAAGAACAGAACAGTGGGATTAGATTTGGATTGCTCTAGCAAAGAGGCAGCACAGCCACAATGGGCCAAAATGCTGTAAACTTCTACGGTTCTATTATATACAAGGATATGCAGGTCAGCCTCCTTCAGGGAATGTAAGGTTTGTAATTTCTGAGTCCCCTCTAATTCAGGCAAGTTCTCCTGTACGCTATGACATCTTGTGACTCCTCCACCATTCAATTAGACTATGGCTGACCTGTACCTCAACAACTCCATTTACCCGTCTTTGCTCCCTATCTCTTGATACCCTTACGTAACAAAAATCTATCGCCCGCAGTCTTGAAAATTTCAATTTACCCAGCATCCACAGCCTTTTGGGGGAACGAGATCCCAATTTCTTCTACACTTTGTATGAAAAAGTGCTTTCTGATTTCACTCCTAGCCTAGCTCTAATTTTAAGATCATACCTCTTGTTCTGGATTTCCCCATCAGAAGAAATAGCTTCTCTGCATCTACCCTTTTCAAATCCTTTTATCATTTTAAATATCTCAATTAAATCACCCTCAACCTTTTAAGCTCAGGGGAATACAAGCCGAGTTTATACAATCTGTCCTCATAATATAACCCTTTAATACCAGGTTTCATTCTGGTGAAATGGAGTCACTGTTGTATGGCAGAACAGCCAATTTGCATTCAACAAGATCCCAGAAACAGCAATGAGATAAGTGACCAGACAATTTGTTTTTTGGTGGTGTTGGTTGGGGTATAAATAATGGCCAGGACACCAGGAGAACTTCCCTACTCTTCTTCAAATACTGCCTTTTACATCCACCTGCGAGAGCACTCAGGCCCTCGGTTTAACATCTCATCTAAAAGACACACCTCCGTCAGTACTTCATTCCTTCAGTACTACACTGAATTGTCAACCTAGATTATTTACTCAAGTCTCTGGAATGGGGTTGAACCCATGGCCTTTGTCAGAGGTGAGAGTGCTACCACTGAGCCAAGGCTGACAATTACACCATATTTACAGCCTTTGGCAAAGGTGAAAATCAATTTGAATATATCTAGATTCCATGTAAAGGCTGAAAAAATTGCCACCAAATATACAGCCTTTAAAGGCTGCTGAGACACGCTGACCTAGAAATTTGATAGTGCCGCACTCATTTATCAGGTGCAAAACGGGCACTTCAGCATCTTTTTTGGAGCTGAGGGGCACCCTCCAGAGAGGAGCAATGCTAAGATGGAGGTGTCTCACCTGTCGATCAATCCTGCAAGCAAGTGAGGAAGAAATATGCTGGTCTCTGAAATGCTGCCACAGTAAGTGTACTCACACTTTGCCTGATTTCACAATGTTGCCTTACAATGCATCTTAATAGCATGTTTCTGTAAGCCTGGTCAAGCATCACAGCAGGAGAATGCACAGCACTCTGGCATCTGTTCAACTATTCTCCAACTGCACAGGCATGTCCGTGTTTTTAGCAAGGCAAAAGCAAAATACCAGACTCAATATTGATTTCAGTAGCTTCAGATCATAACCACTGCTCCCATTTTTCGGTCAGCTAGTGCTGGTAATGGTTCTGCAGCTGCCATTTACCTGATCAATTTTTTGTTTCTTAACCTGTCCCATTTGTCATTTAATCAATCATGCTCTCTAACCTATCACAGACTTTCCCTTTTGTTTTTTCCTACCCTCCCCTCCCCCCACCCTTTCCCTGGCTCTGTATTTGCTCAAAAACTTTAACTCTGTTAACATCTTCCAGTTCTGACGAATGGTCTTCGACCTGAAATGTTAACTCAGTTCCTTTCTCCACAGATGCTGCCTCACCTGCTGAGCATCTCCAGCATTTTCTGTTTTTAGCAAGGCAGTTGTGCATTGTTGTTATTCCAATGACATCAAGACAGCATTTGACCGAGTGTGGCACCAAGGAGCCCTAGTAAAATTGAAGTCAATGGGAATCAGGGGGAAAACTCTCCAGTGGCTGGAGTCATACCTAGCACAAAGGAAGATGGTAGTGATTGTTGGAGGCCAATCATCTCAGCTCCAGGACATTGCTGCAGGAGTTCCTCAGGGCAGTGTCCGAGGCCCAACCATCTTCAGCTGCTTCATCAATGACCTTCCCTCCATCATAAGGTCAGAAATGGGGATGTTTGCTGATGATTGCAGTGTTCAGTTCCATTCGCAACCCCTCAGGTAATGAAGCAGCCCGAGCCCGCATGCAGCAAGACCTGGACAACATCCAGGCTTGGGCTGATAAGTGGCAAGTAACATTCGCGCCAAACAAGTGCCAGGCAATGACCATCTCCAACAAGAGAGAGTCTAACCACCTCCCTTTGATATTCAACGGCATTACCAATGCCGAATCCCCCACCATCAACATTCTGAGGGTCACCATTGACCAGAAACTTAACTGGACCAGCCATATAAATCCTGTGGCTACAAGAGCAGGTCAGAGGCTGGGTATTCTGCGGCGAGTGACTCACCTCCTGACTCCCCAAAGCCTTTCCACCATCTACAAGGCACAAGTCAGGAGTGTGACGGAATACTCTCCACTTGCCTGGATGAGTGCAGCTCCAACAACACTCAAGAAGCTTGACACCATCCAGGACAAAGCAGCCTGTGCACCGTGGCTGCAGTGTGTACCATCCACAGGATGCGCAGCAGCAACTCACCAAGGCTTCTTCGACAGCACTTCCCAAACCCGCAACCTTTACCACCTAGAAGGACAAGAGCAGCAGGCACATGGGAAGAACACCACCTGCACGTTCCCCTCCAAGTCACACACCATCCCGTCTTGGAAATATATCGCCGTTCCTTCATCGTCGCTGGGTCAAAATCCTGGAACTCCCTTCCTAACAGCACTGTGGGAGAACCTTCACCACACGGACTGCAGCGGTTCAAGAAGGAGGCTCAGCACCACCTTCTCGAGGGCAATTAGGGATGGGCAATAAATGCTGGCCTCACTAGCGACGCCCACATCCCATGAACGAGTCAAAAACAATTGTGTTTCCCATTAAATGCGATGAGCAACAAATACCAAGCAGATACCCACGTAAAGTACCTGCACAGTGCATGTTTACAGACTCACACCAAGTGACTGCTGGGCTGGACTTGGATGAAAGACCTCTTGACGTAAATTTTCCTGATGGTCAGCGTAGTGGCTGTCTGACGAGTAACATAGGGTGGTGATGCACTCCGCCGCAACTCATAAAATGGCTACCACAATTTCCCTTCCACAATCCCACCGGGATCCTGATCCACCCTGCTGCATTAATCCAGGTTATTTAAATAAAGTCAAAAGCTGGGGCCCTAGCACCTACCTCCGACTGATGATCACCCAGCTGAGATCAGATAACTCAGCACACACCTAGGACATTTTGGCTCTGTTAAATATTGCTTTTACCAAATAAGATATTAGGCAAGTTTAAGCCTGATTATTATATTTAAAATAGATGAAGCTATTTCAATTTGTTTTATCATGTTATTCCCACGCAGTGAGCTTTAGCCCCTGATGGTATGACAAATCCTTGGCTGGGTCTTAGATAAGTCCCATTTCTGAAATATCAGTTGGTTTTTGCTTTGTAATTGGCATTCAGGTGAGGAGCTTCACAGTACTAATGTTCTAAATGTACATGCAAAACCTTTCAGCAGGGGGGGCGATCATGATGACTGTGAGTCCGGGGAGCACTCCTGCTCCTCCTGACTTAGCAGGAAGGTGATTGTAAAAATTGGCTTAAAAAAACTTACTTTTGGTTGGCGGTCACAGAGGCTACTAAAGAATCCTGACGCTGTCCATTTTCACATATGGGGCCTAAAACAGGCTTTGGGCCTTTTATTTATACATGTAAGGGACCTAACACCTATTTAAGGTGGCTGCTGCCTGAAAAATGGTCCTACTGGCAATTGGAAGGCCTATTTCCATGAAATTTATTCAGATTAAGTCCCAAACCGAATTTCACTGCCCCTCCCACCGTGTTCATAAAATGGGCGTATGGCTGACCCCTGGGGTTTGGCGACTTTAGTTGTCTTCTTAAAACTAGCTTTTTTTTGCATGATTGAGCTTGCAAATTACTATGGATACTGTAGAAATTGTACCTCATAGCACCCGTTTTACGGAAGTTAAACGGGAACAACTGGGCCCAATTTCGGGGACTAATATCCTATACCACAAGGGAGCCTATAACAATGAGAATTTAGGGCTAACTTTGCAAAATACTGCAGATGCTGGAAATCTGAAATAAAAACAGAAAATGCTGGAGAAGTTCAGCAAGTCAGGCAGCATCTGTGGAGAAAGAAACAGTTAACGTTTCAGGTCGAAGATCCTTTGTCAGAACTGGGAGATGTTAAAGAGTTAAAGTTTTTAAGCAAGTACTCGCCAAGGCTTCTTCGACAGCACCTCCCAAACCCGCGACCTCTACCACCTAGAAGGACAAGGGCAGCAGGCGCATGGGAACAACACCACCTGCACGTTCCCCTCCAAGTCACACACCATCCCGACTTGGAAATATATCGCCATTCCTTCATCGTCGCTGGGTCAAAATCCTGGAACTCCCTTCCTCACAGCACTGTGGGAGAACCGTCACCACACGGACTGCAGCGGTTCAAGAAGGCGGCTCACCACCACCTTCTCAAGGGCAATTAGGGATGGGCAATAAATGCCGGCCTCGCCAGCGACGCCCACATCCCGTGAACGAATAAAAAAAAAAAAAATGAGCCAGGGAAAGGAGCGGAGGAAAGAACAAAAGGGAAGGTCTGTGATAGGGACACAGGCAAGACTGATTAAATGACAAAAGGGACGATGGTGCAAGGCAAGGAAGGTGGTAATGGGACAAGTTAAGAAACAAAAGATCGGTCTGGAGGAGCTGTAAATGGCAACAGCAGAACCATAACCAGCAGCTGCAGTCCAATAACAAAAATTAATTAATTAAAAAATGGGAGCAATGGTCATGATCTGAGGTTATTGAAATCAATGTTGAGTCTGGAAGGTTGTAAAGTGCCTAAACGAAAGATGAGGTGCTGTTTTTCAAGCTTCGTTGAGGTTCATTGGAACAGTGTAAGAGGCCGAGGACAGAGAGGTCAGAGTGGGAGTGAGAAGGGGAATTAAAATGGCAAGCGACCGGCACTTGCAGACTAAGCGGAGGTCCAGCAAAGCGATCACCCAATCTGTGTTTGGTCTCCCCAATGTAGAGGAGACTGCATTGTGAACAGCGAATAAAGTGTACTAAATTGGAAGAAGTACAAATAAAAAGAGTACTTGGGGCCCTGGACGGTGGGAAGGGAGGAATTGAAGGGGCAGGTGTTACATCTCCTGCGCTCACACAGCCCTATAAATTTTCCCCCTTCCTTTTCAAATACTTATCTTATTCCCTTTTAACTGATGTTACAGTCTCTACCTCAATTGCCACTTGTGGTAAAGTATTCCATGTTCTAATTACCCTCTGCGTGGCAACATTTCTTCCATTTCCCCCTTCATTCTCCCCATGATCATCCTAAAATTATGGCCCTTGTTATTGATTCACTCAGTGCAAGCAATCTTCATGGTTTACCCTCTCAAGTGGGAGAACCTTCACCACACGGACTGCAGCGGTTCAAGAAGGCGGCTCACCACCACCTTCTCAAGGCAATTAGGGATGGGCAATAAATGCCAGCCTTGCCAGTGATGCCCACATCCCATGAAAGAAAAAAAACCTTTCATACCTTTGAAATCTCTATATATCTCCCCTCAACTTTCTATGCTCCAGTGAAAAAAGCTGTAGTTTTTCCATTTTTCTTTGTTACATCTCAATTCTGTTATAATTTAATGAATCTCTGCTGTACCTTTTCCATAGCTCCAATATTGTTCCTATAATGGGATGCCCAGAACTCCATATAATACTATAATTGCGACCCAATTAATGTCTTTTACAAATCTAACATCACTCCCTTTCTTTTATATTCAAAGTCTCTCTGTATAAAATCCAGAATCCCAGTTGCCTTTTTATGTTTTTTTTCTCTTTTTGTTCATGTCACAAAATGGTATCAACAATGAAATGCATTATCAACATAATAATCTAAATCATTTTTCCTCAGAACAGGATGAAAGGAGGAATGACACAGACCTAGTCCAGGAATTTTGAGGGAGAATAAATGCTAATTAAAAAGCAACATAATAGTCATCGTAAACGTGTTTGTAAAATAAGTTTCTTTCTTTCAAAGGTGGGATTTTGAACAAACCAGTCCTAATGTGTGCAGCATTCAGCTGGGTGATCCATTAATCATAGAACCCTCAGGCATTCAGCAGGGGAGGTTTGAAATCAATACCTAAAGCTTGAAGTGTCTGCCCTGTAGCAGCTAAGGGAATTTGAAGAGCAGTGAGTTTTGTGTCTCAGCAGGGACACTTTAGGCATTATACAGTGAAGACAGTACTGCTGCAATGAAAGGAGAGTGAACACCAAGCAAATGGTTTAAAGTGGCATCGGAAAAAAGCCTAGGAATAGGTCAGCTGCTGTTCCTCTTAGTAGGAACATGAAGGCAGAATCCACAAAACAACAACAACAACAACTTGTATTTATATAGCACCTTTAATGTAGAAAAACACATCCCAATAATGTTGCTGACTCTCCCGGAGGAGCGATCTCCCAGGCACTGCAGCGAGCAGCCCGGGAGAAAATAGGAAATAGAGTTGATTGGCAGCTCCAGTGCACCAATGAGAGGAGGCAGAGTTTTGACAGGCAAGCGTGGAGACCAATCAGCATATGGCAGGGGCGGGTTTCCCTTACCAGGTTAGGCAGTACCGGGGCCTGTGAGAGCATCGTAGGCAGTAATAGCTGTTTGTATTTTGGCTGCAGCAGTAACCAGTTCAGGTAAGTACTTGTCGCAACTTTGTTATTCCATCAGTTTCTTTTATCCATTTGTGCAGGAATACTGACCCCTACAGTGAACTTACTGGGAGTTTTTTATACAACATAACTAGGAACATAGGAACAGGAGTAGGCCATTCAGCCCCTTGTGCCTGCTCCGCCATTTGATAAGATCATGGCTGATCTGTGATCGAACTCCATATACCTGCCTTGGGCCCATACCCATTAATACCTTTGGTTGCTAAAAAGCTATCTATCTCAGATTTAAATTTAGCAATTGAGCTAGTATCAATTGCCATTTGCGGAAGTGAGTTCCAAACTTCTACCACCTAAAATTCACTTTAGGCCACACGAAGCTGTGTTACATATAACAAAAACCTAGTCAAGTACAACTCAATGTAAAACACGAAATAAACACTCTATTAGTGACGTTGAACAGCAAAACTTTTAGTGAAGACTGGCCTGCTTAGAGTATGTAGCTGTGGCTTTGAGGGACAGCTGAATAAAATTGAATCTAACATGAGCTCAATGGATTTTTGTCATCCTCTACTGAGTAAGGCCATGCCTCTGAATTGAGAGAGCAAACCCACCACTTCTTATGTAGCCTTTTCTCTGTCATCTGTCAAAATTGCCAGTGCAGTTCCATAATAGGTAAAAATGTCAACTCATCCTTCATATTACTAGAACAAGATCTTTTAAAAATAATTAAATATTAGTCAAATTTGATGTATAGATTTCGCCATAAGCACAACATGCATAATAGTCCGCCATGAACTTTCTCTCAAATATAAAATGAACAAGATATCCTAATTTTAATCATGCAACTATAACCTGCTTAGTTGTCTAGACTGCTGCATTCTAACTAAATCAGGAACAAATTATATTCCATGTGACTATAAACCATAATCTTACTTCAATCATTTTTTGTTCAGGCCTTTGGGGATTGGCAGAAAATGAGAGTTCTGTAGGAATTAGTATGAAAGGAAAATTCATTCAGAAAATAGCAGTGTGAATTATGTTGTAGGAGAAGTAAAAAAACAACTTAAACAAAATAAATCAGTGGAAGATTTAGTCCTAGAAATTCGGCCACACAGTGCCCATTTCTCATGTACTAAAGGGCCTCCTGAGACTCCAAGATGGCAGGTAGGAAGCATATGCTCATTATGAGCTGGAAGTGCACCATCCACCATATTGGTAAAGGCCAAAAAATAGACATGCAGTGCCCACACTCGAAACACCTATGCATGGGCCTAACACCTGTTTGAGGCCCCCACTGATTGGTTTGCCATGAGGCAGTCAGCGCCTGCTGCAGTCAGGAAAACCAAGTATCCATACAATCTAATCTCCCCAAGCCATCGCTACCTTTCCCTCCAGCCACCGCAACCTCCCCACCCGATCACCTCCCTTCCCTATTGATCACCTCACCCGACCCAGTCACCCCCATTCCTTCCCGGTGCTTTTTAATCACTTATCCACTGCTGGCATCGCAGTGACCTGATCTTCTATCCCACTTCACCGGCGTACTGCCTGTTAGTATCCACTGCTCACTCGCTTGATGGTAATGAGGCCTGAGGCCCAATATCGGGTGCACCTCAGGCTCACCATTCAGGTGTAGGAATGGTTCCTTGCACTCCCATTTGCCCAAAAATGGACACGCCCAAATTTCTAGGCCTTAGTATTCCAAATATAGCAAAAGTTTATAACCGTGTTGACGTCTTTGGGAAATAGTCTAGTATCTATCAAGTATCTAATAGCATCTTCAGAACCATAATAGGTAATTAACGCCTGTGGGACAGATTAGGAAATCTCAGTTCCACCTGGAAAATGATTATAACATAAGGCTGTTTTTTGCTAAGCAAGTAAATGTTGTCAATTGCTTTTCCTGAGGTCTGTATTCACCACTGTATAGGGAAAAATGTTTTGGTTGTGTCCTGCAGTATGAATCGTGGCTTTGAACTTTGGTTTCTCACTTTTATGCTTATATCATTGTATGATAGGTTAATGGTTATAGTACTGGACTAGCAACTTAGAGGTTAGGAGTTCAAATCTCCACTATGGTAAATTGTGACATTGAATTCAATAAATCTCATAATTTGTAGGTTGATATCAAATACAGTAACTGTGAAAGCTGCTAGATTGTCAATTTGATTGAGTTTTTTGAAGGGGTAACCAAGAAGATAGATGAGGGCTGTGCAGTAGACGTGGTCTACATGGACTTCAGCAAAGCATTTGACAAGGTACCGCATGGTAGGTTGTTACATAAGGTTAAATCTCATGGGATCCAAGGTGAGGTAGCCATTTGGATACAAAATTGGCTTGACGACAGAAGACAGAGGGTGGTTGTAGAGGGTTGTTTTTCAAACTGGATGCCTGTGTCCAGCGGTGTGCCTCAGAGATCGGTGCTGGGTCCGCTGTTATTTGTTATTTATATTAATGATTTGGATGAGAATTTAGGAGGCATGGTTAGTAAGTTTGCAGATGACACCAAGATTGGTGGCATTGTGGACAGTGAAGAAGGTTATCTGGGATTGCAACGGGATCTTGATCAATTGGGCCAGTGGGCCGATGAATGGCAGATGGAGTTTAATTTAGATAAATGTGAGGTGATGCATTTTGGTAGATCGAATCGGGCCAGGACCTACTCCGTTAATGGTAGGGCGTTGGGGAGAGTTATAGAACAAAGAGATCTAGGAGTACAGATTCATAGCTCCTTGAAAGTGGAGTCACAGGTGGATAGGGTGGTGAAGAAGGCATTCGGCATGCTTGGTTTCATTGGTCAGAACATTGAATGCAGGAGTTGGGATGTCTTGTTGAAGTTGTACAGGGCATTGGTGATGCCACACTTGGAGTACTGTGTACAGTTCTGGTCACCCTATTATAGAAAGGATATTATTAAACTAGAAAGAGTGCAGAAAAGATTTACTAGGATGCTACCGGGACTTGATGGTTTGACTTACAGGGAGAGGTTAGACAGACTGGGACTTTTTTCCCTGGAGAGTAGGAGGTTAAGGGGTGATCTTATAGAAGTCTATAAAATAATGAGGGGCATAGATAAGGTCGATAGTCAAAATCTTTTCCCAAAGGTAGGGGAGTCTATAACGAGGGGGCATAGATTTAAGGTGAGAGGGGAGAGATACAAAAGGGTCCAGAGGGGCAATTTTTTCACTCAAAGGGTGGTGAGTGTCTGGAACGAGCTGCCAGAGGCAGTAGTAGAGGCGGGTACAATTTTGTCTTTTAAAAAGCATTTGGACAGTTACATGGGTAAGATGGGTATCGAGGGATATGGGCCAAGTGCAGGCAATTGGGACTAGCTTAGTGGTATAAACTGGGCGACATGGACATGTTGGGCCGAAGGGCCTGTTTCCATGTTGTAACTTCTATGATTCTATTCTATAAAACCTAACTGCCTCATTAATGATGTGGACATTATCCCATTTAAATAAATGGGTTAACACCTCCACTAAATAATTAAGAAAGCAAAGCCATTCAAAAGTTCCAAGCATTTGTCTGCTAATATCACAAGCAGTAATTTTTAGGCATAAATGAACAAAAAGCTGAAAACGAACAATTGCTCACAGTTTGACATGGGCCCACAAAAACTTTGGGAGAAAAAAAAATTGGATAAGGCCTAATTTGGGCGTGTGTAGCACAATCCGCTATTAACCCGTGCCCGATGGCCCATACGCAGGCAGCACATGAACTTCGTGCTGCCTGCTAATTAGCATGATAGCTCCGTGCAACTTCTCACCAGCATGTGGAGAACGAGGGAGCCAGAAATGGGGCATGCTCAGCGTACATCATCAGCAGCCTGCACCTCTTAAAGGTGCAGGTGCACATTTTAAATGGGACATGCACAGTTCTCAGGGAGGAGGGAAAGATGGCCGGAAGGATGGTGGGACCGGCGCGAGAGCGGGCCACATGCTTCTCCGATGATGCACTGGAGGCCCTGGTGGAGGGGGTGGATGAAAGGAGGGCCAACCTGTATCCACAGGGTGGTAGGAGACCCTCCAGACTCCAGTTCCACAGGCATTGGGAGGCTGTGGCCCAGGAAGTGAATGCCAGGAGCATGGCACCATGCACATGGGTACAATGCCGAAAGAAGTTCAACGATTTGACACAAGTGGTCAAGGTAAGTGTATGCAAGTGTCATGTGGCACATCCGATCAACTGCATCACTGCTCCATGCATCACACTCCCCATCACCCACCTGCCAACAACACTGCCCATCCATACGCAATGCTGCACTCGGCATGTTGCATCTCACCTGCACATAGTACCACATTTGCAGGCCACACAACAACCACTCACAGGTCACACACACAGGCAGCTATTCACCCATGACAGGCACATCACCCAGACACCTTGCAGGATACTAACCAACAAACTACCCTCTGTTGCACAGGAGAAGGTGGCACATAACAGCTGGCAGCAGGAGAGAACTGAAGGTGGACGGGCACGCCTACACGTCCTCAACCCCTTTTTTTATTCGTTCATGGGATGTGGGCGTTGCTGGCGAGGCCGGCATTTATTGCCCATCCCTAATTACCCTTGAGAAGGTGGTGGTGAGCCGCCTTCTTGAACCGCTGCAGTCCGTGTGGTGAAGGTTCTCTCACAGTGCTGTTAGGAAGGGAGTTCCAGGATTTTGACCCAGTGACGATGAAGGAACGGCGATATATTTCCAAGTCGGGATGGTGTGTGACTTGGAGGGGAACGTGCAGGTGGTGTTGTTCCCATGTGCCTGCTATCCTTGACCTTCTAGATGGTAGAGGACGCGGGTTTGGGAGGCGTTGTCGAAGAAGCCTTGGCGAGTTGCTGCAGTGCATCCTGTGGATGGTACACACTGCAGCCACTGTGCGCCGGTGGTGAAGGGAGTGAATGTTTAGGGTGGTGGATGGGGTGCCAATCAAGCGGGCTGCTTTGTCCTGGATGGTGTCGAGCTTCTTGAGTGTTGTTGGAGCTGCACTCATCCAGGCAAGTGGAGAGTATCCCATCACACTCCTGACTTGTACCTTGTGGATGGTGTGGAGACTTTGGGGAATCAGGAGGTGAGTCACTCACCACAGAATACCCAGCCTCTGACCTGCTCTCGTAGCCACAGTATTTATATGGCTGGTCCAGTTAAGTTTCTGGTCAATGGTGACCCCCAGGATGTTGATGGTGGGGGTTTCGGCGATGGTAATGCCGTTGAATGTCATGGGGAGCTGGTTAGACTCTCTCTTGTTGGAGGTGGTCATTGCCTGGCACTTGTTTGGCGTGAATGTTGCTTGCCACTTATCAGCCTAAGCCTGGATGTTGTCCAGGACTTGCTGCATGTGGGCACGGACTGCTTCATTATCTGAGGGGTTGCGAATGGAACTGAACACTGTGCAGTCATCAGCGAACATCCCCATTTCTGACCTTATGATGGATGGAAGATCATTGATGAAGCAGCTGAAGATGGTTGGGCCTAGGACACTGCCCTGAGGAACTCCTGCAGCAATGTCTTGGGGCTGAGATGATTGGCCTCAACAATCACTACCATCTTCCTTTGTGCTAGGTATGACTCCAGCCACTGGCGAGTTTTCCCCTGATTCCCATTGACTTCAATTTTACGAGGGCTCCTTGGTGCCACACTCAGTCAAATGCTGTCTTGATGTCAAGGGCAGTCACTCTCACCTCACCTCTGGAATTCAGCTCTTTTGTCAATGTTTGGACCAAGGCTGTAATGAGGTCTGGAGCCGAGTGGTCCTGGCGGAACCCAAACTGAGCATCGGTGAGCAGGTTATTGGTGAGTAAGTGCCGCTTGATAGCCCTGTCGATGACACCTTCCATCACTTTGCTGATGATTGAGAGTAGACTGATGGGGCGGTAATTGGCCGGATTGGATTTGTCCTGCTTTTTGTGGACAGGAGAAACCTGGGCAATTTTCCACATTGTCGGGTAGATGCCAGTGTTGTAGCTGTACTGGAACAGCTTGGATAAAGGTGTGGCTAGTTTTGAAGCATAAGTCTTCAGCACTACAGCCAGGATGTTGTCGGGGCCCATAGCCTTCGCTGTATCCAGTGCACTCGGCCATTTCTTGATATCACGTGGAGTGACTCAAATTGGCTGAAGACTGGCTTCTGTGATGGTGGGGATATCGGGAGGAGGCCGAGATGGATCATCCACTCGGCACTTCTGGCTGAAGATGGTTGCAAACGCTTCAGCCTTGTCTTTTGCACACGTGCTGGACTCTACCATCATTGAGAATGGGGATGTTCACGGAACCTCCTCCTCCCGTTAGTCGTTTAATTGTCCACCACCATTCACGACTGGACGTGACAGGACTGCAGAACTTTGTTCTGATGCGTTGGTTGTGGAATCGCTTAGCTCTGTCTACAGCATGTTGCTTCCGCTGTTTAGCATGCATGTAATCCTGTGTTGTAGCTTCACCAGCTTGGCACCTCATTTTTAGGTACACCTGGTGATGCTCAGGTGTACCTCGCTTCGGATCACTGGGTGGGTCGCCGCTGCATCCGTAACCACATGCCACAATGGAGGTCCCGATGAAGGGGGTCTCTGCATATCTAATGCTCCTTCTCCTTTCCCACATCTCCCTCCTCCCATAATGTTTTCTGACTCACGTGCTGCAGATGCTGTCAGCATACACGTCTTACTTGCTCCTCTCCCCACTCCACAACTCAACCTGTTTCCCTTTGTTATTGCAGATACCCAAGAACACGTGGCGGCACCGTCCGAGGAGGAAGAGGACACTGAACCCGTACCGTCACTCGATCTGATACTTGCTTCTACCAGCTCAGAGACTGACACTGCACATCCTTTAATGGCTAGTTTAGAGGTGGGATCTGCATGTGGTGAGACACCAGGCACAAATGCACAGGAGCCGGGGCAGGAGGAACGGATACCACAGGTGCCAGCTCGCCAGAGGCCGAGGTCGCTCACTAGTTCTGCTGCAGAGGAGTCAGTTGAGGACTTCGATGGGCCAGGCTACAGAAGACGGCTGATGGGCGTACACCACCAAATGCTTGGGGCACTGGAAAGCCTGTCAGAAAGCCTGGGCACAATGAGAAGGGGCATGGAGGAGTCCAGCTCCAACTTGGCACAGGGCTTTGCACAGAGCTTGGAGCCCAGCCTTTCTCACATGGAACGGGTGGTCACCTCCATCAGCACACCTGTGGAACCCACCATGATACAGCGCCTGATGACTGATGTCACAGCTTCCATTACAGCACAAACCGATGTCACCAAAGGTCTGCAAGCTACGGATGCAGCACAGACTGCTGCAATGGATGCTCAGTCTGCTGCAATTTAAGCTCAGACTGCTGCTATCATGGCTCTGGGTACCACTGTGGAACAGGGCTTCCAGGACAACACTGCACTCCAGCAATCTGTTCTCCAGCTAATCACGGACCTGCTGTCCTCTCCCAGGACGACAGCATTCCTGCCACTCCGCCTGTGCCCTTGTTGTTGCCTATCAGCCAGCCAGGCCAGCCTGCCGCAGCAGGCCGAGATGATGCAGGCTGAAGCCAGTCCCTCCCGGCCCAGAGCTGCTCAAAGTCGTCCTCCAAGGCCATCTACACTCTCCTCCATTGAAGGCCAGTAACCTTCCACCACCCATGCTCCAGCCACTGGGGAAGCACCTCTTAGGAGCATTAGGATCAGTAAAGGCACATGAACAACAGGCACAACAGGGAATGCACAAGGGTGAATATTTCTGTTCTGTTTCCATAATTTTAATTGTTAATTGATAAATGTGACTTTGAATTTGCATTTGTTGATGCTTTTTATTTGTGTGATGAGCTGAGGGGGAAACCAATGTGTAATCAGATGAAGGGTGATTTGATGGTCATGTGGGAGTGGACAGGTGGGGAGTGTAAGCCTGTTGGTGAGTTGGGGGATGTATTTGACAGTATTGATACTGGGCGAGCACGCAGAGCCCTTGCAGACAAGGTGTGAATTCCTTGTTGTACACTTGCGTCTTCCTCCACTTCCTCCTCTGGCTCCTCCCCCCTCCTCCTCCTCAGCCTCTTCCTCCTCCTCCTTCACCTCTGGCTCAGGGTCTTCTCCAATCATTGGTGGCAAGGGCTGGTCCCTCACGGTGGCGATGTTGTGCATCATGCAGCAGACCACCACGAACCTTCACACCCTTTCAGCAGAGAACTGCAGGGCTCCTCCATAATGGTCCAGGCAGCAGAAGCGTTGTTTCAGGAGGCCTATGGTGTGTTCCACGACGTTGCATGTGGCTCTCATTGTAGGCCTGCTCTGCACGTGTACGTGGATTCCTGACCAGGGTCATGAGCCACGGCGTGAGGGGATAGCCCTTGTCGTCCAGTAGCCAGCCTTTGACTTGCTGAACTGGGTGAAAGATAGCTGGCACGTTGGACTGTCGCGTGACGAAGGCGTCATGACTGCTCCCAGGGTAGTGGGCATCGACTTCCATGAATCAATGCATGTGGTCGCACACCAGCTGCACGTTGAGGGAGTGGAAGCCCTTGCGGTTAACGAAGACAGCCGAGTTGATGTGCAGGGCATGCAGGGCAATATGCTTGCAGTCAATGGCACCCTGCACCATAGGGAAGCCAGCAATGCGAGCGAACTCCCGTGCTCACTCGTTCTGCTTATCTCTGTCAAGACAGAAGGTGATGAACCTGTTCCTCATCTAGTACAGTGCATCTGTGACCTCCCTCACACTGCATACTGCGAGATATTGCACATGCCGCCAGCAGAGGCCTGAAATGATCCTGAGCCGTAGAAGTTCAGCTCCACGGTCACCTTCCCAGCCACAGGCAATGCTGTCCTTGCCCTGCTCTGAGGCTGCGGTTGTGGCCATTCCAGTTGACAGATCTCGGTCACGGCCTCCTTGGTGAACCTCAGCCTGCTGATGCAATGCTCCTCGCTCAAGTTGAGGTAAGAGAGTTGGTCCAGGAAGGCCCTCATTGGATATGGCCTCATGCTCAGCGCCCTGCGCCTCCTCGTCCTCCCTCTCTGCGCAGCTTGACCTGCTATGCATGGCCTCTCTGCGTGCTCCTAGTGGTACCCAATGCCCAGCGGAAGCCCCAGCAGACTACCCATGGTTGCCAGGAATCTTGTTCAACTACGGTTGTAACTTTCCGAACCAAAAGGCAGTACCTACCAAACCACTCTCAAATGTACTGCAGCAACTCTCAGTAAGTATAGGGAGCTTCAAAAAACACTTCCTATTCCACCAGCAGCCAGAAGCAATAATCCAGCAACACCTGCATGATCCCTTTAAATAGCGCTGATGGGGGGGTCCTCCAGGCACTCTAAGACATGTTCAGGTGTGCGGGGTTAAGACTACGCATTGAGTTGAGCGTTAAGGTCCAAAATGGTGTCTATCATTTAAATCAGCGTTGCACACTGATTGTATGCATTTTCTTCCTACTTTACATGCTGCCGGCATTCGGTATTTGCGCATGTGCTAATACCTATACCAAGATGGCGTCCGGCGCACATCACGCTGGAAACATGCGTGCACGGCCAAGACGCCATTTTGGCACTTTGGGAGGCCACATATCGCCGAAACAACGGGCGCTACATAGCCCAATTTCCAATCCATAGTTTTTAAAGAAAAATTAACTTATGTTGGGCATTCCATTGATCCCTAAAATATATGATTTATAAATTAACTGAATGTCTGAATCATCATTAAAATACAGATTTTTTGTGCCATCTTAAGCACAGTTTTAGAGGATTTAATGATAAATAATGTAATTATTATTGCAACAACTCCCAGCTTTTTCAGTTACAAAAGAAATAGTAAAAGATGTGGGTAGAAAAATACTTAATACAAAAAATGTCAAATTGCTTTTTTGCAGTTCAATTTTTGATTTTCTGTTTAAAATATTCCACAATTACTCGTTTGAACATTTGAAACAGAAGAGGTATGTACAAGTTCCTCTTTGTGGTTTTTAGAATTTCCCATGTGTTCTTAGCAAGGAATGTTCATCCTGAAACATGTTTGGACTTTTTACGCTAAACTCGCTGTTCTGTCAATGATAATGAACAAAAGTTAGTCAAACATAGCAGGCTGTAGTGACGCTGACAGGCAGGTTAGTTCAAGCCTTTGGTAAGAATGAAATGTTTTGAAGTGAAATGGCATGGTCTTTCCAACAGACATCAAAAGGATCTTGTCTGCAGAATATGGACTGGTTCCCCACCTAATGCACAGTGTATTTGTGCTCCCAATGGCATGGACAATTAGACGGATTCTATAATCTGTTTTTAATGTGTTTGAAAATGGTGCCTAGAGAAATTTTGTTTCTTCTATTCCTTTATGTACTTTCGAGGACCTGAGGCTTTGCCGTTATTTGACAAGTACAGGAACAGAACTGGTGGCATTTAATAAATAGTAGAATTCCTTCATTAACCCATTGAGTACTCAATGTACTTATACAATTTGTAGATCAGGAAGCCACCTTCCATTATCTTCTGTTGATGCTAAAATACTGGATGTTACTGAATGAAATATATGACATTTAATACACTTTGTTGGAAGAAAATGGCAATTACTTTTTGGTCTAACAGAAATTAAACTAAAAATATTGCTGCTGCCTTTTATAAGCTTGGATCAATACCAGAGATGAAACAGCATAACAGGTATGTGCTTCATTATTCTTCATTTTTTTCTAGTGTTCTGACCTGCAAAAACTGGTAAGTCATTGCTGCAGTGCAACAATGAGAATTGTTGTAGCTGCTACAAGGAGTATACTTAGCTGTGAAATAATACCAGCGAAGCAATTGCCAGAAAGAAGACAGAAGATCATCATCTCAGCATCTCAACGATGTTGATAGATATAGGCAGCATCAATCTGCAGCATTCAAACTTCGAAGCGAACTTAAAAAAAGAAAAACAGCGGATGATGAATTTGAAATAAGAGCAGAACATTCTGGAATGAATTAGCAGGTCAGCCATTTTCACAGCTATCCGGGGTTTCTGCCGATCTCCTGCCAGAGTTACAGTGGGATATTGGGGGAACCTCCGTGGAAATTCTACCCGCAAAAGTTCAGTAATCAAAATAAGTACTAGATACTTACAAAAAAATTGCAAGATTTCCAGAATTAATTTCTCTGAAAACAATTCCTTTTCAAGTAAATCTGCAGCAGGCTTGTTTTCTAGTGTGGCTCTTTCCTTTGTCTTGCCATATTTACGCATATGTGGCACCACATTATCACTACTTTTAATAGCCCTATAAATAATGAAGATATATATTGGCCCAGAAATTGCTCCCAGCTGCAAACCAACAGTGTTCGCCACTCCATAGATTTATACTAACCCAATAACTTACCGCGGTCTTTACCGGGTGCACTTCCTTTAATAGGAAGCGGAGAAGAGCCCAGCATTAGCTAGGACCCATGGGAGAAGCGAGAGGATCACTCTCTCCCCTCAAACAATCAGATTGTAACATTTTTGACAAGCTGCAAACAGTTTCTGCAAGCTGGAACATAAAATCCAGGAAGTGAAACGTACAACACTAAAATAATTTGTAAAAACAGTTATAGACAGTGAAATAAGAGAGGGTAAGAAATGATCGAATTAAATAAAAAATACAGAAGGAAAAATCAATTGTTTAGAAAAATTTTAATGGCCAGAAACTATTAAAATAAGGAGTAATGAGACTCCACATTTTTAAAAGTTAATTTTTAGTTGTTTGGCAGTCATTAAGACTCACCGCACTGTTAAAACTTAGCTTAGACCTGGTATTTTTCTTATTCGTTCATGGGATGTGGGCATCCCTGGCAAGGCCAGCATTTATTGCCCATCCCTAATTGCCCTTGAGAAGGTGGTGGTGAGCCGCCTTCTTGAACCGCTACAGTCCGTGTGGTGAAGGTTCTCCTACGGGACTTCTTCTCCACAAGGACTGTGCGGTGGTCACTCCTACCAATACTGTCATGAACAGATGCATCTGCGACAGGTAGATTGGTGAGGATGAGGTCAAGTAGGTTTTTCCCAATTGTTGGTTCTCTCACCACCTGCCACAGGTCCAGTCTGGCAGTCTTTCAAGACTTGGCCAGCTCTGTCAGTAGTGGTGCGACCAAGCCACTCTTGGTGATGGACATTGAAGTCCCCCACCCGGAGTACATTCTGTGCCCTTACTACACTCAGTGCTTCCTCCAATTGGTACTCAGCATGGAGGAGTACTGATTCATCAGCTGAGGGAGGGCGGTTTAAGTGTACCTGTTTTGTGGTGATATTAATTACTTTCCAGCTGGGCAGAAGAGCAAGTTGTTGCCGGTCCTTTGTTTCCACCGATTGCAACCAGCAAAATCCCTTTAATTCAAAGTTGTCATATTGCTGACGAACCACGAGAAGCAAGTTCCAGATTTCCGCGTTTCACTGCACATGTGCAGACACCGGAACTTGCTCCTCAATTTTGCCACTAACAACGGTGAGCACTGTTCAGCTCACCGTTATTTTTTAAGCAATTTCTGGCCCAGTACGTGCACCAATGTGTGACTGCCACACATAATTTTATAATCCACTGAGATACTTTTACTGCCTTGTGGAAGGTGCATTTAGAGGGTACTTTTTCGCAAAGGATTATTTCTTTATATTTTTTGACTCTTATCAGGAGCGCACAGATGTATAAAATCCATTAATCTTAGAGCTCAAAAGTGGCACCGTATTACTTCTTTCAGAGTCCAAACATATTTCATTGATATGTAGCTAGATTGTTTATTGCCTTTTCTGGGTATCCTTCATTTCTTAAGCTCCTCACCTTAACTGTCACTGAATCTCTAACCCAGATAGCAAACCGAGAGAACTGTAGATTCCTTTATCAAGCAAAGTGTTGCTGTCTTGGCAGAATACTGGACATGCACTGAATTTATTGGTAAGCCACATTACTCAAATTTGGCAAGTTCAGGGAAAAAGTGCCCATTCTTGTTCCAGGCGGGATGACTCCTCCTCCAAAGCAACCTATATAGGGACTGAAAAAATACAATCCAGTTCCACTAGAAAGGTTAGGGTGTCAGCCTATGCAAAGAAATCAATCAAAAATAACAAATGCTTCTGACTACTTTCAAATTGATCTCAATGTTTAAGTGAATATGAACTACTGCAAAGAATAACGCTGGAGGGAAAAAAAAGCTCTGAACCTGCAAATCTGTTCAATCAAGATTGAGGTGTGATGAGTAATGTCTTCAATGATGCTGCAGAGGTGTATGCATTTATCATTATATTCTCCACTGATATATCTGTGCTTTCATGTTAAACTGCGCACTCTACTGCTATAAAATTGAATGTAGAGTCTTTGGAGGAAAAATTGGGTAAGGGCCGTTTTCTGGCAGGGGTAGGGTGATGCGGTAGTACCCCTCACCCGATGGACCCTACACAGGCAGCACATGAACTTCGTGCTGCCTGCTAATTATCATGATATCTCCGTGCAGCCAGCGCTACCCGCGGTGCTGAGAGGCTGCACGGAGAATGAGAAGGTTGGAAATGGGGCGTGCTCAGTGCACATCATCGGCAGCCTGCACCTCTTAAAGGAGCAGCTGCACATTTCAAATGGCAGGTACACAGTTTACTTGGAGAAAGGAAAGATGGCCACAGGAATATCAAGACCGGCATGAGAGAGGGCTTCACGTTTCTCCAATGATGCACTGGAGGCCCTGGTGGAAGGGGTGGACGAAAGGAGGGCCAACATGTACCTGCAGGGTGGCAGGAGACCCTCCAGATTGCAGCTCCACAGGCATTGGCAGGGTTATGGCGCAGGAAGTCAACATCAGGAGCATTGCATCACGCATGTGGGTGGGAGCAATGCTGCACTCGGTATGCTGCATCTCACCCGCACATAGTACCACACTTGCAGGCGACACAACCACCACTCACGAGTCATACAAACTGGCAGCTAATCGACCACAACGGGCACATCACCCACGCACCCTGCAAGATACTCACTGATACACTGTCCTCTGTGTTGCAGGAGAAGGTGACGCATAACAGCTGGCAGCTGGAGAGACCTGAGGGTGGACGGGGACGCTTACACGTCCTCACCCCCCTAAAGGAGACAGTGCTCAGGATCATTGGGCGGGCCGTCGCTGCAGCCGTCACAACATGCCGCGCTGGGGGTCCTGATGAACGAGGTCTCTGCATATCTAATGCTCCTTCTCCTTTCCCATATCTGCCTCCTCCCATAATCTTTTCTGACTCACGTGCTGCAGATGCTGTAAGCACGCACGTCTTACTTGCTCCTCTCCCCACTCCACAATTCAACCTGCTTCCCTTTGTCATTGCAGATACCCAAGAACACATCGCTGCAACGTCCGAGAAGGAGGAGGAGGAGGTAGAGGACACTGAAGCCGCACCGTCACTCGATCTGACACTCGCATCCACCAGCTCAGAGACTGAAACTGCGCATCTTTTAGAGGCTAGGTTAGAGGAGGGATCTGCACGTGGTGAGACACCGAGCACAAGTGCGCAGGAGTCGGGGCGGGGGGAGCGGATACCACAGTTGCCAGCTCATTGGAGGGCCAGATCGCTCAATAGTTCTGCTGCAGAGGAATCAGATGAGGACTTCGATGGGCCAGGCTACAGAAGACGGCTGATGGGCGTACACCACCAAATGCTTGGGGCACTGGAAAACCTGCCAGAAAGCCTGGGCACAATGAGAAGGGGTATGGAGGAGTCATCAGCAAAGTGATGGAAGGTGTCGTCGACAGTGCTATCAAGCGGCACTTACTCACCAATAACCTGCTCACCGATGCTTAGTTTGGGTTCCGCCAGGACCACTCGGCTCCAGACCTCATTACAGCCTTGGTCCAAACATGGACAAAAGAGCTGAATTCCAGAGTTGAGGTGAGAGTGACTGCCCTTGACATCAAGGCAGCATTTGACCGAGTGTAGCACAAAGGAGCCCTAGTAAAATTGAAGTCAATGGGAATCAGGGGGAAAACTCTCCAGTGGCTGGAGTCATACCTAGCACAAAGGAAGATGGTAGTGATTGTTGGAGGCCAATCATCTCAGCCCTTGGACATTGCTGCACGAGTTCCTCAGGGTAGTGTCCTAGGCCCAACCATCTTCAGCTGCTTCATCAATGACTTTCCCTCCATCATAAGGTCAGAAGTGGGGATGTTCGCTGATGATTGCACAGTGTTCAGTTGCATTCGCAACCCCTCAGATAATGAAGCAGTCCGTGCCCGCATGCAGCAAGACCTGGACAACATCCAGGCTTAGGCTGATAAGTGGCAAGTAACATTCACGCCAGACAATGGCCAGGCAATGACCATCTCCAACAAGAGAGAGTCTAACCACCTCCCCTTGATATTCAACGGCATTACCATTGCCAAATCCCCCACCATCAATATCCTGGGGGTCACCATTGACCAGAAACTTAACTGGACCAGCCATATAAATACTGTGGCTACGAGAGCAGGTCAGAGGCTGGGTATTCTGCGGCAAGTGACTCACCTCCTGACTCCCCAAAGCCTTTCCACCATCTACAAGGCACAAGTCAGGAGTGTGATGGAATACTCTCCACTTGCTTGGATGAGTGCAGCTCCAACAACACTCAAGAAGCTCGACACCATCCAGGACAAAGCAACCCGCTTGATTGGCACCCCATCCACCACCCTAAACATTCACTCCCTTCATCACCGGCGCACTGTGGCTGCAGTGTGTACCATCCACAGGATGCTCTGCAGCCACTCGCCAAGGCTTCTTCGACAGCACCTCCCAAACCCACGACCTCTACCACCCAGAAGGACAAGAGCAGCAGGCATAGGAACAACACCACCTGCACGTTCCCCTCCAAGTCACATACCATCCCGACTTGGAAATATATCGCTGTTCCTTCATCGTCGCTGGGTCAAAATCCTGGAACTTCCTTCCTAACAGCACTGTGGGAGAACCTTCACCACACGGACTGCAGAGGTTCAAGAAGGCGGCTCACCACCACCTTCTCAAGGGCAATTATGGATGGGCAATAAATGCTGGCCTCGACAGCGACGCCCACATCCCATGAACAAATTTTTTAAAAACTCCAACTTGGCACAGGGCTTTGCGCAGAGCTTGGAGCCCATCCTTTCCAACATGGAATGGGTGGTCACCTCCATCAGCGCACCTGTGGAACCCACCATTTTTTTTTATTTTTTTATTCGTTCACGGGATGGGGGCGTCGCTGGCGAGGCCAGCATTTATTGCCCATCCCATGATGCAGCATCTGATGACTGATGTCACAGCATCCATTGCAGCACAAACATCTGCCATCCAAGGTCTGGCTGCTGCTTTTGGTGCTCAGACTGCTGCCTTGGAAGCTCAGACTGCTGCTATCGTAGCTCTGGGGACCACTGTGGAACGGAGCTTCCAAGGCGACACAGCATTCCAGCAATCCGTTCTCCAGATGATCACCAGGATTGCTGAGGCGCCGCTCCGGGTGATTGGCAGTGGCGCCATGGCAGTCAGACTTGTTGTCCTCTCTCTGGACGACAACCTTCCTTCCCCCACCCCTGCCACTCCACCAGTGCCCCTGTTGTTGCCTATCGGCCAGCCAGGCCAGACTGCTGCAGCCCATGCTGAGATGGTGCAGTCTGAAGCGGGGCCCTCCTGACCCAGAGCTGCTCGAGGTCATCCTCTCAGGCCATCTGCACGCTCCTCTATTGAAGGCCAGCAGCCTCTCACCACCCATGCTCTAGCCACTGGGGAAGCATCTCGTAGGAGCACCTGGATAGTAAAAGACACACGAACAAGAGGCACTAGGGGAATGCACAAGGGTGAATAGTTCTGTTCTGTTTCCATAATTTCATTTATTTATTGATAAATGAGACTTCGAATTTGCATTTGGTGGTAGTTTTTATTTGTGCGATGAGCTGAGGGGAAAACCAATGTGTAATCAGATGGAGGGTGATTTGATTGTCTTGTGGGAGTGGAAAGGTGGGGAGTGTAGGACTGTTGGTGAGTTGGGGGTTGTAGTTGACATTATTGATAGCGGGCACAGATCACGTGAGCACGCAGAGCCCTTGCAGACAAGGCATGTGGTTCCTGTTGCATCCTTGCGTCTTCCTCCACTTCCTCTTCCGGCTCCAACCCCTCCTCCTCCTCCTCCTCAGCCTCTTCCTCCTCAGCCTCCTCCTCCATCTCTGGATCAGGGTTTTCTCCAATCATTGGTGGCAAAGGCTGGTGCCTCATGATGGCGAGGTTGTGCAGCATGCAGCAGACCACCACAAATCTGCCCGCCTGCTCAACAGATTAATGCAGGGCTCCTCCAGAACGGCCCAGGCAGCGGAATCGTTGTTTGAGGAGGCCTATGGCATGCTCCACGATGTTGCCTATGGCAGCATGGCTCTCATTGTAGGCCTGCTGTGCACATGTGCGTGGGTTCCTGACCGGTGTTATGAGTCAAGGCTTGAGGGGATAGCCCTTGTCGCCCAGTAGCCAGCATTTGACTTGCTGAATTGGGTGAAAGATAGCTGGCACGTTGGACAGCCGCATGACGAAGGCGCCGTGACTGCTCCCAGGGTAGTGGGCATCGATCTCCATGATTCGATGCGTGTGGTCGAACACCAGCTGCATGTTCAGGGAGTGGAAGCCCTTTCGGTTGACGAAGACAACTGAGTTGATATGCGGGGCCGCAGGGCAATGTGCGTGCAATCAATGGCACCCTGCACCATGGGGAAGCCAGCAATGCGGGTGAACCCCCGTGCTCGCTCGTTCTGCTTGTTTCTGTTGAGAGGGAAGGTGATGAACCTGTTCCTCATCTGGTACAGTGCGAATGTGACCTCCCTTATGCAGCAGTGCACTGCATACTGTGAAATGTTGCACATGTCGCCATCAGAGGCCTGAAATGCTCCTGAGCTGTAGAAATTCAGCGCCACGGTGACCATTACGGCCACAGACAATGCTGTCCTTGACCTGCTCTGAGGCTGAAGTTGTGGCCACACCAGTTGACAGATCTTGGTCACGGCCTCCTTGGTGAACCTCAGGCATTGGATGTAATCCTCCTCGGTCATGTTGAGGTAAGAGAATTTGTCCCGGAAGGCCCTCATTGGGCAGGGCATCCTGCTGGCTGTCCTGCGCCTCCTCATCCTCCATCTCCTCGCAGCTTGACCTGCTGTGTGTGGCCTCTCTGCATGCTCCCAGTCGTGGTCAATGCCCAGCGGGAGCCCTGGCAGACCGCCCGTGGTTGCCAGGAATGTTGTTCAACCAAGGTTGTAACTTTCCGACCCGTAAGGCAGTACCTGCCAAACCACTCTCAAATGTACTGTAGGAACTCTCAGTAAGTATAGGGAGCTTCAAAAAACACTTCCTATTCCACCAGCAGCCAGAAGCAATAATCCAGCAACTAACCTGCAACACCTGCATGGCCCCTTTAAATAGCGCTGGTGGGGGGGTCCTCCATGCATTGTAAGACACGTTCAGGTGTGCGTGATTCAGACTGTGCGTTGAGTTGAGCGTTACGGTACAAAATGGTGACTATCACTTTAAATCAGCATTGCATACTGATTGTATGCATTTTCTCCCTACTTTACATGCTGCCGGCATTCAGTATTTGCGAATGCGCTAACTCCTATATCAAG
Organism: Heptranchias perlo; assembly: GCF_035084215.1. Lineage (NCBI taxonomy): Eukaryota > Metazoa > Chordata > Chondrichthyes > Hexanchiformes > Hexanchidae > Heptranchias > Heptranchias perlo. Next base: position 75,475,288 of record NC_090325.1, read on the forward strand.
ATGGTGTCAGGCGCACATCACGCTGGAAACGTGCGTGCCCAGCTAAGACGCCACCTTGGATGTTGGCGTGGCCATGTAGCACTGAAACAATGGCCGCTACACGGCCCAATTTAGTGCCCTTTGAGTTTTTGGTGTTGAAATTTCTTAATTTCCTATCTACATCTTAGGTCTGAGGGAAGGCAGACTTCTTCAGACTTTTTTCTTAACTCTAGGGAGCAAAAATAGGAACAGCCATCAGTCCTGCCCTGTCTTTCCTCTTGTAATCTTGTAATAAAATGCCAATCCTCTCTCTCACGTCTTCTCCATCCCACACAAACTTTGACCAATGACATCAGCGGAGCTTCCCTTCTGTGTCACGTTTTACCAGGTATTTCTGTAAATGAGCACACCCAGCTACCCCTTCTTCTTCAGACTTTTTTTTGACACTGGCAATCAAAAATAGGGACAGCCATCGGTTTCCAATCACCATTTCCAAGTACTCTGTCCTGCCAACTTTCTTCCAAACATTTCTTGGTATCCACACAGACAGTGCTTTCTCCAATTCAGTCTTGCTTGAGATTTCTGCTGAGCATCGATTCCCCTGATCATTGTGCCAGGATTGCTGGTGAACAATTGGTGAAGAGAAAGTGTGGGACTGGGAGAGTAGGCTGTGTGCCAATTTCCTTCTGGCCTGCAATACCCCGTTCTTCTATTTTTAGTGAGCTGAAATGCTTGTGCCCAATTTCCTTCATGAGCCTTATTAAGGCTCCAGATTTAATGCAAAAAATATTTAAATGAATGCAATAGAAATCGTAGAATTTTGCAGCACAGATTGCAGCCATTCAGCCCATCATGCCTTTGCCAGCTCTTTGAAAGAGCTATCCAATTAGTCCCACTTTCCTGCTTTTTCCCCATAGCCCTGCAAATTTTTCCTTTTCAAGTATTTTTCCAATTCCCTTTTGGAAGTTACTATTGAATCTGTTTCCAACACCCTTTCAGGCAGTGCATTCCAGATCATTACAACTCATTGGGTAAAAAAAAATTCTCCTCATCTCCCCTCTGGTTCTTTTACCAATTACCTTAAATCTGTGCCCTCTGGTCACCGAGCCTTCTGCCAGTGTAAACAGTTTCTCCCTATGTACTCTCTCAAAACCCCTCAAAATTTTGAACACCTCTATTAAAGCTCCACCTAACCATGTCTACTGCGGGTGCATATGGATACAATGAACCTGCTTCCTGATGCTGCCTTCGGCCAGGAGTTTGCTTGGTTTGTTGCCCTGCTCTTTGTATTGTGTCTACATCATTACAAATAATTACAAAGAATGTACAGCACAGAAACAGGTCATTTGGCCCAACAGGTCGATGCCAGTGTTTCTGCTCCACATGAGCCTACTCCCATCCTTCTTCAAATAATGCTATCAGCATATCCTTCTATTCCCTTCTCCCTCATGTGTTTATCTAGCTTCCCCTTAAATGCATCTATGCTAGTCGTCTCAACTACTCCTTGTGGTAGTGAGTTCCACATTCTTACCACTCTCTGGGTGAAGAAGTTTCTCCTGAATTTCCTATTGGATTTGTTAGTGACTATTTTATATTTATGGCCCCTAATTCTTGTCTCCCCCGTAAGTGGAAATATTTTCTCTACGTCTACCCTATCAAACCCTTTCATAATCTTAAAGATTGCTATCAGGTCTTCTCGTTTCTAGAGTAAAAAGCCCCAGTCTATTCAATCTTTCCCGGTATCATCCTAGTAAATCTATTTTGCACGTTCTCCAGTGCCTCTACATCCTTTTTATAGTGTGGAGACCAGAACTGTTCGCAGTTCTCCAAGTGTGGTCCAAAAAAGGTTCTGTACAAGTTTAGCATAACTTCTCTGCATTTCAATTCTATCCCTCTAGGAATGAACCCCAGTGCTTTGTTTGCTTTTTTTTATGGTCTTATTAACAGTAGCATCGCTACTGTTAGTGATTTGTGTATCTGTACCCCTAAATCCCTCTGCTCCTCTACCCCGTTTAGACTCTTATTTTCCAAGGAATATGCGGCCTCCTTATCATTCCTACTAAAATGCACCATCCCACACTTATCTATATTGAAATTCATTTGCCAATTACAAGCCCATTCTGCAAGTTTATTAATGTCCTCCTCGATATCAACTACACCCCCCAAATTTGGTGTCGTCTGCAAATTTTGAAATTCTACTTCAGATTCCCGAGTCCAAGTCGTTTATGTAAATGGGGAACAACAGTGGTCCCAGCACCGATCCTTGTGGAACACCACTTCCCATCTTTTTCCAGTTTGAGTAACTACCTTGAACCCCTACTTTCTGTTTTCTGTTTGGAACCAGCTTGCTATCGATTCTGCTACGTGTCCCCTGACTCCACCTGCTCTGACCTTAGTCATGAGTCTACTATGTGTTATCTAATCAAAGGCCTTTTGATAATCTAAATATATTACATATATTGCCCTTGTTACTTCTTCAAAGAATTCAAAAAGGTTGGTCAAGCAAGACCTTCCCTTTTGAAACCCGTGCTGATTATTCTTTATTATATTTTCGGTTTCCAGATGTTTCTCTATTACATCTTTTATCTTTGAGTAAGGATTCCATTATCTTTCCTACCACCGACGTTTAGCTAATTGTCTCTAGTTCCCTGGACTTGTTCTTTCTCCCTTTTTAAATATAGGAATCACATTAGCTGTCCGCCAGTCCTCTGGTACTATTCCCTTTTCTAATGAATTTTTATATATATGTAATAGTGCCTCTGCTATCTCTTCCCTAACTTCTTTTAATATGCACGGATGCAATCCATCCAGACCAGGGGTTTTATCCTCTCTAAGTATGATTAGTTTATCTATTATCTCCCTCCTTTCTATCTTAAATGTCTTTACAACTTTTTTGATCTCTTCTTCTAATGTCCTGCCCACCATATTAGTCTCTCTGGTAAATACTAAAGCAAAGTAATTATTATAATATTTCCGCCATTTCACTGTCATTACCTGTGAGTTTATCTTGTGTATCCCTTAGTGGCCCTTTCCCTATCCTGATTTTTCTTTTGTTATTTATGTGTCTGTAGAATACTTTACTATTTCTTTTTATATTCCTTGATAATTTAATTTTGAGGTTTCTTTTTGCCTCCCTAATTGTTTTTTTTTCTTTCTTTCCTATCCTTTTCGTATTCCCTTTAGTCATCCTTTCCTTTGTTGCCTACGTACTTAGAGTATGACATGGCAGGTGCTTTGTTTTGGCCATGAGGAGAAAGTCTGGTTCTCTTCTAGCTTGTGCAGGACCCCTGGCTGCTTGTTGTGAGCATTCAGCCTTGTGTTGGTGTTCGAAGGTATGAATCCTCTCAATCAGGATGGTGAGAACTGCCTTCTTTTCCTTGGCAGCATGTCATCCCGAAGTACTGCCTTGACATTTTTATAGAGTAGAATGGGGAGAATTCAGAGTGTCATTGTTATTTAAGGAAGTCAATTAACTTGCCATGGAGATAGAGGAGAAAGTTGGGTACCCAAAGGGGGAGATATAAGCATCAATGTTCCAATAAATTGGTACTTCAACTACCAGCATATTTTCTACTGTACATAAAATTAGCACTATTAAAATTACATCAATTAACATAAACAGGATCAACCACCCCACTAAGAGAGAAAGTACTGACATCCCACTGGAAACAGCCTTCCTCCAAGGGACCCACTTAACAGATTCTAAGCATGAAAAATTCCAAAGGAGCTGGGTTGGCCAGGTTTTATATGCTTCTGATACCTAAATGAAGATGTGATGTGGAGATGCCGGTGATGGACTGGGGTTGACAATTGTAAACAATTTTACAACACCAAGTTATAGTCCAGCAATTTTATTTTAAATTCACAAGCTTTCGGAGGCTTCCTCCTTCCTCAGGTAAATGTTGGATAGCTGCCCTGGATCATAAAGCCCTCCCCTTTGTATTAGTCCAACACAAATTCCCCATCCTCCATCACTAACACCTTCCTCGCTTTAGCCTCACACTTGACCCCTTTAACTGGCAGAGACTTCAACTGCTCCCTTGAACTGTGGCTGGATAAACTGGCACAGCAAAGGTATTGGGGAGGCATTTCAAAGAACTCAACCTTATTGGTGTATGATGGAAGCTACATTCAAGTAGACATGACTCCATCGTCTATTTGAACCTTCACAAATCCAATTCTAGAATTGATAGCTCTTTGTCCCTTAGTTTCAGCTAACCTTAGCAAAGTTTTCAACATAGAATCCATTCTCCTGTCTGACTATGCACAATATTCATCACAGTACAGATACCTTCACTCCCACTCTGATTTGAGTTTTACCAACAGAATACTTATATACTGTTAGTACAGACCAATTTTGTTATATAACTCTACATCATATGACAGGAAGAAAGGATACTTTACAAGGCTGTGAACTTGACCGGGGTTATAATAGAATCAGCTGAAAGGAAAAAAGAATTTTGCCAACAAAAATAACACACTTGGTTGCGCAGAGATGCCTCATTTCCCTCTGCATATTATAATACAGTGAAATGTATGGATGGACTCATTTTGACTCTCAGTTACAGGATTAACCTTTGCCTATATGGTTAACTTTGAGTTTAGATGCAATTAGATTAAGGTATTTCAATAATATTAGTAGTTACATGTTGTATAAAAAATCTTTCTGTCACCAATTAGTATTTGATAGCCTTGGAATAAATAGACTTGCTTCACTGTCAAAAACTAAATAACAGTTGCCAATGAGTTAAACTTTGTCTCACTAATTTTGTACAATTTCAAGGTAACAACATATTTTTTTTGCTGATTCCATCTATATATTGTTCCTGTTTTGCTCTAATGTCTCCAGCATGTACACTTCTTAGTACGGCTTTTACAAAAGCCAACTGTATTCCTGAAACAAGAGTTCTACTGATACACTGCAGCGACAAGGATCAGGTAGTTTGCCACATTAATCTTCAACCAAGGGCATATATTGTTCATTAGATTTTTTTTATCAGCATTTTCGATCCCACGCATTGCTTCTCAGATGACAGATCATTTGAAGGTGCTGTTCAAGCAGACTTTGGTTGTACAATGCAAAAGATTGCTTAAGCTGAACAATGTGTTTTATGGTGTCATTCCATTATGATTTGGAGCCAATATATCTTGGTCCTCTAAGCAACAAACATTTGATCACAATGATAGAGAAACATGTTTACTACCAGCTTAAAATGTAACATGTTGCAAACGTTCAAGGATAAAATATGAGAAAGAAGTACTAAACATATTGTTATAGCGCTCTGAGCATTCAAAATTCATATATACAGTTAACCGCACAGAAGGCAGGACATTATGGGGGGGATCTTTCTGATATCACTAGTAAAATGGTGGGTCGGGCAGGACTTCTGCTCGCACACACGATCCCACGGGTGTCTGAATGAGTTTTCCTTGTGGGGAGTACATTGATACAAGGCAGCATTTCAGCAAGAATTCCACTCCTGACTGGGTCTCTACCGCTAGGAGGGAGGGAAATCAGGATGAACAACAGTACTTAAAAGGCTGCTGCAGCTGAAATGGCCACAAGCACAAGATAAGAGGATAATTCTCCAACCCTGTGCTCCTCCTAGTGGGGAGCCTTGCCTGCTGAGAGTACACACTGGAAATTCTGGTGCATGCTGTGCGTGGTTTTCCGACCATTTAAAATTCTAATTGAATTAATTTGATGATGTTAGAAATTGTAGGTTATAATTTCCTCTTTGTTGAAAAAAGCTAATGGGCGGAAATTTCCTCGCAACTGCTCCCGCTCAGCTGCCGTAACTTCACTGGAAGTGCTTTTGTGTTTTCACAAGTGTTAACTAACGTGTAGTCAACTAGTGTTGTGGGGGAGGGTTTAAAACAATTTAGCTGGGGGAGAGGAACCAGCTTCCAGAAAATCGTCATCAAAAAAAAATAAAGAAAATTGTAATGCATAACTTAATTGTTAACTCTTCTGGTTTGTTAAAAAGAAAGGATATCACTGAACGAGTGCAGGACATTCTGCAAGGGGAAGGGGAACAGCCAAAAGTCGTGGTCCATGTTGGAACCAATGGCATAGGTAGGAAAAGGTTGAGGTGTGTCAGGCAAGGTTTCAGGAGGTAGGAAAAAGATTAAAGGACCGGACCTCAAAGGTGGTAATCTCTGGATTACTCCCAGTGCCATGTGCTAGTGAGTACAGAAACAGGAAGGTAGTGCAGGGGAATGTGTGGCTGGAGAATTAGTGCAGGAGGGAGGGCTTCAGATTCCTGGGGCATTGGGGCCAATTCTGGGGCAGGAGGGACCTGTACAATCCGGACGGCTTTCTCCTGAACAGAGCTGGGACCAATGTCCTCGCAGGGAGGTTAACTAGTGTTGTGGGGAAGAGTTTAAACCAATTTAGCTGGGGGAGAGGAACCAGGACTTGGCAGCAGAGAGGAAAATCAAGGTGCATAGAAAACTAGGAGGGACAAATAGCAACAGAATAAAGAATAGTGTATAAAGAACAGGAATTAGATAGAGGAGAAAAGCAAAGCAGATTATCATGGAGTTAGAATGCATGTGTGTTAATGCAAGGAATGTTACAAATAAGGTTAATGAGCTGCAGGTACAAGTTGCCACATGATATAGTGACTATAACTCTCTCCCTCCTTTTTTAAATAGTGGTGTTACATTTGCCACCCTCCAATCTGCAAGAACTGTTCCATAATCTATAGAATTTTGGAAGATTAGCTCCGTTATAGCCACTCCGATATAGTGGCTATAATGGAGACTTAGCTTAAACATGAGCAGGAATGGGAACTAAACATTCCTGGCTACAATTTATTCAGGCGGGATAGGGAAGGAAAAAAGAAAGGGTGGGGGGCTGGCAGTGGTGAATATGGATAATATTACAGTTCTACAGAGGAACAATATACTTGAGGGTTCAAAGGTTGAATCTATTTGGTTAGAATCAAGGAACATAAAAGGAGCTGTTATATTGCTGGGTGTTTGCTATAAACCCCCAAATAGTGAGAAGGAGATAGAGGAGCAAATCTGTGGCAAATTTCAGAGAAATGTAAAAAGAATAGAGCAGTAATAGTAGGGGACTTCAATTATTCTAATATAGACTGGGGAAGAAACAGTGTAAAGGGCAAGGAGGGTAAAGAATTCCTAAAATGTGCACAGGAGAACTTTCTTCATCAGTATGTTTCCAACCCAATGAGGAGGGAAGCAGTGCTGGATCTAGTTCTGGGGAAAGAAGTAGGGTAAGTGGAATGTGTTTTAGTGGGAGAACATCTGGGTAATAGTGATCACAATATAATTAGGCTTAAAGTAGTTATGGAATGGAACAAAGAAAAATCAACGGTGAAAATACCCAACTGGAAGAGAGCCAATTTCAGTGGTTTGAGAAGGATCTAGCACAGGTGGACTGGAAACAAAGATTAGCCAAGAAAGCAGTAAATGAGCAATGGCAGGCCTTCAAGGCCGAGATAGTTTGGGTACAAACCAAACATATTCCCATAAGGAGGAAAGGTAGGTCATCCAAAGCTAGAGCTCCCTGGATGACAAAGTAAACTTGCAAGGAACATAAAAGTGGACTGTAAAAGCTTCTACAAGTATGTAAAAAGAAAAAGATTAGTGAAGACAAATGTAGGTCCCTTACAGTCAGAAACGGAAGAATTTATAATGGGGAACAAGGAAATGGCAGAGCAATTAAACAAATACTTTGGTTCTGTCTTCACGGCAGAGGACACGAATAACTTCCCAGAAATACTAGGGAACCAAGGGACAAGTGAGAAGGAGGAATTAAAGGAAATTAGTATTAGTAAAACAATAGTTCTGGAGAAATTAATGAGACTGAAAGCCGATAAATCCCCAGGGCCTGATAATCTACATCCCAGAGTACTGAAAGAGGTAGCCATGGAAATAGTGGATGCATTAGTTGTCATCTTCCAAAATTCTATAGATTATTGAACAGTTCCTGCAGATTGGAGGGTGGCAAATGTAACACCACTATTTAAAAAAGGAGGGAGAGACAAAACAGGGAACTACAGATCAGTTAGCCTAACATCAGTAGTAGGGAAAATGCTAGAATCTATTATAAAGGATGTGATAACAGGACATTTAGAAAATATCAACGGGATTAGACAAAGTCAACATGGATTTATGAAAGGGAAATCGTGTTTGACAAACCTACTGGAGTTTTTTGAGGATGTAACTGGTAGAATAGATAAGGGAGAACCAGTGGATGTGGTTTATTTGGATTTACAGAAGGCCTTTGATAAAGTCCCACATAAGATGTTAGTGTGCAAAATTAAAGCACATGGGATTGGGGGTAATATACTGGCACGGATTGAAAATTGGTTAACATACAGGAAACGGAGAGTAGGAAGAAATGGGTCTTTTTCAGGGTGGCAGGCAGTGACTAGTGGGGTACCACAGGGATCAGTGCTTGGGCCCCAGCTAGTCACAATATATATCAATGATTTGGATGAGGGAACCAAATGTAATATTTCCAAGTTTGCTGACGACACAAAACTAGGTGGGATTGTGAGTTGTGAGGAGGTTTCAAGGCGATTTAGACAAGTTGAGTGAGTGGGCAAATACATGGCAGATGCAGTATAATGGGGATAAATGTGAATTTATCCACTTTGGAAGGAAAAACAGAAAGGCAGAGTATTATTTAAATGGTGATAGATTGGGGAATGTTGATGTACAAAGGGACCTGGGTGTCCTTGTACACCAGTCACTGAAAGCAAACATGCAGGTGCAGCAAGCAGTTAGGAAGGCAAATGGTATGTTGGCCTTCATTGCAAGAGGATTTGAGATTAGGAGCAAGGATGTCTTATTGCAGTTGTACAGGGCCTTGGTGAGACCACACCTGGACTATTGTGTGCAGTTTTGGTCTCCTTACCTAAGAAAGGATATATTTGCCACAGAGGGAGTGCAGCGAAGGTTCACCAGACTGATTCCTGGGATGGCAGGACTGTCGTATGAGGAGAGATTGGGTCCACTCAGCCTGTAATCACTCAAGTTTAGAAGAATGAGAGGGGATCTCATTGAAACATATAAAATTCTGACAGGGCTAGACGGACTGGATGCAGGGAGGATGTTTCCCCTGGCTGGGGGGGTCCAGAACGAGGGGTCACAGTCTCAGGATACAGGGTAGAACATTTAGGACTGAGATGAGGAGAAATTTCTTCACTCAGAGGGTGGTGAACCTGTGGAATTCTCTACCACAGAAGGCTGTGGAGGCCAAGTCACTGAATATATTTAAGATGGAGCTAGATAGATTTCTAGAAACAAAAAGCATCAAGGGGTATGGTCGAGAGCGGGAATATGGTATTGAGATCGAGGATCAGCCATGATCATATTGAATGACGGAGCAGGCTCAAAGGGCCGAATGGCCTACTCCTGCTCCTATTTTCTATGTTTCTATATTTCTATTAAATAGAGGTTAAAGTAAAACAGAAAAAGGTTTATGACAAATGTCAGGTACAGAAAACAATAGAAAACCAGGCAGAATACAGAGAGTGCAGGGGGAATTGAAAAAGCATATCATAACGGCAAAGAGAGAATAAACATATAAAAAGTAAAAGGATAGTTAAAGGAATGGTGGGACCGATTCGGGACAAAGAAGGAAATCTTCTTGTGGAGGCAGAGGGCATGAGTGAGGTACTGAATGAATACTTTGCATCTGTCTTCACAAAATAAGAGAATGAAGTTAATGTTGCAGTAGAGGAGGAGGGAGTAGTGATATTGGATAGGATAAAAATAGATCGAAAGTAGGTGGCTAAATAGAGTGACACTATTCAAAATTAACCAGTCACCCGGTCCAGATGGGATGCATCCTAGTTTGCTGAGGGAAGCAAGGGAGGAGATAGCAAAAATTCTGACAACAATCTTTCAGTCCTCCTTGGATATGGGAGTGGTGCCAGAGGACTGGAGGACTGCAAATGTTACATCTCTGTTCAAAAAAGGTGAGAAGGATAAACCTGGTAACTACAGACCAATCAGTCTAACGTCAGTGGTGGGTAAACTAATAGAGACCATTGTCAAGGACAACATTAGTTCTCACTTGAAGAAGCATGGATTTGTTAAAGGCAAATCGTGTCTGACTAACCTGACTGAGTTGTTTGATGAGAGAGGCAAGAATGAAAGAATCAATGCAGGTTACTTTCTTTATCCAGAGCAAAAGCGCATAATATCGTTTATTTCTCTGTGTGATTACTGCTTTAGACATTGTGTGTGTCAAGACTAGGTCGAACTCAATAAAGATTATTTGCAACCAAATTGGTGTCAAGTCCAAGATCCTTACAGGGGGTGCAAGAGCTGAGGGACCTGGTGGTTCATATACACAAATCTTTGAAGGTGGCAGGGCAAATTGATAAGATGGTTAAGAAAGCGTATGGAATATTTGGCTTTGTAAATAGGGGCGTTGAATTCAAAAGGAAGTCATGCTAAACCTTTACAAATCACTGGTTAGGCCTCAGCTAGAGTATTGCATACAATTCTGGGCACTACACTTTAGGAAGATGTCAAGGCCTTGGGGGGGTACAGAGGAGGTTTACCAAGATGATACCAGGGATGAGGGACTTCAGTTACGTGAACAGTTTGGAGAAGCTGGGATTGTTCTACTTAGAACAGAGAAGGTTAAGGGAAGACCTAAAAGAGGTATTCAAAATAATGAGGAGTTTTGATAGAGCAAGAAGGGAGGAATTGTTTCCTCTTGCAAGTAGGTTGGTAACAGAGGTCATAGATTTAAAATAATTGGCAAAAGAACTGGAGCAGAAATTAGGAGAATTTTTTTTCACACAGAGGATTGTTAAAATCTGGAACACACTACCTGAAAAGGTGGTGGAAGCAGATTCCATGGGAACTTTCAAAAGGCAATTAGACATATACTTGAAGAGGTATAATTTACAGGGTTATGGGGAAAAAGCTGGGATGTGGGACTAAGTTGGATAGCTCTTTCAAAGAGCCGGCACAGGCACGATGGGCTGAATGGCCTCCTTCTGTGCTGTAAGATACTATGATTCTATGAAGTCCTCTATTCCAGGAAAACAGCAAAGTTTTTTTCAATCGTCTCCTGCTCAGCGCCACTGTCAAGCAAGCCATAACACTTCTTTTGTTGTGGCATTGTTTCCTGGAGGAACGCCAGGGGCAGAATCAGAAGAAAGTAGAAACCTGGACTTAGCTCAGTCTACTTGCCATCATTTGCATGCAGTGAGATTCTGCCAGCAACAAAATATCATCTGAAAAAAGAGTGCTGCAATATTTTTCAGTAAGTCTGGAATAGATACTCCAAAGCTGTCCTGTACAATATCATCCATCACATCATTAAGGAAGAAATTGAATAGGACGGGCAACAATGGACAACTTTGCCTGATACTTCTTTTAAGAGATATTGGCTAAGTCAGTCTCCCATCTACATACACAGATATGCAGCTGAAGTACACATCTGGATAAAATCTAAGATTTGGCCTTGAACTCTCATGGTTTCCAGTTTCATTGTAAGGGCCACACAAGGCATTAGGTTGAAAGCTTTATAAAAATCAATGAAAGCAGTGTAAACGTGGTTCCCCTGAGCCCTATGATGTTTTGCAATCTTATATAAAGCCATAACCTGTCCTACACATTCCTTCAGAGAGTAAAATCCTGCTTGTTACTTTCTTATTGCTTAAGTATCCTCCAGAGCGTTAAATATATGTGCCAACCCAAAAAAACACCTTAAAGGGCATTGATATCAATTACATTCCAGGTCACTTAGATCCCCCTCTTCTAGATAGAAACTATGACTACACCTTGTAACACTGAAAGTATGAAGAGGCTTCTCTAAGGCAAGTCACAGTTGTTGGCACTGTTCTACAAGACAATTATTGTTTCTCCCCTGCCTAGAATAGCATTCAGAAATTCAGTACAAACACCATCCACACCATCCGCCCTACCATTAGCTGGCCAATAAAGTACAGAGTTAATTTCCTCCTGTCAAACTGATTTTTAAGGCCTTCAATCTGTGCAATGTACTGCACTGGTTTTTCCAGCCTCCGTGCAGTTTGGTCCTTACTATGGCCTGTTGGATTAGATACCGTCTCAGTATAATATTCTCTCCAGAGCCCAAGGATGCCCTCATAGGTTGATTAAAGAGCACTGGACTTGTCAGTCACTGGCACTTGACCCAAGGAAGGAACCTTTTGACCATGACTCATACATGCCACCCATCATCAATTCATGCTGAAATCAGCCTTCTGGGGGCTCACTTAGCAAGTCAATTTTTGCTGACATAAAGCAGCATGAACTGGCCCTCTTCCACCATGCCTGTTTGCTCCTTTTTTTCTCGCTCCCCCATTTCTCTGCTCTCCTGCTCCTACCTGAGACCAGCTCTCCTTAATTCCGTTAATGGCAGTGATGCCTGCTACTGTATAGTCTGGGCAGGAACTCTTGTGAGTACAGGAGTTGCCACCTACAGTATACAATGGCTTGTTGGCATTTATAAACATTTTAGCCATTAGTTGCAGGAACAATGTCAAGGACAAAGGGGCTCCAACCTGGTCCATTAGCAGTCAGATTCAAATGGGCGTAGGGAATTAATGGATGTTAATGAAAGTGAAGGGAGTGGATAATGGATGGAAATGAAGGGAGTGAATGGATGGTATTGAAGGAGAGGGATGGGGTAATGGATGGCAATGAAGGGGGAAAGGGCATTTGATAAGGTTCCACACGAGAGATTATTGTAAAACAAGAAAGCGCATGGAATTGGAGGTAACCTCGCAACTTGAGCTGATAATAGCTTGGGATGTAGGAGACTGAGGGATAAATTTTCAGGCCTCCTACCGTCATGGCCGCGACAATATTTCCCCAGGGCTACCAGTGGGTGGCCTGAGCGGCTCCATTATTAAGGCAGGAGGGCCATTTAAAATGTTAATTGAGGTTCTACAATGTACATAAGACACTGATTGCCATTTTTGAACTGAGCTGGATGGAGCTTGCACCGTGCACGCTGCGCCCAGCATCACATGGCGGTCTGGCCAAAGAGGATCCCAAAGGTCAGTTTCCTCTTCATTTTTGTGGAGCTGCAACAAGCAGGAATGCTTCTCTAGCTTCCCAAACCCAGCCTTGACCATGGCCTCTCCGGCTCCCTCTGCTTCGCAGGTCGGGGACTCCCTCCCTCAGGAACCCACCTTCCTCCATAATGGAGGCCAGCTGGGCTGCCTGATATTGCGGCGGCCGGAGCTATTGGGTTGCCACAAGGAGCTCGGTTTCCATCCGCAGTCTGCCGGCAAATAAGGACTACTGGCCGGACAGTTAGCATGTCCCATCAGCCCACCACCCGTTTCCACTCGGGGGGAAAATCTGCCCGAGAGTAGACATAAAGGGAGCATTCTCTAATTGGCAGGACGTAACAATTAACATTCCCCAGAGATTTGTACTGGGGCCTCAGCTTTTCACCGTATATATTAATGACTTGGATGAAGGAATAGGGAGTTGAATATCCAAGTTGAGTACCTCTGGGAACTGAGACTGGGTAGGATTGAATGGGGGAATGTGATTTTTGAGATAACTTTTGGTCAGTCTGCAGAATATCCAATGCCACATATTCTGTGGAAGATCATTGAAAAATCTAGATAAACAGTTTAAACCCTCACAGATCATCTACCCCCAAATGTTACTTTGTTTCTTGGTTAGATTAAAAATGTATCAATGGTTAGAATTGATCAGAATACATCAATTTTAATGTAAAATTCAAAATGTTCTGGAGGACATGCCCCTAAAACCCCCCTAAAATTGCACCTCTAATTTTATGCCTTCAATAGTAGGATTCCTTCATCATGCTTTCATATACATGTGTTTGTATAAGTGATGGAATGTTGGGGTAGAATTTCCAGAGGGGTTCCCCGATCTCCCAACCATACCTTTTGCAGAAGATCTTCAGAAACCCCAGAAAATGGCGTAACAAGCCGTTTACACCATTTTCCAAAATTTCTGCTGAATTTACAGCGGGAGATCGGAAGAACCACCTTGAAAATTACTGGTGATTGAGTATACCTAAAGTTTGTGTAACTACTTGTTGTCAAACATCATAGGTTTACAATCAGGACCATTCGTGAGGTATCGACCTTTGCTGGTTTTCTGGGTTGGCAAGTATATACCCCTGTTTAACAAGCATAAAATTGATTTAGGATAATCTTTACGTAATTGTGCTCCTTTTATGGATAAACACAACCCATTGATCTTTCTTCATCTCCCTAATAACTCTCCTGGCCTCACAACACTACGTCCTTCTTCACCTTTGCAGTAGCTTCTGATTGTTCTGAAGAGGTTTCAAGTGTGGCTTTAATCACTGTGACTATTGACATCACTGTGTCAGCCAATGAGTTGGAGGCGGGGCGGGACTTGGCCCTCTGAGTTGGCAGTCACCCTATAACTTGGAGCCAGCATCTTGTCCAAGACAGCAAATACCAATCTTCTTGATGAAAAAGGTTATTGGCCAATGGTCCGAGGTTTTCCTGCAACATTTAACAGTGCCATCGGAAAGCAAAGGGCATCCTAAGCTATTAAGCACTACATAGTCAATTGCTGTGCCTCTCTGTTTCCATGCCAATTTCACATTATTGGTGAACTCCAGAAAGAAAGCAAAAAGCACCACTGCTGGAGTGATTTGCATTACTTTTGAAGCTCCAGGCCTGACGTGAGTAGCAATGGATAATCAAAAATCCATTCTGCAAGTCTATCCAGAGACATACCTACAATCTTGAGGATCGTCTGGCACCCAGCATCATGCAGCTTATGAGGAGTGTACATGGATCCCACAAGCCAAGGCTTATACCCCTTAAGGATTATCTTTGTACAGGCAAGGTTAGCTGTGGACACCCAAACTTCCAATGCTTGGTCAATGATCAGAGCCACATCCCAAGCCCTGTTTGTATCTGGATCCATAGTCCTTTCAACTACTTGGTAATCAGGGCGATGGTCATCCGCAAATTTCCTGTAGGACAAGAGCATGGATCTTGGGATTTAATAGGGGTGCTTGGCACAAGAAAGTGAAAGGAAACAAGCTGTTTGCATTAGAACAGAGGTGTGATTCAATGAAGGTGTTTAAAATTATGAAGAGATGGGACAGAATAGATAGAAACAGGCAGTTTCCAGTGACTGAGACTAAGAGATTTAGGACAGACAGTAGGAGAATCTGTTTTTTACACAGAAGGTTGTGAGGCTGTAGAATGCATTGAAGTAGAGACCATGGCCTAGAATTTCCTTGGAGCTGTTCCCACATGTAAACGGGGTTTCAACCATACTTTCGGCAGAGCTACAGCAGCTGAGTGGGAGCAGCAAGTTGAAAATTTTCCCCATTTATTTAAAACAAAGGTGTAAGCAGATGTACCAATGTAAAGTTTAACAAAAAAAATTAACATTCCAAAAATTCACTATTAGAATTGCCTTAAGATTGACAAATATGAAATAGGACCTATTTGTCTCAATCATTTATCTTTTCCGTTCATTAGATGTCAGCCTTGGCTCAGTGGTAGCACTCTCACCTCTGAGTCAAAAGGTTATCGGTTCAAGTCTGACTTGAATACACTAACCTAAATTGACACTTCAGTGTAGTAGTAAGGAAGTTGCTGCACAGTTGGAGGAGCATCATTGGATGAGACATTAAACTGAGGCCCTATCAGTTGGATGTAAAAGATCCCATGGCACTATTTTGAAGAAGAGCAAGAGTAAACTCCTCAGTGTCCCAGTCAATATTTATCTCTCCACCAACATCACTAAAAAACAGATTATCTGCTCATTACCTCACTGCTGTTTGTGGGACCTTGCTATGTGCGAAGTGGTACTGTATTTCCTTACAATACACCAGTGAATACACTTTAAAAGTGCTTCGTTGGCTGTAAAGTGCTTTCGGATGTCTTAAGGTTGTGAAAGGTGCTATATAATACAAAGTTCTTTCATTCCTCACAGGTTCAATTCATTTTTAATATTGACAAATTAACTGAATTAATGTTTGAGCACTTAATGATTCTTGACTTTAAAGAAAAAACTGTCTTCAATCCTCCTAATCCAATGGAATTCTCTATTAGTGAGATTGAAGGCATCCTTTCCTTTTAAGTTCAAGAATCATAAAATTCTTATCAGAATAAACAGAAGGTGCTTGTTTTGGTTTTGACCATTACCAGCCTTTGCTGATAAATTATTTTCAGTATTAGATGTCAGCTTATATTGATTGATATCCTCACTTATGGACAGGCTTCGAAAATCTACTTGATAATCCTTTAAAATGTCATGAAACCCAACCCAGATAATCCCTTTGTGTGGCTGAAGCCTTGCTTTAACAACAGTAATATGTATTATGATCCTTAAACCCAGATATATTTATCATTAAAACCAGAAGTTTGCACACACTGTTCCTACTAACTGATTTGCATTCTTCCAGCCATCCAACCAGAGTGCATAATAACCATTCTACATGTGTATTTTATATTTGTGATTATTCTAATTATTTATTAGTCTGCTCCTCAGGCCTGGGTGCAAGTATAAAGATTCTGATTGACTGCAGTTGCCTAGCATCCTGACATAACAAATATGAGCTGGCAGTTAAATAAAGAAACATGTTTGAAAATATATGTCAGGGCAATAATTACAGTATTGATGCTTTGTAAACATTATCTTAGGAGTTATCATAAGTTATTACACCCAAAAGGACTTAGCTAATGCTTGCTGCTGTTCAGCTGCAACATCCTGTAAAAACTCCCCTGATATTCCTTCCAGTACATCACATCGTATCTCCATCAGAGTGTTATTATTATCTTCAGAAAGTTGTCCATAACATTTTCTAGTTATCCAAACCAGTACCTGTATATCCCGTTGGAAACTAGCACTGTTAAAGATGAATGCAAATGCTATTCAGAAACTGAAATCAATCTGAACGCAGTCAGCCCAGCTGGACAAGACCAGAATTGTGATTAGCTTTTAGATGTTCTGTTAAATTCTTTGAAAGAATACTGTGATTAAATCTCACAAAAATTGGTTTGTGATGTTTATATTTTCACTATGGCAGCCATTAACCTATCAGGTTCAATAGTAGTTGAAAGTTATGTAGGATGATGTGAATGTGCTAGACACTCTATCCATGCTTCTCTGCCTTCAATACTCAGCCTAATGTTAAACTGAAAGACACTTTTATTATATTAATTGATAAATTGCCTTCTCTGCAGCATTTTATACTTTTCATGCAGCGTCCAGCACTCCCATTAAACAGAGAACAAGAAAGGGCTAATGTCTGTAACCAGTCTCTGTGTAGGCTATTTGCAAACTGAATAATGAAATAGCAGACATAGGTTTCACATTCATTTTTTAGATAGCAAACTGGATTAAAACCCATCAAAAGAACTTTTGTGAGTATTTCATGGTGAATTCTGTTAAGGGAAAATTCATCTTTTTAACCTTTCGGACGAATGGCTTCAGCCGTACATCATTTGATCGTGCCAGCAATACTGCCTTGTTGCAGCAATAATCATCATACCAACTGAAAGTGGTGGACTGTGACAAGAAATATAGATAGTCATCCATTTTACAAGGAAATCATCAATGGAAAGGCCATCCTGGGAAAAGCTGTTGTGTCAAACATCTTTCTTTAAGGTAGTTGTTACAAAAACACAAACAAATTGGAATGAATAGACTTCATATATGTGGAACCTGGTAATGATCTAATATCAGCAAATGCAATTCTGAATTCAATGAGAATGTGGTGAATATTAAAATGTAGTGCACAATATTCTGCAGTTAGAAACAATGTACCTATCAAAATAAATAACAATGCTGGTAAGTTATGTGAAGAGCTTGATAGTTTGAAGCCCAATATTGAATCAGATGTGATTCAAAATTGCTATTTAATGTTGCTATATCTTTTGATGATACAATTAATGTAGATCCATCTGGATGCAAACACTGTACAATTATTCTTAGATATTATCATCCAAGTCCATCTTCCAATTGTTTCATAGTCTCATTCCTACTGATGTGTACACAACTGTTATCAAAGTACATTAATACTTTTAATATTTCAACATTATAATACCTGTATGCATGACATTCTGTCTAAGACATTTGAATAAACTATTCAAACTTATGCTCAATAGGTCAAAGTCATAGGGCTCAATTTTAAAATCAAATTGTGGGGGCGGGGGGCTGCGAAAATCCCAAGCCGGCTCCAACCTGCTGACTTCCGGCGTTGCCACAGACGCACATGTGTGTGCGCGTGCTTCACAAATCCAGAAGTCCCGCCGGCAATTAAAGCCGGCGGGAAGATAGTTAAACCACTTGTTCACATCATTAATCTTGTTTAAGTCATTAATTTTTGAAGATTGAGGCAGGGGTGTAATTATAATTCAACCTCAGCGTGTTTCCTGTGCTTTGGGAAGCACTCTGGGTGCTAAATTGGGCCGTGTAGCGCCCATTGTTTCGGCGCTACACGGCCCCTCCGACATCCAAAATGGCGTCTTGGATACGCCGCACGTTTCCTGCGTGACGTGCGCCAGATGCCATCTTGGTATAGGAGTTAGCGCATGCGCTAATCCCGAATGCTGGAAGCATGTTGAGTAGGGAAAAAATCGCTGCAATCAGTGTGCAACGCTGATTTAAAATGATAGACACCATTTTGGACCTTAACACTCAACTCAGCACAGTCTTATCCCCAACCATCTAAACGTTTCTTACAGTGCCTGAAGGACCCTCCATCAGCACTATTTAAAGGGCCATGCAGGTGTTGCAGGTTAGTTGCTGGATTATTGCTTCTGGCTGCTGGAGGAGTAGGAAGTGTTTTTTAAAACTCCCTATTCTGATTGAGAGTTCCTACACTACTTTTGAGAGTGCTTTGGCAGGTATTGCCTTACGGGTCGGAAAGTTACAATCCTGGTGGAACAACATTCCTGCCAACCATGGGCGGTCTGCTAGGGCTCCTGCTGGGCATTGAGCATGACTGGGAGCATGCAGAGAGGCCACGCCCAGCAGGTCAAGCTGCAAGGAGACGGAGAACAAGGAGGCGCAGGGCACTGAGCAGGAGGCCCTACCCAATGAGGGCCTTCAGGGATCAATTCTCTTACCTCAACATGACCGAGGAGGATTGCATCCGACGCCTGAGGCTCACCAATGAAGCCGTCACTGAGATCTGTCAACTGGTGCGGCCATAACTGCAGCCTCAGAGCAGGGTGAGGACAGCATTGCCTGTGGCTGTGAAGGTCACCGTGGCACTGAATTTCTACGGCTCAGGAGCAATTCAGGCCTCTGATGGCGACATGTGCAACATCTCGCAGTATGCAGTGCACTGCTGCATAAGGGAGGTCACAAACGCACTGTACCAGATGAGGAACTGGTTCATCACCTTCCCTGTCCACAGAGACAAGCAGAACGAGCGAGCACGGGGGTTCACCCGCATTGCTGGCTTCCCCATGGTGCTGACTGCCATGGACTGCACACGTATTGCCCTGCATGCCCCGCATATCAACTCGGCTGTCTTCGTCAACCGAACGGGCTTCCACTCCCTCAACGTGCAGTTGGTGTGCGATCGCACGCATCGCATATTGGAGGTCGATGCCCTGGGAGCAGTCACGACGCCTTCGTCATGCGGCTGTCCAACGTGCCAGCTATCTTTCATCCGACTCAGCAAGTCAAAGGCTGGCTACTGGGCGACAAGGGCCATCCCCTCATGACATGGCTCATGACACCGGTCAGGAATTCACGCACACGTGCACAGCAGGCCTATAATGAGAGCCATGATGCCACACGCAACATCATGGAGCATGCCATAGGCCTCCTCAAACAACGCTTCCGCTGCCTGGACCGGTCTGGAGGAGCCCTGCGGTGCTCCCGAGTGGGTGGGCAGATTCATGGTGGTCTGCTGCATGCTGCACAACCTCGCCATCATGAGGGACCAGCCTTTGCCACCAATGACTGCAGGAGATCTTGAGCCAGAGGTGGAGGAGGAGGAGGCTGAGGAGGAAGAGGTGGAGGAGCAGGAGGAGGAAGAGACTGAGGAGGAGCAGGAGGAGGGCATGGAGCCGGAAAAGGAGGTGGAGGAAGATGAAAGTTTGCAACAGGAACCACACGCCTTGTCTGTAAGGGCTCTGCGTGCTCGCCTGATCCATGCCCGCTATCAATAATTGTAACTACATCCCCCAACTCAACAACAGTCCTACATTCACCACCTTTCCCCTCCCACAAGACAATCAAATTGCCCTCCATCACATTACACATTGGTGTCCCTCTCAGCTCATTGCATGAATAAAAACCACCACCAAATGCAAAATCAAACTCTCATTTAAAAAATGAAAATATGCAAACATAACAGAACTATTCACCCTTGTGCATTCCCTTAGTGCCTGTTGTCCTTGTGCCTTCAGCTATCCTAGTGCTCTTACGAGGTGCTTCCCCAGTGGCTGGAGCATGGGTGGTCGAAGGCTGCTGGCTTTCAATGGAGGAACATCCAGATGCCCTTGGAGGATGACCTCGAGCAGCTCTAAGCCTGGAAAGCCCGGCTTCAGACTGCACCATCTCAGCATGGGCTGCAGCAGTCTGGCCTGGCTGGCCGACAGGCAACAACAGGAGCACTAGCGGAGTGGCAGGGGTGGGAGCAGGAATGCTGTCGTCTAGGGAGAGCACAGCAGGTCCGACTGCCATGGCGCTACTGCCACTCTCCCAGGGCGGCGCCTCAGCACTCCTGGTGATCGGCTGGAGAACAGATTGCTGGAGTGCTGTGATGCCCTGGAAGCCCCGTTCTACAGTGGTCCCCAAAGCCATGATAGCAGCAGTATGAGCTTCCAATGCAGCAGCCTGAGCTGCAAATGCAGCAGTCTGACCTTGGATGGCAGATGTTTGTGCTGCAATGGAAGCTGTGACATCAGTCATCAGACGCTGCATCATGGTGGGTTCCACAGGTGCGCTGATGGAGGTGACCACCCATTCCATGTTGGAAAGGATGGGCTCCAAGCTCTGCGCAAAGCCTTGCACTAAGTTGGAACTGGACTCCTCCGTGCCCCTTCTCATTATGCGCAGGCTTTCTGGCAGGCTTTCCAGTGCCCCAAACATTTGGTGGTGTACGCCCATCAGCCATCTTCTGTAGCCTGGCCCATCGAAGTCCTTATCTGACTCCTCTGCAGCAGAACTAGTGAGTGACCTCGCCCTCCTGCGAGCTGACACCTGTGGTATCTGTTCCCTCTGCCCAGACTCCTGCACACTTGTGCCTGGTGTCTCACCACGTGCAGATCCCTCCTCTAACCTAGCCTCTAAATGTTACGCAGTGTCAGTCTCTGAGCTGGTGGAAGCAAGTGTCAGATCGAGTGACGGTGCGGCTTCAGTGTCTTCTACCTCCTCCTCTCCCTCCTCCTCCTCCTCCTCGGACGGTGCCGCCACGTGTTCTTGGATATCTGCAATGACAAATGGAAACAGGTTGAGTTGTGGAGTGGGGAGAGGAGCAAGTAAGAGTTGTGTGTTGGCAGCATCTGCAGCAAGTGAGTCAGAAAAGATTATGGGAGGAGGGAGATGTGGAAAAGGAGAAGGATCATTGGATATGCAGAGACCCCCTTGACCGGGACCTCCAGCGCGGCATGTTGTAACAGCTGCAGCGACGACCCGCCCAACAATCCGCAGCACCGTCTCCCCTAGGGGGGGGGGGTGGGTGAGGACATGCAGACGTGCCCGTCCAGCCTCAGGTCCCTCCTGCTGCCGGGTGTGAAACGCCACCTTCTCCTGCAAGACAGAGGACAGTGTGTCAGTGAGTGTCCTGCAAGGTGTGCGGGTGATGTGCCTGTCATGGTAGAATAGCTGCCAGTTTGTGTGATTTGAGTGGTGGTTGTATGGCCTGCAAGTGTAGTAATATGTGCAGGTGAGATGCAGCATTGCGTATGGATGGCAGTGTTTGTTGGTGGGCGGGTGGGTGACGGCAGGAGTCGTACATGGAGTATTGGTGCAGTTGGTAGGATGTGCCACTGACACTTGCATTCACTCACCTTGACCACTCGTGTCAAATCATTAAATTTCTTGCGGCACAGCACATGCATGGTGCAATGCTCCTCGCATTCACCTCCTGTGCCATGGCCTGCCAATGCCCACGCAGCTGTAGTCTAGATGGTCTCCGGCCACCCTACGGGTACCTGGCTGCCCTCCCTCCTCTGGTCCACACCTTCCACCAGGGCCTCCAGAGCATCGTCGGAGAATCTTGGTGCCCGAGACCATGCAGACACTGCGACAACGGATGAACGGACACCGCGCAACAATCGCCAAACAGGAGGGTTCCCTCCCAGTCGGGGAACACTTCAGCAGTCAAGGACATTCATCCACCGACCTTCGGGTAAGCGTACTCCAAGGCGGCCTTCGAGACACACGACAACGCAAAATCGTCGAGCAGAAATTGATAGCCAAGTTCCGCACCCATGAGGACGGCCTCAACCGGGATCTTGGGTTCATGTCACGCTACACGTTACCCCACCAGCGAACAAATGTTATCTGTTTTTAATATAACGGGTCGGTTGCTGTCTTTTCTATGTTTCTACCTCTCTATCTCTGTTTTTTTTTGTTTGTTGTTTTTTTTGGTGATTTGTATATTCGGAGACCTTGTAGGTAACACCTGTCTGTCTGCACACTGATTGCCTTGGCAACGGGCAGTTGAAAAAACTGTCTGTTATCACCAAGCATTGTTCTGTGAATTATAAATGCGATTTCATTTCGAGGATTTCATTTTCACATCGTTCACCTGAGGAAGGAGGAAGCCTCCGAAAGCTTGTGAATTTAAAATAAAATTGCTGGATGATAACTTGGTGTTGTAAAATTGTTTACAATTGTCAACCCCAGTCCATCACCGGCATCGCCACATTATAAATGCGTAGGCTTCGAGGAGCTCCTGAACATTTACCTGAGGAAGGAGGAAGCCTCCGAAAGCTTGTGAATTTAAAATAAAATTGCTGGACTATAACTTGGTGTTGTAAAATTGTTTATAGTTGTTGTTAAGCTAACTTAAGGGTTAAGTCATGGCAGGAGATCCCAGGGCCGTGTCATGTTCC
Source organism: Heptranchias perlo (assembly GCF_035084215.1). Lineage (NCBI taxonomy): Eukaryota > Metazoa > Chordata > Chondrichthyes > Hexanchiformes > Hexanchidae > Heptranchias > Heptranchias perlo. The sequence continues at coordinate 75,498,294 of NC_090325.1, forward strand.
TCTTGTGGGATGTGGGAATTCAGGGATCCTTCCTGTGTCCCTGATTCCTTCACCTGCGGGAAGTGTGTCCAGCTGCAGCAACTGTTTGACCGCTTGACGGCTCTGGAGCTGCGGATGGACTCACTTTGGAGCATCCGCGATGCTGAGAAAGTCGTGGATAGCACGTTCAGTGAGTTGGTCACACCGCAGATAAAAATTACTGAGGGAGATAGTGAATGGGTGACCAACAGACAGAGGAAGAGTCAGAAGGCAGTGCAGGGGTCCCCTGCGGTCATCTCCCTCCAAAACAGGTATACCGTTTTGGATACTGTTGGGGGAGATGGCTCACCAGGGGAAGGTGGCAGTGGCCAGGTTCATGGCACCGTGGCTGGCTCTACTGCACAGGAGGGCAGGAAAAAGAGTGGCAGAGCTATAGTGATAGGGGACTCAATTGTAAGGGGAATAGACAGGCGTTTCTGCGGACGCAACTGAGACTCCAGGATGGTATGTTGCCTCCCTGGTGCAAGGGTCAGGGATGTCTCGGAGCGGCTGCAGAACATTCTGGAGGGGGAGGGTGAACAGCCAGTTGTCGTGGTGCATATAAGCAACAACGATATAGGTAAAAAACAAAATGAGGTCCAACAAGCTGAATTTAGGGAGTTAGGAGTTAAACAAAAGAGTAGGACCTCAAAGGTAGTAATCTCAGGATTGCTACCAGTGCCACGGGCTAGTCAGAGTAGGAATGACAGGATAGCTAAGATGAATACGTGGCTTGAGAGATGGTGCAAGAGGGAGGGATTCAAATTCCTGGGCCATTGGAACCGGTTCTGGGGGAGGTGGGACCAGTACAAATTGGACGGTCTGCATCTGGGCAGGACTGGAACCAATGTCCTAGGGGGAGTGTTTGCTAGTGCTGTTGGGGAGGGTTTAAACTAATGTGGCAGGGGGATGGGAACCGATGCAGGAAGTCAGTGGGAAGTAAAGTGGTGACAGAAACAAAAGGCAGTAAGGGAGAGTGTACAGAACATGACCGGACAGATGGTCTGAGAAAGCAGGGCAAAGACCAAGGGAAGGCTAGATTAAACTGCATTTATTTCAATGCAAGAAGACTGATGGGCAAGGCAGATGAACTCAGGGCATGGATGGGTACATGGGACTGGGATGTTATAGCTATGACTGAAACATGGCTAAGGGAGGGGCAGGACTGGCAGCTCAATGTTCCAGGGTACAGATGCTATAGGAAAGATAGAGCAGGAGGTAAGAGAGGAGGAGGAGTTGCGTTCTTGATTAGGGAGAACATCACGGCAGTAGTGAGAGGGGATATATCCGAGGGTTCGCCCACTGAGTCTATATGGGTAGAATTGAAAAATAAGAAGGGAGAGATCACTTTGATAGGATTGTACTACAGACCCCCAAATAGTCAACGGAAAATTGAGGAGCAAATATGTAAGGAGATTGCAGACAGCTGCAAGAAAAATAGGGTGGTAATAGTAGGGGACTTTAACTTTCCCAACATTGACTGGAACAGCCATAGCATTAGGGGCTTGGATGGAGAGAAATTTGTTGAGTGTATTCAGGAGGAATTTCTCATTCAGTATGTGGATGGCCCGACTAGAGAGGGGGCAAAACTTGACCGCCTCTTGGGAAATAAGGAAGGGCAGGTGACAGAAGTGTTAGTGAGGGATCACTTTGGGACCAGTGATCATAATTCCATTAGTTTTAAGATAGCTATGGAGAACGATAGGTCTGGCCCAAAAGTTAAAATTCTAAATTGGGGAAAGGCCAATTTTGATGGTATTAGACAGGAACTTTCAGAAGTTGATTGGGAGAGTCTGTTGGCAGGCAAAGGGACGTCTGGTAAGTGGGAGGCTTTCAAAAGTGTGTTAACCAGGGTTCAGGGTAAGCACATTCCTTATAAAGTGAAGGGCAAGGCTGGTAGAAGTAGGGAACCTTGGATGACTCGGGAGATTGAGGCCCTAGTCAAAAAGAAGAAGGAGGCATATGACATGTATAGGCAGCTGGGATCAAGTGGATCCCTTGAAGAGTATAGAGATTGCCGGAGTAGAGTTAAGAGAGAAATCAGGAGGGCAAAAAGGGGACATGAGATTGCTTTGGCAGATAAGGCAAAGGAGAATCCAAAGATCTTCTACAAATACATAAAGGGCAAAAGAGTAACTAGGGAGAGAGTAGGGCCTCTTAAGGATCAATAAGGTCATCTATGTGCGGAACCACAAGAGATGGGTGAGATCCTGAATGAATATTTCACATCGGTATTTACGGTTGAGAAAGGCATGGATGTTAGGGAACTTGGGGAAATAAATAGTGATGTCTTGAGGAGTGTACATATTACAGAGAGGGAGGTGCTGGAAGTCTTAACGCGCATCAAGGTAGATAAATCTCCGGGACCTGATGAAATGTATCCCAGGACGTTATGAGAGGTTAGGGAGGAAATTGCGGGTTCCCCTCGCAGAGATATTTGAATCATCGACAGCTACAGGTGAGGTGCCTGAAGATTGGAGGGTAGCAAATGTTGTGCCTTTGTTTAAGAAGGGCGGCAGGGAAAAGCCTGGGAACTACAGACCGGTGAGCCTGACATCTGTAGTGGGTAAGTTGTTAGAGGGTACTCTGAGGGACAGAATCTACAGGCATTTGGAGAGGCAGGGACTGATTAGGAACAGTCAGCATGGTTTTGTGAGAGGAAAATCATGTCTCACGAATTTGATTGAGTTTTTTGAAGGGGTAACCAAGAAGATAGATGAGGGCTGTGCAGTAGACGTGGTCTACATGGACTTCAGCAAAGCCTTTGACAAGGTACCGCATGGTAGGTTGTTACATAAGGTTAAATCTGACGGGATCCAAGGTGAGGTAGCCAATTGGATACAAAATTAGCTTGACGACAGAAGACAGAGGGTGGTTGTAGAGGGTTGTTTTTCAAACTGGAGGCCTGTGTCCAGCGGTGTGCCTCAGGGATTGGTGCTGGGTCCGCTGTTATTTGTTATTTATATTAATGATTTGGATGAGAATTTAGGAGGCATGGTTAGTAAGTTTGCAGATGACACCAAGATTGGTGGCATTGTGGACAGTGAAGAAGGTTATCTGGGATTGCAACGGGATCTTGATCAATTGGGCCAGTGGGCCGATGAATGGCAGATGGAGTTTAATTTAGATAAATGTGAGGTGATGCATTTTGGTAGATCGAATCGGGCCAGGACCTACTCCGTTAATGGTAGGGCGTTGGGGAGAGTTATAGAACAAAGAGATCTAGGAGTACAGGTTCATAGCTCCTTGAAAGTGGAGTCACAGGTGGATAGGGTGGTGAAGAAGGCATTCGGCATGCTTGGTTTCATTGGTCAGAACATTGAATACAGGAGTTGGGATGTCTTGTTGAAGTTGTACAAGACATTAGTAAGGCCACACTTGGAATACTGTGTACAGTTCTGATCACCCTACTATAGAAAGGATATTATTAAACTAGAAAGAGTGCAGAAAAGATTTACTAGGATGCTACCGGGACTTGATGGTTTGACTTATAGGGAGAGGTTAGATAGACTGGGACTTTTTTCCCTGGAGAGTAGGAGGTTAAGGGGTGATCTTATAGAAGTCTATAAAATAATGAGGGGCATAGATAAGGTAGATTGTCAAAATCTTTTCCCAAAAGTAGGGGAGTCTATAACGAGGGGACATAGATTTAAGGTGAGAGGGGAGAGATACAAAAGGGTCCAGAGGGGCAATTTTTTCACTCAAAGGGTGGTGAGTGTCTGGAACAAGCTGCCAGAGGCAGTAGTAGAGGCGGGTACAATTTTGTCTTTTAAAAAGCATTTGGACAGTTACATGGGTAAGATGGGTATAGAGGGATATGGGCCAAGTGCAGGCAATTGGGACTAGCTTAGTGGTATAAACTGGGCGACATGGACATGTTGGGCCGAAGGGCCTGTTTCCATGTTGTAACTTCTATGATTCTATGATTCTATGAAAAGTAAACGTCAGATTTGCTGAATGCATTATAAAGTCAATATCATGCCACTGCCAAGCCACTTAAACCATTATTTTTAAGTCTAAGTGGCAGTAATGTGAAAACTGACTTAAATGCAGGAAAATGGCGATTGCTATTGATTTCAATAGGGGCTGAGCTATGACAAATACTTTCAAACATACTTCGGCAAGGGTAACGGCAGAGCAGAACAAAAGTTCCAGGGAAATATGGAGTGGCTTAATTAATGGCATACGTCACTGATCCCAGAATTTCCTCTTTCTTTTGTGCCATTCCAAGTTCCCTATGACGTAGATACGCCATTACAATGGCGCAAGACCCCAGGAAATTATGGACCAATATTTTGATATATTGAAATGCACACAATGGGGTAGAAATTGGACGATATTGTGCCTGTTTTGCAATGAGGCCCAATTTTGGGGACCTCTGTCCTGCGCTCCAAGGACACCTGAAAAACATCCAACCCAAAATTGGGTCAGACGATTTTTCAGCCATCAAAGGCATTGGGCCCTTTACATAAGTAAATCAGGGGCCTAACGCCTGTTTTAGTGCCCCTTGGAAAATTGGTGTTCAGCTTTGCCTGTTGTGCATGCAGCCTAGAAACCAGGTGGTTTCACCACTAGGTGAGTTTTAATCATTTTTTTAAAAATTCATGTGGTGCCAGCACTTCTGACGGTCACTGCAGGATGCGATCGCCCCCTCCCGCTGTCCTCCCCTCCCCGGCACTTACCTGAGGGCCGCTGCTGGTGAGGCAATTAGCCCAAAATTCATTCATGCAGAAGGCCAAACTGCCTGTGGAGGCGCAACAGGTGCCAAGCAGTTCATCCAGATTATTTAGATAAGGCCCAATTTCGGGCTGGCCTCAGGCCTCCTGGTTCAGGCATTTCGAAACTGGGTGCTGACAGATTTCTTCCCCAATATTTCAAATATGGGCAGTATTGTTCTGGTTGCTAGGTGCAGCAAACATCATAAGCATGTTCTTTCTGAACGCATTTACAATGTTACTGCACATAGCGACCACGGCAATTCTCACTCTCCCATAGGGGTAAATTTTCATCTTCACTATATGGGCAATAATCTAGGGGACCGGATGGCCTGCCAATTATAGAACCCTTAATCATTCCACTGATTATGGAAGGAAAGCTGGACGGGTTCAATAATGGGCAAGCGATCCACTCCACAGGATGACTGCTCATGTGATGAAGACAAAAATGTACCCCATAATGTTTATACCAAAATACAAATACATTAATTGACTTTGTAGGTAAAAGTCCCATAAACTTTCTGTAGAAGATCAAATAATAAGTGGCCCTGAATTTCCTCAGAGCTGCCCCTGTTCTGGCGCCGTAATTTTGCTGGCGTTTCCGCTGGGCTTCCAGCAAAATTACAGCAGCAGAACAGGAGCAGCTCTAAGGAAATTCGGGGCCAATATTTCCATCTCATTGTTTAAGAAATGTCGGGATATAAATCCATCTTGGCAGAAGTGCAAAATGAGCTGCCAATTCACTATTGCCCGTTTCATGCTACAGTATTAATTACCTGCTTACAGACCTTGCTGAGGAAATGTCTATAAAAATGAAAGGTTTTCAAAGTACATAGATCTGACATGCTGCAGATGCAACTTTCCAGCATTTGCATAAAATCAGGAGTGAAATACTCTGAGCTCCTCTGTTTCAATCAAGTCGACATCCTTGAGAATAAAGTTCAATATGATAACAGCAGATTAATAATACCTGCTTTATTGCACAACTGCTCATGATAAGCATTAATCATACTGAATTTATGGCACGGAAATAAATTTTAGTAAGCCAAATGACAGGGAAAAGAGAAAGATGTGTTGGCTGAAGGTAACATCAAGGCTGCTCGGTCATATGTAAAATGTCCAAGTGAACAATGATTTTTATGAGCCTCCAGGGCTGGAGAACTGCAGGCTGTTTAAGCCACCTCCACTCCCCCATGTAAGTCAAAGTAGGCTGGAGGATATCATTGCAATTTGGGCATTTCCTAATTTAAACTGCAGTATTTTATCAATTCTGAGTCCTAGACACTTTTAATCTGGAATGTCTGACATGCAGAACGAGCAAGACACAGTTCCAAAATATTGAGGTAACTGTTTTAATAAAAGGGAGAAGCATTCAACTTTCTGATTCTTTTATCATTTTCCCATAGTTTTCTTATCACATTTAAATAACACATTAAAAGCACATAGGACTACAAGAAAGCATTCGATAAGAAAAGATCATTTGGTCCATCAAATCTGTTCCTCACATGGGTACAATACACTCTTATCATGGACTCTATCGAGCCCACTTAATCTCCTGTAGAAAGGTTCTGAAAAGATTCTACCTCTCTCCTCCCTCCCATATCTGCCCAACCTTGTATCCTATATTATTTATCCTTGGCCACTTGCCCTGCTTGGTGTGAGATTTCCATGATCACAGAAATTCTAAAACTATCATATTCCATATAGCATTTCATCATTCTTATTTGGTTTAACTTCATATCTTCCAGTCCCAAGGCCAATCAAAGATTCACTAAGGTGCTTTTACTGGCTCAGCATTAACTGTGTTAGCTGGGAATCTATTCTACATATTTACAACCCTTCTACTTCAGATTGCAACCTCTGCACACCACTGGTGTGCTCTGGCACTGGGACATATCTTCTGAAAAAATAAGTTATAAAGGCAAGATCCCTTTAAAGGTATTTTTGATGGCGGAACTTTGGTGGCGTGTCCTTGTGACATTCCTTCTCCCACACATAAATCTGTGTTTAAAACAAAATGATTTTGCACAGATTTAAAAAGCCACAGGCTGAGGTCACTTATACAAAGGGCTTATTTGTTAATGGGCCAGGCATTGAAGATCTGTGTTAAAGCCAGACTAGTCAGTTTGTGGAATGTTGAAGCTTACTATCTATTTCAAACTGAGGCAATGAGAGTAATTTTTCTATTCCAGGCCAATTAGCAGGACATGTTTTCTTTAAACCCGCACCCTAAAGAGGGAGGAGAGTTTCCAGTTTTATTGACAGGCCTACTGACGAATCACTAAATGGGAAGAAGTCAGAGGAGCTACCCACCTGACTGGTAACACAGAGAGAAAAGGACAAAGGAACACAAGGGCAGGCAGTCAGCCAGTTAGGTCTGGGGAGGAAGCGTGGTCTAGTGAGGGGAAACGCGTGCCCAGAGCCAGTCAGGCTCAGAAGGCTGAACAGAAAAAGATAAGTGAGCCTGGTAATAGAGATAGTGTGGCTTATGCTTATTATTTTTTTTATTCTTGAGGATGGTTCTGTGGCTGGTTGAATCAAGGTGAGATTTGATTACACCTGTTACTCTGTACATTCACTTGCTATCTATAAAATAAAACAGCTTAACGATTTGTATTTGGCCTAAGTGTTTCAGTCTGATTTCAGAAAGTTTGAAGAGGGTGCAAGTGAGGGTATATGTGAAGGACATGATATCCAGTTCAGATCACAAGTGGTCCTATTGTTCCACTCCTAGATTATGCTATTGTATAATTAAATATTGAACCGTACAGGCACACTGCCGAATGTAAGACAATTGGACTGCTTACAGGAGTGACCAGCACTGCTGTAGCCAAGAGACTATCTAAGGCAAAACTTGTTAACAACCAACATTCATCCTGGTACCAATGTCCATCCCAGTACCAGTGTTCACTCTGGTGTCAATGTTTACCATTGTATCAATATTTTCCCCTGTACCAATGTTCACTCTGGTACCAATGTTCATCCCAGTACAAATATTCAGTCTACTCTTGTGCCAATGTTCACCACGTTACCAAATTTTCACCCCGGTCCTAACGTTCACCTACCCCACTGTTGATGTCTGCCATGAACCTGATTCCAACATCTGATTTGCTCCATTGATGACTCCTGCCTCTGCTCCTGGAGCCAGTATAATGTGCCAGCACCATTTTTCATTGTACCCTGTCCAACAGTGTGGAAAATAATGTTCTGTGGCCTGTCCCACTGACATCGTCTATCACTCTTAAAATTGGCCACAGCAGTGTGACAAAGTAAAGTATCTCTGATAGTATAACCACCGTCCCTTGCAAGCACTAGTGGCAATGGATCTATTACATCACACTGATCTAGCACCACTCACCTCCAACTACCACCAGTTGGTGCACAATTTCAATGCTGACTGGCAAATAAACACTCAAAGTTATCAGATTAAAATTTTTGTTTTGTCCCTACTTTGCTGACATCAACCAGCATAGTTGTGCAGGAAGATAACATTTTAAAAATTAGATAAACAAATGAGGGTTTAACAAGGTTCTACTAATTCCTTCAGCAAGAGACTAAACCTGAGAGGTTCAGACCTTTTGACCTCAATCTGGTTTAAAATAGGATCTGTTTGATCTGTCCGAAAATCCTACGAAATGATCCCAGTTCCATATTTGTAAATGGGTTTGTGTGTGACTTACTCCTGTAGAACCTCTTGACTGTCCAATGTGACTGCACCCTGCAGTTTGCCTGGGATACCTGAGCTCCTAAGGCATCAACCAGTTCAAGACAAACACAACAGTCACAGGGGGGCACCTGTTTGAGTCTTATAAGTCTTATGCAGTGCTGACTTATTTTCTAATCTCACTATGTTGCTAAATGCTCACTAATCAACTGCTCAGGGACCCAAGGAGCATAGGAGCAATTTATATAGTGCGATGATAAGCTGTTCTGGAGTCCAGTTATTGGATTTTCCTATTCTACCTGAAATCAGTCGGGATAGGAGCCGAAAACAAGGCACAATTGGGCAGTGAGGCCCATTTGCCACATTCCCACCCAGATCTCGATTTCCCTCCTTCCACCCCTCCCAGAATGACCGCCAGCTGCCTCTTCCCAGTCGACTGCATGCAAGTGTCGGAGGGGACACGGAGCTTGGGGGTCCCAGCTGATTTCCCGCATTACAGCTGCTGCCTCCTCCTTCCCCCAGCGAGCGCCAGGAGAGAAGTGGCAGGAAACTCTGGGGCAGCGGCATTGTCCCCCAAGTCAGTGCCTTTTTAAAAATTTTATCTTGGGATGTGGGTGACACTGACAAGGTCTGAAGGGACGTGGCAAGAAGCCATAGAGGACTTAAGTTTTTTAAAATGATCTACTTACTAAGCAGATCTTCAGGAAGATTAGCCCCACAGAGTAAGTGAGACAGAAGGAGAGAGTAACTGAGAGGAAAATGGAGAAGTAGAGAAAACAAATGAGAGAAGTGGGAGAATGTAACTGACCATGTACTACTGGAGCAGTCAGTAAAACTATGACATTTACAATGCTTGGAAGGTCCAGAGTCTGAGATGTTATCCCCAGAAGTCCCTCAGCCGGGGTGGGGGGGGGGGAGCCATTTCTCCAATTGTCCCAAGTGGGTTGCCTTATCCACTTTCTTGTTTAATGAGATGATTGCCCATTCCCTTCAAATCAAGAGATTTTTATTCCTGATTTTTATTCTCTCTCATAGATCCAAACTTGAAAAATGTTTTCATTGCTTCAACGCTCGTTGAACTTTTGTGGCTTTTATTGATTGTACTAAATCCATTAACTCTGTCTTCTACAGGTTCAAGATGATGGGTAGAGCAGTTACTAAGTGACTGCTCGCCTGATGTCTTGTGAAATGTATTCTGAGGCATTATCATCCTGGTGAAGGTTCATTCCACACTTACTATCTGGACATCTCTCAAGTAGGTTTCAATTTATGGTATCTGGAGTAACATGCACACTTGTAACAAAATGTATTTTATGGATGTATCTGGGGACACTTGTACCTCAGCCAATTTGCCCTGAGAGCAGGCATCTCATTTCTCTCACAAAATCCCTCCTTCTAGTCCATTACCACTTTGTCAGCAAGAAGAAGAAGCAAGAGAACTGACCTACTTTGTAGAGACTTCAATGTAAATTTTCATCATCAACAACCTGGGCAGTAATCTGACAGAGTGAATTGCCCACCCATTGTAGAACCTATTCCTTCAATGGAATGAAATTGGGCAGATTCTACAATGTGGGGTGTGATCCCCTCCGCCAGATTACCACCCAGGTTGTGAGGATAAAAATTTACCTCTTCTTTCTGATGAACTGCAGCCCTGAAATTCCAAAGGAGTTGTACTGTTCTCCTGCCATAACTTTGGTGGGAAAGCAGCTGAACCCCCAGAGAATTGGTGTAAACAGCTAAGAGCAGCTTTTTAAGCCACTCAGAGAAGTTATGGCCGGAGATTGACATACTCCAGCAATGTGCAAAGCATCGTACTTAGAAGAAAGATGAAGACCTTATCAAGATAGGTCATTTTTCTCTCTAATCTTGCCTGGGGCTTGTTAATTTTATTACCTTCTCTAGTTCTGCATTCATAATTCAAGATAAATAACCTGTTTATATTTACAGGCCCTGACAATTTGTTGGTCAGAATCCCGACCATTGACCTCACCAAAATATACAAGGTCAAGGGAAGCTCCCTTAATTTGGAGGCCATTGGCAGGTGCCTGTGCTAATGAGGCACATGTAGAGCATCTGCCTTGTGCAGCAGGCTGCGAGTTCTGGTGTAAGTGCCTGGACCACGACAGTGGATTTGCATTTATCTACACTTACCCATATTAAAATATTAAAATCCATCTGTCACTCGTTAGCCTATCCATTTGATTGGTCCAGATCCCTTTGATTGTAATCTGCCTCTAAAACCACATAACAAATATTATAATGTTGAAAGGTTTGTTCTCCTCCAAATCCTTTATGAATTGTATGAACAGCTGGAGGCTTAAAACAGATCTCTGTGGAACTCTAGTAGTCATCACCCCAGTCTAAGCTTATGTTCATTTATCATAACCTTCTGTGGTCTGTTGCTAAGCTAATTTTCAAATACATTAATTAATTTACCATTAATTCCATTAGCTTTAAACCTCATAGGTAGAATTTCGTCAAATGCCTTTTGAAGGTCTTGCTGATTATACCGACGAGATTATTTTCATCGGCCAATTTAGTTATCTCCTCAAAGATTTCCAGACCTGTAGATAGGAACAGGAGTCAGCCATTCAGCCCCTTTGAGCCTCTTCCAGCATTCAATTAAATCATAGCTGATCTGTACCTCAACTCCAATTATCCGTCTTTGCTCCATATCCCTTGATACCCTCACCTGACAAAAATCTAGCGATCTCAGTCTTGAAAATTTCAATTGACCCAACATTCACAGATTTCCACTACCCTTTGTATGAAAACGTACTTCCTGATTTCACTCCTAAATGGCCTAGCTCTAATTTTAAAATTGTGCCCTCTTGTTCTGAATTCCCCCACCAGAAGAAATAGTTTCTCTGTATCTACCCTAGTGAAACCCTTTACCATTTTAAATACCTTGATTAGATCACCCCTCAACCTTCTAAACTCAAGGGAATACAAGTCCAGTTTATGCAACCTGTCTTCATAATCATATCCTCAGATCTGTGAGATACAAACTGTTGCCTCTAAATCCATGCTAATTATTTATTGTGGCTTCTAAGCCGTTTAACTGAACATTACATCAAGGTACAATGAGTTACATCAAAACTACAGCACAGAAACAGGCCACATGGTCCAACTCGGTTTATGCTCCACATGAGCCTCCTCCCTCCCTACTTCATCTAACCCTATCAGGATACCCTTCTACTCCTTTCTCCCTCGTGTGCTTATCTAGATTCCCCTTAATGCATCTATGCTATTTGCCTCAACTACTCTTTGTGGTAGCGAGTTCCACATTCTTACCAGTCTTTGGGTAAAGAAGTTTCTCCTGAATTGCCTATTGGATTTATTAGTGACAATTTTATATTTATGACCTCTAGTTTTGGACTCCCTCACAAGTAGAAACATTTTCTCTACATCTACCCTATCAAACCCTATCATTATCTTAAAGACCTCTATCAGGTCACCCCTCAGTCTTCTCTTTTCTCGAAAAAAGAACCCCAGCCTGTTCAGCCTTTCCTGATAAGTATCATCAGTTCTGTATCATACTTGTGAATCTATTTTGCACCCTCTCCAATGCCTCTATATCCTTTCTATAATATGGAGACCAGAACTATGCACAATACTCCAAGCATATCATAAAATGCTATTAGGCATTTTGCCTTTACTAATGTTGGACTAATTGGTCTATAATCTCCAAATTCATATCTCACTCCCTTTCTTGAATACAGGGATCACATTTGTTATTCTGCTGTACTCAGCTGCAGCTTCTGTATTTATTTATAGAGTTTCTAAAACTATTAACCATTTTCTAGAGATTTAACGGGTGTGGAGGTCACTGGTCCAAGTGACCTCTATGCATTTAGGAGTCAATAATGCAATCTTTGGCACAAATAGCATAAATGTGCACTGGGTATTGGCTTCCCACTTTATGGGGTGCTGAGGTCTGAGGCCTTCTAAATAAATGATGCATACTACGCATCACAATTAATCCAGGAGTGTCTGTGGCACTTAGAGCTTCATCCCTGTTGTGCACTGTGCTTATTAAGGTTCTGAGTTTTACATAAATTAGGAGATGTCAGCATAATGTACTTAGAGCACTTGAATAGAGCTTTAGATACTCAGTGTACATATAACACAGGCACTGGAAGGGACATCTCTTCTTGCTCTTTAAGGGGTATTGCTCTTTTTCAATTTCTGTGCAGCTGTTCATTGATTCTGTGTTGTATTGCTGCTATGTAAGAAAGGGAAGTAGTGAAATTTGTTGCAGCCTTACTGACAGGTTCTTAAAGTTGCACTTCATCTGTTATTTATGCCTATTTTACCAGGGAATGGTCATTGTCTTCTGCTCTGAGAGGAGCTGTGGCTATCCCTCTGGTCATACCTCTTTATTTGCAGATACTGGAGGCATACCAGACAAATGTGTTTGCACTTAAGGAGGTTAATGAGCAAGGAAGTAAGAAAAAACTTGTATTTCTACAGCACCTTTCACATCCTCAGGATGTGCTAAAGCGCTTCATAGCCAATGAAGTACTTTTGAAGTGTAGTCACTGTTTTATTGTAGGGAAACGTAGCAGCTAATTTGTGCACAGCATGGTCGCACAAACAGCAATGAGCTTAATGACCAGACAATCTGTTTTAGTGGTGCTGGTTGAGTGATAAGTGTTGTCTAGGACATCAAGCTGCAGCAGACCCCTACCTAAAAAGTGACCAGGGACCAGGCAGTACCTCTGGCTCCACAGAAGCACAGACTGCAGCTCTGGTGGCAATAGGGGAGAGAATAGCCAGCACCCAGCATACTGGCTTCTAGACCATAATGAGAACGATGGATGCTGCTGTCTCTCAGGGCCTTCAGGATCTGATAACTGCCATTAGACCAGCCATTCCACTGATCAATGGGAACACAGATCCAGTTCCCAGTGAAATGGCAAAGGTTGGAATCGACCTGGCTGCTGCTGCCATTCCTTGGAACAGCAGCGCATGCCAGGCCTACGGCCTTCCCCCTCAGAGCACCACGTCACTAGAACACTGGAGGCAACACCAGGCCACCTAGAAACAAGCTTCAGAGATCCAACCAGCAATGGCTCCCTGCCAGGAGCGACCCAGGGGAAGCATAGTGTTGGGAAAGAGTAGGTTGGCTTGAGTTCACTTTGGACTTTATTGTAATAAAATAGAATGTGCACTGACATGGCGCTTTGTTATTCATAGAGGAAAGTATGCACTTATTTGGTGCTGATTTATTCACTCAGGTGATGATTATTGACATGCTTATGTAAGGGCAAATGATGTGTTGTCATGCTGTAGGATGGGTAGTGGACTGAGGGAAGAAGGCTTGGCTCTGGGTCAAAGGTCGACTGTGTGACACAAAAGAAGATTTCAGTAATGAGATGTTCTCTAATGTCCCTTGCAGCTGTCACTGAGAAATCCTCTGAGTGCAGGTCATTGTGATGCTCTCCTCCATGCAGTTCTGGCTCCAATGAAGCTAGGGCCTCCTCGCCAGCAATGTCAAAGTCCAGGCCTTTTTATATAGCAACAGCCACAGCGGGCTATAATTATGTGTGATAAATGATCGGAAGCCTACAGCGGAGCCCCTCCCAACCTGTGTATATAAGACCCATAACAGACGTGACTGTTTCCTGGTCACTTAGTGGGGGTCTGCTGCAGATTCCAATGAAGCTGCCATATGCTCCATTATTGGCTGCAATGAAGAAAAGGCTTCTCTGATGCTGCTGAAAATGACAGCTGTAGTCTCGAGTGTCACACTGGTTAGATGCCGCATAACCTCAGATACAGATCTCAGAGCCTGCATGTAGATATGATGTTCCTCGAACATCCTTTTCAGGCGAATATCCATGAGTTCTGTGTCCCACTACTCTGAATCCTTCTCCTCGGCCTCTGCTGGGAAGGTGGCACTCTTGTAGAAGCTTGTGTCCTGTTGTAGCACTTATTTGCTGCTGTTTGGGCCAGTCTTAGTGAGGTTCATTTCTAGTGTATCACACATAATTATACCCTGCTGTGGCCTTTGCTATATAAAAAGACCTGGAACACCCAACTTCCCGTCCTGGCCCACATGTTAGCTGATATTGTTAACGGTTCCATCTCCTCAGGTACTGTCCCCCTCCCCTACAAATCTGCCATATACATATCATTCCCCTCCTCAGAAAACCCACCCTTAACTCCTCTGTGCTTGTAAGCTATTGCCCCATCTCCAACCTCCCTTTCCTCTCCAAAGTTCTTGAACATGTTGTCCCAAATCTGTGCCCGTCTTTCCCACAACTCCATGTTTGAATCCCTCCAATCAGGTTTCCACCCCTGCCACAGTACTGAAATGGCATTTATCAAAGTCACAAATGACATCCTATGTGACTGTGACTGTGGTAAACTATCCCTCCTCATCCTTCTCGACCTGTCTGCAGCCTTTGACACAGATGATCACACTATCCTCCTCCAACACCTCTCCTCCATCGTCCAGCTAAGTGGGACTGCGCTCGCCTGGTTCCATTCTTATCTATCCAGTCTTAGCCAGAGAATCACCTGCAATGGCTTCTCTTCCCGCTCCCGCACTGTTACCTCTGGAATCCCCCAAAGACCTATCCTTGGCCCCCTCCTATTTCTCATCTACATGCTGTCCCTCGGCGACATCATCCGAAAACACAACGTCAAATTCCACATGACACCGAGCTCGACCTCACCATCAACTCTCTCGACACCTCCACCGTCTCTCATTTTCACATTGCTTGTCCGACATTCAGTACTGGATGAGCAAAAGTTTCCTCAAATTAAATATTGGGAAGACCGAAGCTAGAGGGCTAGAAATTGGGCCGTATAGCACTACATGGCCTCCCGAACATCCAAGATGGCGTCTTGGCTGCGCATGCACGTTTCCAGCGTGACGTGAGCCAGATGCCATCTTGGTATAGGTATTAGCGCATGCGCAAATACCGAATGCCGGCAGCATGTAAAGTAAGGAGAAAATGAATACAATCAGTGTGCAATGCTGATTTAAAGTGACAGACACCATTTTGAAACTTAATGCTCAACTCAACGCACAGTCTTAACCACGACCATCTGAACGTGTCAGGAGTGCCTGGAGGACCCCCCACCAGTGCTATTTAAAGGGACCATGCAGGATTTACAGGTTAGTGGCTGGATTATTGCTTCTGGCTGCCGATACATTTGTACCTGTTTTTGGAGGTCTCCTATACTTGATTACTAGGACTGGGGACATAGCCTAACATTTAGAGCCGGGACGTGCAGGAATGAAGTTAGGAAATGCTTCTACACGCAAAGGGTGAGAGAAGATTGGAACACTCTTCTGCAGATGACAGCTGATGCTAACTCAATTTTGAATTCAAAATCTGAGATTGATAGATTTCTGTGAACCGAGGGTATTAAGGGATATGGGGCTAAGGCGGGTATATGGAATTAGGTCACAGGTCAACTATGATCTCATTGAATGGCAGAACAGGCTCAAGGGGCTACATGCCACTGCCGCTTGCTGTCTCCTGTTATGCGCCACCTTCTCCTGTAAGAAAACGGGATGAGTGTCTGGGTAATGTGCCTGTCATGGTTGAATAGCTGCCAGTGTGTGTGGCCTGTGTGTTGTGGGTGGGCAGCTTGCAACAGTTGTAGCGTGTAAGGATGAGAGAAAGCATCTGATTGGAAGAGTTGCATACTGATGGAAAGACTTTGTTGGTATGTGGGTGGATGGGGGGTGTAGTGTGTGGAGCAGTGGATGCGGCTAGTGGTGCAGTTGGTAGGAGATGCCACTTGACAGTTGACCTCACTCATCTTAACCACGCATGTCAAAGCACTGAACTTTTTCCTTGACTGCATCCATGTTCATGATGCTGTGCGCCTGGCATTGACTGCATCCCCTGCTGCCTCCCACTGCCTTTTGAGCATATGTCTGGAGGGCCTCTTGCTCCCCCCTCCTCCCCCCCCCCCCCGGGAATATAGGATGTCCCTCCTTCTGTCCACCTCTTGCACCAAGACCTCTAGTGCATCATCTCAGAACCTTGGTGCACGCACTGTTGCAGGCCTGGCACCAACTCATATCAGCAGATTGGTGAGGTCTGGCATGCAGTTGTAGGATTTAATAGTGCGCAACCTTTATTCAATGTTTTAGCATAACATATCAGTGTGTAAACATGGGGACAGGACCTGCATCTGTGTTTTATATGAGTGACGTCTGACCTCCATTCAGACAGCAGACTATTACTTTTAGCAAATAACAGGTACCAGCTACCTTTAAGAGATTTTAAGAGACAACCTGCCTTTAAAAGATTGGGGCTTCCCCTGCTGGTGGAAAGTGCAAATTGCATAGAATCCTCGTGTCAACGCTGATTTCCAATGCTGCTTGCAAGTAAGTCCTCAGGCCTGACTAAAGTCTCGTCCTGCCTGCGCATGGGCCATTGGGCGCAGGTTAATAGCGGATCACGCTACCTGCGCCCAATAATAGGTCTTATTGAATTTTTTTCCCCCCCCCCCATTACCTTTGGCCTCCGCCAACAACTCCATTCCCTAGCCACCAACTCCATCTCTCTCCCTGGCCACTGTCTAAGGTTGAACCAGACCGTTTGCAACCTTGGCATCCTATTTGACCCTGAGATGAGCTTCCGACCACATATCTGCTCCATCACCAAGATCGCCTACTTCCACCACCTCCATTTTCGGGTTGGCAGGTTGTAACTAGTGGGGTGCCACAAGGATCAGCGCTTGGGCTTCAGTTGTTTACAACATATATATCAATGGCTTAATTGAGGGGACCGAGCGTAATGTATCCATGTTTGCTGACGATGCAAAGCTAGGTGGGAATGTAAGCAGTGAGGCAGATGCAAAGAGGCTGCAAAGGAATATAGACAGGTTAAGTGAGTGGGCAAGAAGGTGGCAGATGGAGCATAATATGGGTAAATGTGAAATTATCCACTTTGGTAGGAAGAACAGAAAAACAATATTTTTAAAAGGTGAGAGACTAAGAAACGTTGGTAGTCAAAGGGATTTGGGTGTCCTTGTATGTGAATCACAGAAAGTTAACATGCAAGTGGAGCAAGCAATTAGGAAGGCAAATGGTATGTTAGCCTTTATTGCAAGAGGGTTGGAGTATAAGAGTAAGGAGATCTTGCTGCAATTATATAGGGCTCTGGTGAGACCACAGTTGGAGTAGTGTATGAAGTTTTGCTCTCCTTACCCATGGAAAGACATAATTGCCTTGGAGGGGGTGCAACAAAGGTTCACTAGATTGATTCCTGGGATGAGGGGGTTGTCCGATTACGAGAGATTGAGTAGAATGGCCCCTTCTGGAGTTTAGAAGAATGAGAGGTGATCTCAATGAAACATATAAAATTCTTAGAGGGCTTGACAGGATAAATGTTGAGAGGCTGTTTCCCCTTTGCTAGAGAGTCTAGAACTAGGGGTCATAGTCTCAAGATAAGGGGTCGGCCATTTAGGACCGAGATAAGGAAAAATTTCTTCACTCAGAGGGTTGTGAATCTTTGGAATTCTCTACCCCGGAGGGCTGTGGATGCTCAGTCATTGATTATATTCAAGACTGAGATCGATGGATATTTGGACAGTAAGGGAATCAAGGGATATGGGGATAGGGCGGGGAAGTGGAGTTGAGGTAGAAGATCAGCCCATGATCTTATTGAATGATGGAGCAGGCTCAAGGGCCATATGGCCTACTCCTGCTGCTATTTCTTATGTTCTTATGTAACGTCGCCCGTCTCTGCCCCTGCCTCAGCTCACCTGCTGCTGAAATCCTGATCCATGCTTTCGTTACCTCTAGACTCGACTATTCCTATGCTCTCGTGGTTGGCCTCCCATCTTCTACCTTCCATAAACTTGAGTTCATCCAAAACTCTGCTGCCCGTATCCTAACTTGCACCAAGTCCTGTTTTCCCATCACCCCTGCGCTCGCTGCCCTACATTGGCTCCCGGTCCGGGAACGCCTCGATTTAAAAATTCTCATCCTTGTTTTCAAATCCCTCCATGGCCTCGCCCCTCCCTATCTCTGTAATGTCCTCCAGCCCTACAACCCTCCGATATCTCTGTGCTCCTCCAATTCTTGCCTCTTGCACATCCCTAATTTTAATCGCGCCTCAATTGGCAGCCGTGCCTTCAGCTGCCTTGGCCCTAAGCTCTGGAATTCCCTCCCCTAAACCTCTCCACCTCTCTCTCCTCCTTTAAGATGCTCCTTGAAACCTACCTCCTTGACCAAGCTTTTGGTCACCTGTCTTACTATCTCCTTATGTGTTTCGGTGTCAAATTTTGTTTTGAAGCACCTTGGGACATTTTAACCACATTAAAGGTGCTATATAAGTGCAAGTTGTTGTTGTTGTGGTGAAACTCTCCACACCCTCCAGGCTCTGAAACACTTCACTTGTGCCCTTGTCAGCTGCAGCTGGCAGCAGCTGTGCCTTGTCATTCTCACTCTGAGTTACCCTTAGTAAACTGCGAGTGTAAAAGCAGGAAATTCGGAGTGGCAGCGCCCTTGGTCCTCATTATCATATATGTAAATGAGGGCACTTGGGACTTGGCAGGTGGATCACGACAAGGGCTAAAAAAGCACAAGGGAACTCAGGGGAGCGACTTTATGTTGGAAAACCAGTGACTACGACTCCTGCCACAAAATGTTACTTTCCCTGGCATTGGAAATATGCCAAAAACGACAAGGAAAATCACCCCCCCCCCCCCCCCGAAGGACAATGCCAGACAGATCGGAGCCTAATATTCCGTTATTGCAGAATCCAGGTGCATCTTTATTGTGGCTGGACTTCCTTAACTCCAGGATAAAGATGTGCCCCTGACCCCATATTACAGCCTCGGGGTCATTGAAATAATTTTGGTGGATGCCCTGGAATCCATCGGGAAGTCCCCCTGGTTGGGGGGCACAAATTGCCTTCAACAGGCCACAGAGGCCTTGTACAGGCAGCAACTGCGTCACCAATTAAAGGCTTTTTTAAAAGAATTTTCAAAATTGCTGTCTCAGCCTCTGCAAACAATCATCTGTCTATCAACTGTAGGGGATTTATGGTCTTGAAAATTGAAATATCTCCACGCTGGATGTCAGGGGCTAACAGTTATAGCCCAAATGGTGGGATATTTGCCGTTTGCCCCAGCTCCATCATCCTAATTCACCTAAAGATCGGAGGAAGGTAGGCGAAAAATCGCGGGCTGTACGTGACAGAGTTAGGGGTCAGTGCCTGAGGAGAGGGAACTGTACACACCTCAGGACAAAGCAGGTACATATCATAATACAGAAAGGCCTTGATATACATTGTTTGACTGCTGCCTTTGGCCTTAGATACATACTCATCTAATAGGTCATTCAAAGCTTTTGGAATAGATCAATGGATCAGGCCATTCAATTCAACACAAGCATCCTGTGGGTTGACTACAGCACAGAGGTAATTTTACACAGTCCCAGTTCCAACTGGAACTGCTAACCTTGCTAGCATCTAATGTGAGTTGGAAAATCAGGGCTGCACCTGCCTTCAGTCCCCATTAGTGAAGTTCCACATCAGAAGCTGAGTCTCTCAAGATTAGCCTCGACATGTTTGTTTGGCATTGATGGATGCAAATGCTGTTTTGAATCATGTAAATGGCTGACCGCCTAATCTAGTTATGAGAGATACAATTTTTTAATGTCTGTTTGTTTTGGGATGTATTGTACAAGGACAGCAGTCAATCTGGAGCAAAAACAGAAATGCTGCAAGTACACAGCAGGTCAGGCAGCATCTGTGAAGAGAAAAGACACGGTTGTAGAATTTCAGGTATGTACTCTGCATCAGACTGGAGTCAGTCTGAGTATGAGGCTGGTCAAAGGACTCCGAGTTAACAATCACCACGTAAGAAGTAAACAAACATGTTTCAAGGGTCACCTTAATGTTGAGAGTTTATTGCTTTTTGACATTGAGGAGATTAGTAAAGTCTGTAATTACTGATTGTACCGAGTACTTTTTAATGTTCAATAAATCTGTCTAGTAGTTTATAACCTGAACCATGGACTGACAGTGTATATGTTCTTCCGCCTACTCAAGTCGCAGTGGCGCGTGGTATATTCCAGTAAACTGGAGTAGAGTGACAAGGATTCTCTGTTTGTTCATTGGATCTCCTTTTATTTATCTCGATATCAGGCATGTAAAGGCACACTCTGGTTCGCAGGAACTCAAAGTCCACTGACAGGAGTGACCAGTGAGACTGAAGCCAAGGAACCTTCTAGCATTAAAAACCGAAAAACAGAACAGCCTTGCTTCTGCCATTTTTTAAAATTGCAACCAGTTCCCCTTTAAGGTTGACCAGCAGCATGCTGCAGCATTGAGAGTACCAACAAGGTATTTAAATGAGCTGACCTCACTTTATCTCACAAGGTCAGCTCAGTGGAGTGCAACCACACGCAGCACCCGAACAGCAGCAATCTTGGCACCCAAACAGCATTATCGGCTCCTTAACTTCACAACAGGAGCTTTACTAACCTCTATATATGTAACAGGTTCTTGAACATAAGTGGCTGGATCTGAAATGGAACTACATTCTCCATTTCAGAAAACTGATTTGAAAAATGTGTTTAATACCTTTTGCTGTTTCCTAATTTTCTACAGTACTTCAAATCTTGAGGTAACAACAGTGTGAGTGAGGGTTTCAATGGCAGTGGGAGTGTGGAATGGGTGGAAGTGGGAAATGTTGTGGAGGTGCAAGTAAGTATTTTCAGTGATGGACTGGGATGCGGGGTTTGAAGTTCACCGGAAATGCGCGGGATGCATAAAAGGGATGGAGTTATGGGTCTCCATGCCTTTTTCCAATCAGTAACACCCTGTTAGGTGCAACTGCTCTTCCAGAAATTATTAGGGTTTTCTTTTCTGTACCTTGTAGTCTCAGACAATATGGAGGTTAGTCCTCATTCCCTAGTTATCTGGATAATCTGATTTGACATTGAAGTGGATATAAATGTTTGTCCCATTTTTCCTTGAACTTATCAGTCAACATCACCATATGTGCATTCTTCTGTTGTGTGCAGTTAGGTTTCTGTCTTATAGGGGAGAGAAATTTTTTTATTCCTCTAAATAACTGAACACTGAAAAAAACAAAGTAATCTCATTTGGCTTCTGCCAAAAACTACATACCCTGTCTCCGACCCCAGCCTTCTCTCCGGCTGCTCACACAGGCTGAACCAGGCAATACTCAAATTCAGTTATCAGCCTCAAAATACAAAAATACACTATTGCCCATTTAAGCTGCTGCAGGCTTTTAAAACCACCCCTCATAGGCAAGCACTGTATAGGAGGCGTGAATCATACCTGGTGCTCCCTTATGACATGCAAATATGGGAAATACAGCCAGGTTCAACAAACTGAGTTAAGTACATGCAAACCACACACTTACACTGGAGCACTGAATCAACACAAAAGTGCCCCCTGGCACTTGGGTTGGCACGTATTCAAGACATTCTTTTAATGGCACAGGCAGCTGTGGGCCCACGGAAATTAGGTGCTGTCCTCTTAACCCTGCATACTCTGCGAGATCAACACTGGAGTGTGCATCAATGGGTGCATTCCTGGCGTAACTACTGGACTGTGGCCCTGTGCAAATTTTTGGGTTCACGTTATCTGTCTCTAGCCTCCACAATCCAAACACCTCTACCGTCTAATTTCTTAGGCCTGCAGCAGCAACTGCTGCATTTCCACATTTTTTTCCAGGCACGATGCCTAGGCCAACGACTTGATCCCGCAATTATGTATCGGTTGAGGTCAGGTCAGGTCAGGTCCGGTCATGTGGATTGTCCAGCGACAGGAGGGACAGGTAAATAAGCCCTAATATTTTTATAATTCTGCAGGATGCTGGATTCTTTGCATTTGATCAATGCAGAACATCAGAACTATTTCTCCAGTGCAAATGGCTTTTAAAATCAAAAACAAAACAGTGATTCCCTAAAGTTGAATCACATCCAAAGACAAGAAAATTAATCAAAAATCTTCACAATTCTTTAAACTATATGTCCTAGAAATTGGATGGTGCTGCACCCATTTTTCAGATGCTAAACAGGTGCCTAAGCCTCCAATATGGCAGGTAAGACACGCACGCTCATTATGAACCAGAGGTTCTCAGCCGCCACATTGGTGTAGGCAAAAAAATAGTGGTCCAGGGTCCACCATCTACAAGGCCTCTTCTCCAGTGAGCTGCACGGGTCGCCGATCAGGTGTCCGCAGCATGCTGGTTTGATAATAATGAGGCCCAAGGCCCAATATTAGATGAGCCTCGGGCCTATAAATTCAGGCACAGGGATCCTTGATGCAAATGAATTCCTCAGCCAGAAACTCTGAGGTTAAAATAATTAGGCTTAAAACATAAAGATCCTACTGGAGCTCTAGAAATGTAAAAGTTCTTGAATAGAGATAACTTGCCCTCAATATACCTTATGAAGGAACACAGCAACTTCTTTCATTCACATTCACATGCAAGATAAGTATCTCTTGCAACATGCCAGCATGAAGAACAAACCATTACTTGCTGACCTAGTGCTGTTGGAACATGCATTAACCTATAGGAAATCTGTGATTTGCTCATTGATATCCCAGTGCAATATTTCCAAGTCTCTGTCCTACAAGCAACCACAAGGGCCAAATTGGTGACATTCCTGTTCTTAAACAGTTACCTTCAATTAATCCTTATTGTTATGCTCCACACCTAATGCACTATTGAATTGTGACTACAAAATGTTAACAAATTGGTAGATGGTAATCAGGCAGAATTTCTTTTGGAAGTATGTGACATGTTTATTGATCCTCCATGGACTCCATAGAGGATTCATTTGTGATTGCCAGTTACATAAGAACACAAGAAATAGGAGCAGGAGTAGGCCATACGGCCCCACGAGCCTGCAACGCCATTCAATAAGATTATGGCTGATCTTCTACCTCAACTCCAGTTGGCTTCAAGATTATAATCTTTGATTAGTTGTGTCTGCCATACGTGAGATCAAAAATGAACTCAAAAATCTTGTAGGGACTCTCTATAAAGACACCAAGGAGAAAGGCATATCCACTCTTAGTGGCTCTCTGTAGGCTAAAACAAAAGAAAATGGTCACATGTGCAACATTGGCTCAAATGTTGTGAATAGAAAACTCCTGCTACTCTCAGCTCCACATTCACCTCAGTATTTTTAACAAACTTACCATTTTGGTGGTGGCCTGCAGTGGTCCATTTAAGGACATGAGGTTAGGCCTCATGTAGAACATATTTTCCTGAACCAGGCCAGCTGCGTTCGGGGCAGACCAATTTTGCAAAGGGGATCTCAAACAGGTGTTAGCGTATATTATTTGCATATGTGAAAGACCTAACACTTGTTTCAGGCGTGGGCCCTGGACGTCTCTTTTTCTGCCTTTACCAATACGGAGGGCCGCACCATATTCGCTGCTTGGGCGCCTGTTTTGCGCCTGAAAATCGGACGAGGTACCAATGAATTTCTAGGCCTAAATGTCTAACTGTGTGACTTGTTTCCTCTATAATATTTGTAAAAATGTGATAAAAGTTAAAGTTTATAGGTCAGTGATATAAGAAGAGTTTCTCCTGAGTTATATCCCTTCTTTGCAACTTCCATTAAAGGGGCATATGTCACTATGTAACCCTCGTGGTACAGCAACTTGGGCCTTTCATAAACCCTGACTTCAAGCAGATTATGAACCCCTCCCCAATTAACAAACCCGTCCAACGCATGTATTATGTTAAATTTTATCATAAGGTGAAAGACTGTACAGACTGAAGCTTAGACAAGAAGAATCATGTGGGACCAAGATGAGCTGGTCAGCGCTGGGATAGGAGGAACAGCCCAAACTGGCAGAGAATCACAAAAAAAATCTCAGCGATAAAGCCTCCCTTGTTATATATGAAGGGTTTGGCTGATTCTCAAATACCATCATATAACAATGACTCACTATACTTAAAACCATTCATGAGGAAGAAAGTCAGGACTGTCATTATAGCCCTGAATATGTGCTGCACCTCATCAGTAAATCAAGATTGTTCTCAAATGTCTTTGAGCTATTTACCACAAAAACTGTGCGCTCCTTACCTGGATTATTGAACATTTTATACCAGTTATTGTGGCTCGTTAGCTGCTTGAGAAGCATTAAACAAAATCATTGTTACTGCTGATAGTTTTTCATTACCATTAATGTAATTACATTCTCAGGAAACCTGTATTTCAAAAGTGCACATTCTTATACTTTCATTAGCAGATGGTAATTTGAGGTGAGAATGGGTTTTCCTTCTGGGTTTTTTTTGGGAAAAAAAGGAAAATATAGCCCAGCTATGAATTATCTTGTATTAAGATTTTTTAAAATCATTTTCTGTGGTTATTCCTTATATATTTCCTACTAATCTAGCATTTAAACACCTTAAATAATCTTTTAATACATGTCTTCACCGATAGCTTTCTGATGACTATTTAAGATGAAATTCACATTTTGTACATACAGGTACCACTTTAGATGACTCAGTGCTATCATTTTTTTCAATGTAACATCAAGTGATAAATCAAAACTGTACATTGACAACATCAAATAAATGCGACCGGAAGGTAATTACTGTGTAACGCTGAACACACCCAGATATTCAAGATTGTGGTTTTTCAAATATTTACCCATTTCAGCAATTCTGAAACAAGACTTCACATCAATCTTAAGAGTGAAAAATCACAGGAAATGAAATGAAAAATAAATATCTGTGTTTGTGATATTTTTTCAGTCAGGCATCAAGGTGGGTTGGAGTGCAAGTCTGAATCAATGAAGTTGCTCAAACAGGGTCATTTCAGGTCAATTAAACAGGGATGGCAAAGAACAAAGCTTTAAAACTTCATGATGATCTTTTGAGACATAAATCTATACAACACAAGACATATTTGACAAAAATTGTCAAAATATAATTTCTGGGGGTCCTCATTTTTATTTATAATGTTTCAAACCTTTGGGCCTAGAAATTCGAAGACACCGTGCCCGTTTTTCAGGCACAAAATAGGCAACTAAGCATCCAATGCGGCAGGTGGGGCACACGTGCTCATTACGTAATGGAAGTGTACCACCCACTTTATTGGATCGGGTTGCTCCACAGGCATCATGGGCGAATGCCAGACGATTTAAATCGCTCATTAAAATATCTAAATAAGGAACCTAGGCGTGTTGTAGGACCCTTTTGTGATATTGATCCGCCCCAGCGCCTGGTTCGCCATGTGATAAACTCGCCAAGTAACTCGTCTCGTGGTGCTAAGAGGCAGGAAAGACTCTTCAGCAGGACTATTTAAAGGGCACATCCATTACACACAGGTTAGTTCCTTGTTTGTCATTTGA
This sequence comes from Heptranchias perlo, assembly GCF_035084215.1. Taxonomy (NCBI): domain Eukaryota; kingdom Metazoa; phylum Chordata; class Chondrichthyes; order Hexanchiformes; family Hexanchidae; genus Heptranchias; species Heptranchias perlo. The sequence continues at coordinate 75,524,027 of NC_090325.1, forward strand.
GGCTGCTGTTTCACTTTTTGGGCCCTTTGTGGCCTGTTTTCTGACTGTAAAAACTTAAAATTTTGACTTCTGGGAAGAAGATCTTGTTGGTGCTTCACTGTTTTTGGCTGCCTTCTAAACATTTTCACTGCAGTTATAGGTGATCTG